>NC_070586.1:14909274-15241774 GCF_027409825.1 Scomber japonicus
TTACCCAAAGCTGGATCACATTATGCCACAGAGAATTCCCGTGCCAGAAATGTAGAGACCCACTTTGATAAAAGATTACTGCCTCTATTTTCTGTTATTGCTGTTTTTTTCTCCCCCATTGGAGGAAGTTCAAACATTCACCAGTCTTGGGAATGCACACGATGACATATGACAGTTGAAGTTGCACTGATGTTGGACGGGGGATCAAGCACATACTCAACACCACAGCTTTTAAAGGCATAGTTTCATGCCAAGTACCGGGCCACTACTATATTCAACAGTACACATCATTTAGATTATATCCCTGTCTATTCATTGGGTGTCTCATTACTTTACACCAAGAGCAATTAAAGACAAATGAAGGAAAATACAGTGCAACTATTTGTGATGTAATTTCATACCAGACACATAAGTCCCCTTCCTCTTAAGTGCTATTTCTTTCCTTCTTTCTTTCTTTTTTCGGAACTTCAGTCCTAAATAAAACAATTTCTAAAATATGATCCCAATAAAGCAGCATTGAAACCTTTGTAGCCCCAAAAGAAAACATCTAAATGAATTCAAAAGTGGCACACAAGAGCCTTCAGTTGAACTTCCTAATCAACCGAACCTTGGGCAACATCTGTCGTAAGGAATGTGAATGTGGCCTCAGAGGTGCAACAGCCACACCATATTACACAAGAATCAAAGAGAACAGAGCAAATGTAGGCTAATAGACAGTGCTGTGTATGGTGCAGAGATGGGCATGAAATAGTATTCCATATGTTGCCAATGGCCCTGGCTGTCATAGAGGAATGCACTGCAGCATTCCTCGGTATTAATCATTCGTTGCAGCGATTCCTTAAACGGTCATTAAAAGACAATATATTGTGCTATAGCTTAAAGCAAAGGCTTCTCTGAACACTGGATTCTTCAGTCGCGTTTGTTCTTTTCATTCCTTCCAGTCCACGGTCACAGTCTCAGGCTAACTTGGAAGAATTTGGGAATGAAGGGAAAAGCCGGAGCTTCTTACAAATCTTCTTTCACCTTCCTGTCTCCATCTACTCTCTCAATGTTTCATGGCTTTGCTGAGATAGATGTTCAGAGAGGCAGGATAAGAGGACATGAGGCCCGGAAGCCTGTGGTGTTAATGTTCTCCCCGTGGTCTTTTGATCTGACATCGAGGCAGCTGTCATTGATTAGTGTGTTTGTAGATGATTACTAGGGGAAGTGGGTGGTCAGACACAGGTCATATCTCTCTCTCCCTCATCCACACACATTCAGAATCTCTTCCAAGGCCCCGCTGAAGTTGACGGAGCCATTTTCATATTTTCTGTTGTATATTCAACAGGTGCATTAGGCAAGGCAAGTTTATTTGTGTAGCACATTTAACAACAAGGCAATTGGAAGTGCTTTAAGCAGGACAGTAAAAGTTACAGTTCAAAGTTCATTTAATCAAAGGCAGTGGCAAACAGAAATGTCTTTAGGTATGTGGAGCATTAAAAAATGAAAGCTTCTTCTTCATGTTTAGTTTTAAGTTTGGGAACAGAAAGCAGACCTGTCCCAGACGACCTGAGAGCTCTGGGTGGTTCATAACATAGCAGCAGATCAAAAATGTATTTTGGCCCTAATCCATTCAGCGCTTTATAAACCAACAACAGTATTATAAAATCAATTCCTTGACAGAAAGGAAACCCACTTTTTTGGTCTGGAGCAGCAGAGTTCTGAATCAGCTGCAGCTGCAGCTGCATTTGTGCTTATCTTTGCCATGCAAGCTCTCCTGCCATACGGGAATGCTGCAGCTCCTCAGTAATGGGGTGATATTAGGAAATGATGTCAGCATCTACAGGGCGTATCAAGGAAGTTACCTCCCTCCCATTTTGTTGTGGTTGGTCTGTATGTTTCCCGTTTGTTTGGGAACCAATCATTAGTGCAATGGTTGCCACATGGAATATCTGGCTAGGCATTAATGGTTGCCTTTTGTCCCCTCCTAGCTCAGAGAGCCAGATAAGGATAGATTTACTGTGACCTGAACGTTCACCAGGGTTTTTTGCTACTTGTGCAAACCCCCCCCCCACCCCCAAAAAACGTAGCCCTTTCTTGCAATTCCCCCACAAGTAAAGTCTACATTAGGTGTTTGAAGAAGTAAGACGACTGTGATGCAGAGGAGAAAATGGTAATTTTATTTTCACATAATAGTGTTCCTATAAAAAGTATGCAGAATGCAAGGAAAGGAATGTTTGACTTGTAAATGTTCCCCTCCAGTTAAATATTTCACAAAATAAATAAATCAGTACAATATAGTAAAACACAGTGGTTAATTATCAAACATTTGCTTTAATGTGTTTTAATGCTGTTGTCATAAACTGACCCATCATTGCCTCATCTTATCTGTTTTACTATCATTCCTTTTTATGTTACGAAGTATCTGATAAACGTCTCATAGGATGATCAATGTGGATCATAAATAATATCTTGAGATACATCTGCATCTAGATTTCATTAACTAGGACAGTAGCATCTGTGTCGTCCATTTAAAACACATTCTCCAGTTGCAAACTGTTTGGCACAGAAAAAGGATAAATATTGCATCCTGTGCCACAGAAAACACAGATATCACCTTCTCCTCCAAACAAAGTACATGATCTCAATCAAAGTCCGGAGCAGAGATCACTTGTTTGTGTAACAGTGTTAGTGCCTTGTTTCCAAATGAGAGATTTCTCAGTTAATGTCTTTATTTTACAGCTTTTCTCAGTATTGAAAACCTCTCTGTCCAGTGCTGCATATTTGCCTTCTCCAGTTGAGCTCTCGGGTTCATACCAAAATTGGTAGGAAGTGGGTGGCCGTGTTCTTCCTGCGGGTTTTCTTCCCTCTCAGCGGCTTCCCATGGACATTTAGACCCACAAACATCTGCCGCTTCTTGTTCCTCCACTTGGCTGATGCGTACGTATTGTAGCCATTCTCCTCAATCCTCTCCTTCAGGGTGCAGTCGACACCGAACTCACTCTGGAAAAACAGTAGGTATCATCTTTCAGTGTTACATCCCCGACGTGTGAGGTTAAGGCAAAATACAGTTAATTTTCTTGTGCAAATCTATTGTGGTTGCACATTTTACCTTGTTTATTTACTACTCCTTAATCTACATTGAATGTTTTGGTTTGTGTAGAAACTAGTATGTACTTTGAAAATTGCACAGTTCTTTCAGAGTTTCACATGTGTGCGCTGGCTTTTCTGCAATTCAAAGTTGACCCAGCAGCAGGAGAAGTAAAGATAAGACCTCCTTTGATAAGCACAGAAGAATCTAACATTATTTGTCTCTCTGGTGCATCCAGATTGACCTCTGACCCGGATACTAACCGCTCCGTACAGCTCTCCCTTCCTGCTGATAGCCAGATAGTAGTTGCTGTTCAGCCCTTTGATGGCCACCACTCCCACGTCCACTGATGTGATTTCCAGAATACCTAAGATTCAGCCAAAAAAAACAACAAATCAATATCTGTTAAAATTCAAAATGTGCAAGGGTGACACGACATCTGTTTATTTTTACGCATGTGTTTCTTCACAGTTAGAGCCGATCTGACAGAAAACAACCAACTTTCTCAGTCTAAGTCTGCAGAGATAAATCTGACACTCAGAGGACAGAGGAAGTAAAGGTGATCAAATGTTTTCTTGAATCATAGTTGCTGTAGATAAGAGTATTGAACAATCATTGTTGTCTGAGAGGACAAACACAACTGATACATTTATACATTTCTACAGACAGTGGTGAGACTGTAATGAATAGCAGCACTGCACTCTCATTTTAGAACATTTACACGTGGGAACACACAGCTCTGTGTAAGGTCGCAATTACTCTCTAAGCACATTTATCATTTCAGTGATATTATAAAGTTACTTTACAACCTACACCTGTGTAACAGATTCCAGCTGGCCATTTACTTTAAAAAAAGGATACCACAAAGGTTTCCCAGGTTGTTTATGTTCTGTTTGGTATTTAGGTTTCCAATTCCCTATACAAATAATTCAGGTTTCTCATAGGCTATTAGAGGGGCTAATTTATACCCCAGTTAACAAGGGCATGCTTTTGCTGCAGACAGCTGTGGTTATTTGTGTTGTTTCAGTGTCAGAGGTCAGAGAGATATAACTTCCTAATGTGTCCTTTGACCACAGAACCCACTTGTCTCATCTTATGCTGATGTGTGTGTGTGTGTGTGTGTGTCTGAGTGAACCTTCTCGGTTCCCATGGTATGTTTGATTTCATGCCTCCCTCCCTGACTTCCATTCCCCACTTCCTGTGAGCTGTCGTTATTTTATCCTGATAAGCACACACATGTGTACACATACACACATACAGACACATACCATGACATGGGGGTGTCAACCCCACAGAGTCGACAACATCCTTTGATCAGGTCAGCAGCCCCTCCTCTGTATCATGGCTGTTTGTGTGGCAGCCTGCCCTAATGTCAGGCCCACTCTCTGGTGGCTGGGGGGCCTCTGAAGCTGCCAGCCATGTACATGAGTGGACAGTGGAGGACGCAGGTGTGCCCCAAAAGAACAATCCCTCTCTTAAAAATACAGCAGCTTCTCTCCTTGTCCGTGAGGTCTTGACTGTATCAATTTCTAGTTCAAACAGTGGCACCTCGGGGCAGTGAGGTCTGAAGCGGCAAGGTGGTGGTGGGGACTGTGACACAACGGCCATTGAAGATCTGAGAGGAGCTGGTTTCTGTATGGGATCAGGTGTCAGGTATGGAGTGAGGATGTAAGACAATCTATGGCAGAGTCTGGCTGCTCTGTAAACATGGGAGGGATGAAAGGAAGGAGAACAGAGGAGGACAGAGGAGCCATGACAGTGAGACTGGGGGTGGAGTGAGGATTAGAAAGGCTGTAATGATCACTGATCAAAGTCACCCACCGGAGGCAGGGGCGAGACAGGTTGTATATACACTCACACGCACACACACACGCACAAATGCACTCACATACACACCTGCACACACATAAGTGATATTGCAGCAGGTGAATGTGCACTTGCACACAACTTGCAAACTCAACCTGGCTGTGAAACTACAAAATCTCCATTCACTGCTGCTGAATGCTTAGCTTGACCCACAAGTAGAGAGTAATAATGATCTGATGGGAGAACACCATTACAGAAAGCATGCTCTTCATCTAGTTTCCTCCAGATTACACCTTAAGTGTGATAACAATGCTTTGTATGGGGTAAATTTTACAAACCACATATGTAAAATGTAGCCTAAAGCCAGCCAGCCAGGTTCAACTGTTTACGTGGGGAGACAGCAGTTTTTCTTTTGCATGCTGGTTGCTTTTTCCTAATGTGTGGCTTATTTGATACGCTCTGTTTGGAGTTACAACAGTAAATGGTGCGTTGGTTGTGGAATGGAGGCACATAATGCCAGTGAGAATTAAAGGTGGTTTTTCCACAGTGGGATGCCAAAAACCATGTGCTTTGCAGCTTGTATTGTTATTCTTTCTCACTCTTAGTTCACCTCTTTTTTTAAAAGTCGACATTCAGGGGCTACACAAAACATTTGAACAGATAAGTAAGAATGTGAATTTTAATTGGGCCATTCTCATGCAGAAAAATGGAGTGGAGTGAGGCGTAAATCAGGATATATAGTAATAACACTTGATAAGGACCACACTGGGTGTATTTACACAGAGGGGGTATCCATCCTCTTCCCCACCTCAGTGAAAAGCTATACATCTCTCTCCCCAAACCTCCATAAGAGCACCATCTGTTTTTTTCCCCACGCAAAAAGGCCATTGCTTTGATTAAAGGAGATGAATGTTCACAAAGACGCACACATACACACAGTCGCACACATGCACACATATACACACAGACTTCTTGAGCCATGTCCAGAAGCATCTTGCACACATGGCCTAACCCCTACAACACAGAAACACAACTGGTGGCCTGACATGCACACGCACAAACACACACTCACACACACACACACACACACACACACACACACACACACAAGCACACATACACGATGTTGACAGGCTCACCCTCTCACACCATCACAGCCGTGGATAATTAACCAAACTCTTTTACCGCATAGCCTTTCCCTGCGTCTTATTTAGCGATATTTCACTATACGCTCAGAGCTGCTAATTGTCTATAAATTTAAGAGAACTCAGGTGTGAATCATAGATATTTTAATTATGCACTTAGGCCATCAGATAACTACTTAGCTGACTTCAACAAAATCTCCCTGTCTTTTTCTCTTCCTCTCTGTAACCTCAGCACAGGCTCCCAGCGGGTTGGAAAGCCATGTGGGACAGTTTTGCGCTGGCATCCCCATAAATCTGTGGGAGGCTGGATACTGGCTTTTTAACAGTGAGCTGGGTCCTCGCAGGGCCACAGCCAGCACCCAAAACCAGTGTTTCCACATCTTACACACCTCCTAGACAAAACATAATAAATATAACAATTAAGCAATCATATTTTAAATGAAGTACATCTTAGCAACTTCTGGCTCAGGACAAGGCAAGCCTTGCTCCACTCATCAGACAAAACTTGATATTTAGTCACTTCAAGGGACTATCAAGGGTCTACAAAAGACGTCAGCCCCGGGATCATGTCTAGCCCCAGGGACCGGAGCAAAGACTGAAGCTGCTGTTGTGTAGTATCCTTTACCGTGTGAACCTGATACGAGGGCACACACAGTGTCCCCAGACCCCCTTAGGACACCGCTTTTTGATGGCACCACCATTGATACTGAAGACGCACAGCTTTGATGTGGCTACAATGATGTTCAGCCATGTCATTCATGAACTTGTACCTCCAAAGAGTCCGCTACAATCCCTCTCACCTCCCTCCCAGATGCTCAATCCACTCTAACTGCAACTGCCTTTTGAAAAAAATGTGCGCACACTCCTAAAAATGAGATGTTGTGTGTCAGTAAAGAAGAAGACAGAGGGATAAATCACCCTCAAACATACTTAAACTTTGGGGTGAAGTCGCACACCATTATTATGATAAACAGAGTTAGACATGCCACTTCAGTTTTACAACTTAAAAGAAACTATACTAACAAAAGGCGGCAGTAAAAGCATCACAATGTAATACGGCCAGTAAATAAAGACGCTTCTGTCATGACCTTGTCAAAACAAGGATCTCTCCTGACATTCCACCTCCCCATGCCATTTCCCCAAAGTCACTTTGATTGAATGTGTGGTTTACCTCTCCCAAGAGGAACATTAAAAGGTTTCATATACGCTCACTATGGGGTTGAGGAACGAATAGAAAGAGTGAGAAAAAGGGCATGCGAGGAGGATAAATATGTTCAGATGGCTTACAAATGAAAGGAAAAAATGGCATAAAGGGTCTAAGTAAGGTGTTGGGCCACCACATGCTAAAGGACTGCTTTAATGCAACTTGGCCTCTCTGAACTCTGGAGGGATGAACACCATTCTTTCAAAAGATATTCCCTCATTTGGTGTTATAATGTTTGTGGTGGAGAGCCCTGTCTAACATATATCATAGGTGTCCCATATGTGGGTTGAGATCTGGTGACTGTGAAGGTTATATAAGATAAGATAAGATAAGATAAGCATAAGATTCACATCGACCACTCCCACCAGGAGAGAAATGTTTCATCATAGGATAAAGGTGATCACTCAGAACAACTTTTTATGGATTTGCAGTGACTCTTCCCTCTAAAGGGACAAATGGACCCAAACCATGCCAGCAAAATGCCCCACACAGCATAATGGAGCCACCAGATCCTCTCACCACAGGGGTCAAACATTCAAGGGGTAATTCATTCTTGGTGTACGCCACACATGCACTCGCCCACTTGTCGAGATTATGGTGAAGGATGATTCATCTGACCCTATCACTTATTTCCACATCTATGTAGACCAGTGCTTTTTGCACCACTGAACTCTCAAATGTGCATTCATCTTTGTAATGAGTGGTTTATGCAAAGCAACCCACTATAATATCCCTCTCTGTATAATTGTTGACTGTTCTTGCTGACAGTCTGATCATGTCCTGCATTGACATTCTCAGTCACCTGATGAAGAGTTGCTCTTCTATTTTTTCTTACATATCCCATTAATGCACAAGAATCATGGTCCTCAAATGTGCACTGCAAACAAGAAATTTCCGACCCTATTTACTGATGTCTTTCCCATAGATCTAAATGCAGATGTCACGTAAGTTACTGTTCCTGTTGAAACACCAGCCAGTTGAGCAGTCTTTGTGACTGAGGCTCCTGCAACCCGTGCCCATACAATGGACCCTTTTTCAAAGTTACTTGCCATCTTGATACAAAATCAGAATCAACTGGGCGTGCTCAGCATGTGTATACATGCCGCAGAGCATGATTTGATGTTAATTGCTTAATTGTACCATGCAGTACACCTGTGTGGAAGCATCTGCATTTGTTATGTGTCTCAACTCCTTTAATCTGTCCCCCGCCTGTATATGTGTGTGTGTGTGTGTGTCAGTAATAAGCGAGCACATGTGTCGTCGTTGGCTGCTATATGATCACACACCCACTGGAGCATGTGAGTGCCGGCTGATAGGCACACACACGTAGCTTGATGGGAATGCTGGAAGACTAATGAGAATGCTATTTTACTGACTGATATGGCGAAACATACAACATGTAATCACTTTAAAGACGTGTTTCTCCAAGTGAGCACGTCAAACTGCTTTAAACAAATGTCTGATCTGTCACTGAGGGTATGTAATTTGCTAGACACTGGCTGGCAGGCGGGCAATTTGAGTGGGAGAGTGAGTGAGATATAGACACAGAGAGGCAGAAAGAGTCTAAAAGCATCAATGAGACTGACATCCCTAACCTCCCCTCCCCTCCCAGCCCTGTTCTTCTGTGGTTGTTATCAGTGCTGTTTACCCTGGGCTGTGAAGACTGCCTGATAATGGCTTGAGTTATCTGCCCCTGCTCCTTTTTAAGCCATCTGAGAGCTACCATCTATGTGCTGAGTGTTTGGACAGGGGAGATATCAGTGGGATGTCTGGTTTAAAACAGAAAGATCGGGAATGCTTCATCTAAACTACCAACCCATGGTTAGACTTGCGGTCTCTAGACATAAGTGAAGAATCTTTTTTTTTCTTTCTTTTTTTGTTTAAATTCAATGTCTAAGTCACTGTACAATATTTACAATTCATGCATTTGTGTTTTTTTTGGCAAGAGGAATTTTTCTAAAAGTATGAACACCTGATTTCTCAAATTAGAAAATGTTTAAGGTGATTACTATCATGCAAGAAAAGTGCCTGACTTAAAACAATCAACAGGTGCTTTTTGACATGCTTTTTTTGTCTATTTTTAAATATTAAACTACCACTGATTTACTTACTGAGGGGGTCATCCTTGCTCTTGGTTCCGTTGACCTTTCCAGTCTTATCGATCCTCAAGAAAAACTTCTGAAAAGAGAACAACTTCCTCTGCCGTATGTCCCCTTGGAGATGATTGTAGCTGCGCACATGTCTACCCTGTGGTCCCCCAGTCCGACCAAAGGGGCCCCCGGTGGCACCGGGTTTAGAGACAACCTCAGTCTCAGAAATGTTCAGTGGAACCCTGAGAGTTTGTGGGTTGGCGAGCCTCAGTCTGTCTCTGCGGAGCTGATGGCAGGCTGCCCCGGGTAAGGAGAAGGAGAAAAACCCCAGGGCTAGCAGGAGAGGCAAAGACAGATAGGAAAACAGTGTTGA
The DNA here is from genome assembly GCF_027409825.1 of Scomber japonicus. Lineage (NCBI taxonomy): Eukaryota > Metazoa > Chordata > Actinopteri > Scombriformes > Scombridae > Scomber > Scomber japonicus. The sequence goes on from NC_070586.1 coordinate 14,918,963, forward strand.
GGACCTTGACCTGGAGCTGATCCCAGAGCCAGAATGAGCCCCTAACCCAGCCCTGGAGCAGGACGAGGCAGAGGCAGCCTTACTCCCTCCAGCAGCCCATCTGATCATGGTAGTGTGCTGTGTGGAGGACTAGAGGCAGCCTCAGAGCCTGGGACATGCTGCTGGGGGCAAGAATAGGCTGGGAGGGCAGGGAGGGGAACCATCCACAGTCCAGGCTTGATGAGATGTTCCCCCTGCAGAGTCTGAATAATGTAGCACCTGTAGGAAATCCTCAGAATTCTGCGTTATGTTTGAGTGTAATTAATGTTCAACAAGTTGTTGTATTTCAAGATGATATTCCGTTGAGTTCTCTTCTCCTCTGTTAAGAGGTTTTAGGCTGAAGATAAGCAGAAAGTCTGCAGTCCGAGTGTCTCTTAGGGAAAAAAAATCAGTCTGAATGAAAAAAAATTGAGCGAAAAAATTATTATGTCAGTGTATTCCAGTAACAAACTTATTTTCCTGCTTTCCTTTAGTTATCTAATACTCTCTAAATTGTTTGTGAAATGTTAACTTTCATTCTTGGTTGCTCCATTGTGACTCCTGTTATATCCAGACAGCAGCTCAAACCAAGAAAACAAAATCCAAAAATATAAAGTTCACAAATATCTGGGTTGAAAGTTTGCCAAGAGTGAAATTCCTTAGATCTAGTGAAATCAAATAAGGAGCATAACACAAAGTTACTACCTGTTAGATGTGCAGTCAAGCATTGTCAGATTTCACTGAGATGGAAAAACAGGATTCAAGACTAAAAGAAGAACGTTGGTCAGTCCACATGTATGTCAGATAATCCATTTGTCTACTTCTGTTGCCCTGCTCCTCTCGCTCTCTCCTCATCTCTCCCTCTCTCTTTCTCTACCCCTAGATGACTCCACCTTCATCAGCACTGAGGTAACAAGTCTGGGGGGCGGCAGAGTGGAGTTGTTCTCTCAGTCTGAGTTGTCCACCTCCTCTCCGTTAGATCCTTGATATAAGAACTCCTGGTGTGATATCCTCACCTGAAGGCTGATCACAGAAAGAGACTGTGTGTTGTCTTGTGTGTGGCTGTGTGACTCTGTTAGTTATTTGATCCCTCCCTCCTTTACTCAACTTCCCCTCTCACATATGGGAGCAAGTACTGCTCTGCATGTGTGTGTGTGTGTGAGTAACTGTGTGCATGCCTACATGCCACCAAATCTAACTTATGAGAGTGGGTGAGAGGTGATAGCAGTGTTAATCTGTGTAGATGCTGCAGGGCAGGAAGAAACTGGTAATGTATTTGATATCACAGCTACAGATTGCACCGGTGATTGCTAATTAAAAAGTGTATAGTGTTTTTACTGTGTACGGCTAGTTAATGACTTAGTATGCCATGTATGTGACTTTAAGCTTGAGCACAAAGGGGATATGTATCACAAATTGAAATCAACCCACTTGTTACTCATTAAGATGTGTTAATCCTGACAAGTGGCCATCCTCCTCTATCTCTTCAGATAAAAATCATATTAAGTTACTATTGCCGGTTCCAGTCTGGCTTATCAGAGCCATCTTGCTAAGGCCTCTCTCTTTCCCTCAAGGCACTTTATCGTAGCGCGTTATCTCTCCTGCTGCGCTGTAATGCAATGAAGCTCTCCGGTTTCACTCACAGACCCCTGCCTTCATCTGTGACTCAGGTGTCTGAGTGGCTGTCAGCCAATGAGACTCTCTTTTACAAACCATGCATCATTTGCTCCTTAAGGCAAGACAGGCAAAGGATGGACAATGTCATAGCGGACTAGACAACAATGTACAATATGTGCAGTGAATGTGCAAAATATGTACACTGATGAGGTAAATCCAGATGAAAACGTTCCCATTTATTGTTTAGGCTGATTTTCCTCATTAAATTAACACAAAACATGTATGAGGGGGTGTAAATCTGAAATGAAATGTGCAGGAGGGCTGCAACTAAACAACTGTATATTTGGTATGCTCCATGTAGGTTTTAAGTGATCAGTGGCTCTACAGTGACATTTTTAACAATCCAGTGTGATAAACAAAACTTGTGCTGGCAGTCTTATCTATTTGGCCTGATCCTTGTGTCTTTAATGTCGGGATCTGTCCTGTTCCATGCTCTCCTTCCCTTTTTAGTGTCTGCTTTAATGTCTGTCAACGATCTACGACCAGAGCAGCAGTCTGGTCTTTTCTGCTCTTAGTGTGGCGTTATCTGTGGATACAAACAAACCAGTCTTATCTGCGCTTCCTTTCCACTGTGATAACCTGAATGACTGCGTGAGGAAACAGAGCTGGGAGGAGCAGGCATCTTATTGATTATTGTTATATCAATCATAATGAAATAACAGATTTAGCTGCATCACTTAAAATGACCTCCACCTAAACTAAATGCCTTGGACTTGTGCACCTATAAATTACATTTAAATTAACTACTTATTCTTCTTTAACTGTTGTGGTTAACTAAGTCAGACCAGTAAGGGTGTTCACCTCCTTATTCAATATTTTAACGTTTGCTCCACCTCTCTACTTGTTACTTAAAAAAAAAAAAAAAAAAAAAAACACACAATAGCACCGAACTGTCAGTTTTAAGTCATTTAATCTTGTGAAGTCATAATATTTTATTTCACTTTTTAACATACCTTCCAGTGATATTTAAATACTTTGACCATTTCAAGTGCACTTTGACTATTTTAAGTCATTTTAGTGACAACATCTTGAAATAAGTAGTACACAATAATATCCCCTAGGTAAAGTCACTCTAAAAAAATCATATTTTGGGGTAAATACATTTATTTCAGTGAATTCTTTGTTCACTGGAAAATTATACTAAATGCTTTCCATAAACAATATGAGATCTAAAATGCTGTAACATTCCTCCACTGACAGCTCAGACCAGCGCGTTGTACTCAGGTTAATGCATCATGATTGCATTTGAAATTATTTCACATAGAAGGTATGTGTCAAATTCTCAGATCATGGTTCAGAGCAGAGTCTAAAATTGAACAGATGTACCCTCAGTTCCTAGCGTTCTTTCCACTAAGACAGTAATGTCCTCTGTAGGTGCCTCAGAGGGATGTGGGTTTGCAATGATGCTGACAGACTCACAAGATTTGCAGGATTTCTTTATAGGCTATGGAGAAAATTCTTTGTGAACGTAACCATGACTATGTTTTTCTCCTAAACGCAATATAAGTGAGATTTGCAGGGTCTGGAGACGGTCTCATCTCCCTCACTGCTCTACAGCTTTAGCATTTAGTGTATCTTTATAGATCTATCTCCCTGAATTGCATTTCAAAGTTCAAAACAATAGGCAATAGAACAGACAAATGTGCTCCTGATCCCTCCCTACAGGCTGTGGCTCTAGCTGAGTTCTTATGCTATTCTTGAAAACAAAAATATAATTACAATAAAAGCAATGAAAACTCAAATACCGGAAATTCATATGCATCAGCGGAGATATGATTTCACACAGTTACTATAGCCAAAAAAGAAAAAAAAATCAGGTCGAAATACTTTTTGTCTTTGTCAAAATGGCATAAACACCAGGTGTTGTTTTTTGTGTGTTTGTCAGCAGAGCTGAAATGAACATTTACATGATAACATTTGCATTTTTATTTGTGTCACATTCAAACAAAGATGTTAGTGAGGAGACATAAACAAACAAAGAAGAAAAGAATCAATTGTACTACTGGCAGCAATGAACCAAGATGGACGTCCAAAAAATTAAAGAGGGATTTGGTGGAGTTTAAGGTCAGGATGAAGAACTATGGAGGCAACTTCCCAAACCTTTATGGCTTGACATTTTTATTACTTTAGTGGTTTCATGTTGTTCCTTTTATATTTTATTTCTTTCTGTTTGACCACTCCCTGAAAGTCTTGTTGTATTATATGTTACTGTAATTAATGTGCACCTTTCAACTCTGGTTTTGAAAGGTGCTATAGAAATAAAGTTTACTTACTTTCCTCATGTACTTACTTGTTGTGTACTAGCTTGCTGAAAAACATCACAGAAACAATGTACCCATGTCAAGTCATACGTCAAGTGATAATTGGTGAGCTCCTTCTCTGTTTTTATTTTGAGATCGTACATTGTCTGCGTTTCTGTAGATAGGATTACTGTCTGTTCCTGTAAAGCCATGAAAACAACACTGTTTTGCTGCCCAACATCACTAACTGTATCACTTCCTGTGTGTTATTATTCTATTTTCCCAGTAAAGACCTATTTGACCAGTCAAAGCTTTCATGAACTGCGAATCAGTCTATATATTAACCAGAGCCACTTGTTTAGGTGTAACATACTGACTAAATCCACATCATACTTACTTTTGATCTGTTTCTGAAGTTAAATTATGGCCTGTGGTCCCGACTTTACTTAATCCTGACCCTTGTGGCAGCAGGTGGATCCACCACTGAGCACCATGCAATCTGTTTTTCTGTCTGCCAAACATAAAGTATCACATTATCAAATTCATCTGTGGAAATTCACCTTAGTCATGTCATGTGTCTCTGATTTTACTTGGCCTCATTGTGAGTATATCAGCCCCTCCCTTTGGTACACTATCATTAAGCAGATGTTTTACGAAGAAAAGCACCTCACTCTGAGTTACTTAAGCTCAAATCCATATGTGGTCTATGAGAGAATCAAACGCACAACTCACAAACAACCATACTGACCTATGGGAACCATGTGTGTGACTCCGTCTGTGTTCCCCGGGGCCCGCTTTGTGTGTGCCGGGTCAGAGGAGGCCGAGGCTTTAATAAAGGAACAGGCCTGGTACAGAGATGCCAGTCTGACTGCCTGGGGACATGCAACCTGATGGGGTCCAGATGAGAGCCACCAGACTGGACTTCTTCCTTCAAATCAACAGCCAGTCCTGGTGTACGGATTATGTTCTTCCTTAAACCTCTTTCTGGGTTTACACTGGGATTTAAGAGGTAAGCAGCCAGATTAAAGTAACATTTTCCTTTAGTGGTACTTTTCATAGAGCACAGGAAAATGTGTTACCTCATGTCCCAAAGAGATAACTTGCAAACATGTGCCTGGCTCAAACCGGAGGCTGCTTTTTTTCTGTTGGTCATCAAATATAAATATTTAATGTGTCCCTGGCTGTTGTGTTGGAGGGTGTCTGGTAACCTACAAGATGAGGTTGCTGTTTCCTGCTTTACAGTGATCAATAGATGTTTGTCATGTTATCTTCCACGTCCTGAACAGGCACTTACATCATCCCTCTGTACAGAGTGTCAGTTTCAGCAGGGCAGAAGAATTTACTTACAGGTCAAACACTGGATCAACTCGGCACTGGACTGTCCTCTGTCTTCTTCAGGGCAACATGAGGTGACGATGCAGTAAATTTTACAACCAAATTCTATACTATAATGAGTATAATGATAGGTAATATGACTATGTATTCTGTAAGAGAATATACATTTGTCAACCATTAGAATTTACCATTATGTTGATGGCAGCTACCCCTTTAACATGTATGGCTATATTATACAATAAATGTAGGCAAAGTTGCAAATAAGTAAAAAAGGACTGCTTACTGTAATAGTGGATTTTTACTGCATAATTGCCCTTGTTTGTTTATTTTAATAGTTGACAATTTCTCAATTAATTTTCCAGACATCGTGTTATTTTAAAAGGATTTGATCTATATGACCCACCCCTAAGAATGACCAATCAAATGCTTCGACACATTTAGCACGGACTCCTTACAACAGAGCAATGTGGTATGTATCATGTATTATAATAATATAAAAACAGGATATTATATAATATAAAGGAATAGTTTATTTGTCCACAAGCAACATGTTTTCTCTGTGTTCTGGAGCAGACTGTGCATCCAAAAGTCTAATAATCAGTAAATAGTCTTCTACAGTTTGCCTTTAACAGCTCAATTTGCATTAAAGAAATCTGGTGGAAATATTTTCTTAAAAGGCCAAAATGTAAATGGAAACTGTCCTGTGTCAAAGCAGTTTTTAGTCAGAAATGACAAAATAGACACTTTTACAACACTTGTTTAAAAAATAACAAGTGGACCAGAAGGAGTGCAATGACAGGATGGACACCTTAAAAACAATCAATGTGAATTTAACGTTTTCTTTAATACCACTAACCCCAAATCTGTTATGTTCCTTAACCTTCAGAGGCAGCATGTGTTTGCTGTGTTGACATTCTGCACAGCAAGTGTGGAAAATCTAAATGATGAAATAAACATTCTAGATCCAAAACCACAATTGTTTGGCGTCAGAAAGCTTTGATTGTTCTGCACAAGCTGTAAAGAGTAATTTTATGACCATTTTTTGCCCTTTATAGAAAACAACTAGTCACCAACCACTTATTGTTGTTTTGAAAATGTCTGGAATTGAGCTGTGGCTAGTACTCACTTTTTTTGAGAAGTTAATGTCAATATTGCCAATATGTCAATATTTTCAAATATTGCCATACAGGAACTAAAACACCATGATTTTCTATCCAAATGATTTTTCACACGTAGCCTACTCTGCACAACTGGTACTTTTAATCTAGAGATCAATTAGTAAGTGCACTGCGGTTTCAAAAACACAGATGGGGACATTTAAAATAATAAATAAGCAGCAAAGGAATTTTGTTTATATTGCCTCAGTGATGACGACAAAATGTCAAATCTGAGTTATTTTCAGGCATTTCCTTATTTTAAGCTCCATTTCTTCTTTCCATTGTGCAACTCTTTAAATGAAGCAACACTCAATGACATAACAGAATGAGAGATGTGGTTAGGTAATACAATTGGATGGTGTTTGCTTCGTCATGATAACACACACACAAACACACGGACGGTTTTTAGGAAATTATGCTCCACATTGACCCAGTATTATGTTACTCCTTCCATTACTGCTGACTAACTCTTGGTCTCTGGCTTGAATGACAGCATGCGTGGAGCGGGGCTGCGTTCATCCGTGTCGGGTTATCTGGCCCAGAGGAGCCTGAGAAATCTGGGCCAGCTGAACCCGATCCCTGAAACAGAGCCTGCTGCTGATGATTGTGGCGTTACACATCCAGCAGCATCTGGCACTCTCAGGCGAGAATGACCTTATAGGTATGAAAGATCATGAAGCAATGAAGAATATGGTGTACTACATAAATGAGGTGTTATTATTCTATATCTTCTTTACACTGTTATTATTGTGGTATTCAAGTAATGCTATGGCTATTTATTTTGTACATATTCCAAATATCAACATCTGTTTATGTGCTTGGTTTAAACCTGAGCAGGATAATGGATTTAAAGAGGGATGGATGGTTGGAAATCACCCAGACTAACTACATGGATCACACAAACTCATTACAAATATTCAAAGACATTTTTATTTCAAGACCCAGAAACAGTTAAGTAGTTTTGTCACAAACATCCTTTATCGTCACATTTACTGATGGAGACATATGAAGGAGGACAAATCACCCAGATTGACGTACAGTATGCATGACAGTATTGCCAGCACAACATCAATCAAACACAGCGGCCATCCTTAGAGGGACCTGAGAGGGATGACCTGCAACACCTCTTTCTCATTGGTCAATCTCACACCAGAGGAGGAGCACCACAGGTTCCACTACAGAACAGTGCAGGTTCTGTAGTTGACTTATTATTATTGACAGTGATTTAAAAAATAAAGACAACAAAACAGTAAGTTTTACCCAGACCAATGTAAACACACAGTGCCAGCTATGAGATCAGAAGCACAACTCAAGCAGAAAAATACATATATTTATATGAGTAAAAGAGAGAGATTATTATTCATATTAACAATTTAATAAAAGAGGTCACAAATTTCTCTATTTACATTCTGTTTATACCAGTTCTCTTTGAAATAAAAAATATAACTGGTATCTTAACAGTTGAGCTGCGAATCATGAGCACATTGATTGAAAGCACCATTGGCCCACAAAGAAATGTGGGTCATAACTGATTTTTTTTTTTAAAACTGAATTCAGAAAGTGTACATCATTTATCACTTTCAATATAACAACTGTATGAGAGTAACTCATGTTCTGGCTTGAGCTTGAAATTAACATTTTGATTTTTTTAAAAATACATTTTTATTTATGTGTACAAATGATTGTACTTTGCACCATTTAAATCATCCATTACAGTGCAGATTTTGCACACTGTCTTCAAGCATCAGAAATTGGCCTGTTGATAAATTGGCCAAAGAGATTTTATTAATACAATAAATATTTTAATTATGATTAATATTTTTGCCGAGCGCTCCCCTCAACAAAGCTCCATGATCAGTGAAGCAACGATCTGAATGTGTATTTATCATGTTGTAGATGAGACACTATATTTTGCGTTTTTTATTTATTAATACAATTAAAATTATTTACTGCTGAAATAAAAAATAATAATAATAATTTTCTTAGTCGACCCAGTTTCATTTATACTGATTGAACTGTGCTGGTTGTGGTGTGGTGATTATTCGCAATTTGGTTTGGACGTGTCAGTCTGTGGTTGGCATGGCTCTATGCCAGTATTGCAGAAGATACAGTAAGAATAACTGTAGTAACTTTTTTTCATTGTAATGCAGGAGGAGGTGTGATCGTGTCTATCGCCCACAGGTGACACAACACTGTCTTTTGACCGACCTGAGAGAGCAGCGACCCAGCAGCTTCAGCTTGTCACAGAAGCGAGAAGACATGGTGTTCTTCCTGCAAGCTGGATCTGCACATGCGAGAACACAACTTGTTAAGGGTCAAGTTTATTGATACAGTAGAGTTGATTGAAACGTTTTTAACAGGGTTGTCACAAAAAAAGATAATAATTGTGCTTGCGAGCGTAGTGTGTCTGCTTTTTTAATCACCCACTGTGCCAGACATACAGACAGGCAGACTGAGTGCTGTGTACAAACCTGTGTTGGTCTTGCATTCCTGCATATTGCATTTCCTGAGTGTTTCTGGTTTGGAAATCTTCTCACAGAGGCTGTTTGGCATCACAGCCAAATCCTCCTCACTCACACAGTTGACGTCACGCTGCTGCTGACCCGCTCCACAACTCACAGAGCACTGGAAAATCACATAAATATAAATAAGTGTGATATAATAAATATACATTTCCTAATGGCTTTAGGACAATCTTGATCATGTCACTGACCTCCTCCCATTCCTTTGTCTTCCAGCGAGTGCAGGGCTTTAAACCACATGGCTCTGTGCTGTTTGGCCTCAGAGGGGCGCTACAGTGATGAGGCTCTGGGCAGTACACCAACCGCTCCCTTATGCCCTCACCACAGCTCCCAGAACACTATGGAAGACAGAGGGATATATGATCCATGATGATGAAATATCTACTTTTTGCTATTTAATACATCAACGAGTCTCCCATATTGCATCTGTATATTATGCATGGAACGTCAATGTAGACAGTTATTTGTGGGAGTTGAGAGTGACTCCATAGGTGAACTATTCTTAATGTGATACAACAGAGGCTACATTGAAATATAACAGCAATAACTACTGTCTTTGGTTAAAAAGTGTTTCCAGAAAATGGAACAAAATCCATATAAATCATATAACTCAAAAAAATCACAACTTAAACTAAACTGAAACAAAAAAACAGAAAACATCTGTACTGGGTGAAACAATCTTTGCAAGCTACGAGAATCATACCACAGGTTTAATATATACAAATTGAATGTGTATAATGCCCATACCGGTCCCCACGGTGACACACTCCAAGTCATACAAGTTTTGTGGGGGCAAGACAAGGCGCTGATGGGTCTGCTGGATGTGGCCTGACAGTGGAAAGGCCTAAGAGGACGGTTACTCTGAGAGTCAACACACTGGACATCGCGGTATTTCCTTCCCACCACTGAGCAGCTATCTGGACACTGTTGAGAATGTCAAAATATACAGTGTCTCAAAAGACAAGACAAGTAGAAATTGTAGCAGAAAACATGCCCATTTTGAGCCTCTGGAAAAGTAACAAGAAATAAGTGGAATTATTATTAGGTACTGAGAAGAATGTGGTTGTTATTAGATTCAGTGAATGGAGGAAACATTTCTCACTTTGCTCCAGCTGCCACTTTGCCATGTGGCACACGGTTGAAGATGACACGTACGTGCAGGCTCAGGTCTCTTCAGCTTAGCACAGTCGTCATCATTCTGGGTGCTGCACATTACTTTTCTCCATACTGCGCCAATCCCACATGTTGTTGAGCACTGCATCAGGAGGGGTAATCACTGATTAAGTCTTGGACAGGGTTTATTGCTGTGCTTAAGCAACAGAATTATTAAAAGAAATGTGACACAATAAAATCATAATTATTATGCCTAATGAAACATGGTTTTGTACCATTCAGTCTGCAAGTCCTGCACTTATTAAACTTTAGTGCTAACCATTTTTTCCAAATAGGCCATTGGAAACTTTTCTGTCACTGGACCATAAAAATAAACAGAGATGTAGAACATGTTTCATATGACTAATCCACCACTGAATAAGCACTTATATTTATTTTATATCATCAGGTGGCAGTAGAGGCAGTTACTATTTACTTCAATAAGTTCAAGGATGGTCCAGCGTCAGAGATAACTGCCAAACAGCATTCAAGAACTGTCCAAATATATATAAACCCTTTCTGTAATTTATGTGTTTATTGTTTATCTCCTGGGTTTGATTTTCTGGTAACACAGCTCATGAATTCAATGCTCTCAAATCAAAACACATACCAAAGCTACACTGGGACTTCCAATAGCGACTTTGTTTCAATGCAAGAATAAAACAACTTTACAAAACAATCAAAGCCACAAAAGACCACATATAACATTCATTTTCACAAATAAAGAACATCTGTAATGAAACATCTACATGCCTGAAAAGTAGGAAAACAACTACCAATGTATGGTATGCCTTGAAAAATGCCCAACATTGTACAAAACTACAAATATATGAAATGTGTAGTTAAAGGCATGCATAATTACTGGTAATGCTTTATGGATTAGGATAATGTGAACATATAATCTCTGCACCCACCTCACTCCAGTTTCCTATAACCCAAAGTATATCCATGCTGACTGGCTCCCTGGCCATCAGGTTGCTTTGGTCACCAGTTGAGCTGCTCATGGGACTTTCTGCTTGCTGGTTCTGGCTCTTTTTGGGCCTAGAAGATGTCTTTTTGGCACGAGGGGCAGGACTGCTTTTCTTGGGTGTCACAGCAGGTTTCTTGAGTTTAATAATCTTTACTGTGGACTGGGGCGATGCTACAGTGGTGAGTGCTTTTCTTGCAGTTGTGGAAGGAGCTTGTGTTGTGTGGAAAACCGTTTTTGGTGTAACAGAATGTCTTTTTGATACGGGAGTAGTGCGAGGAATCCTGTGTGTCCGATGTCTGTTTGGATTGATACGAGTGGTGGTGCGTGGAGGCAAGGGATAGTGTCGTGTGGTCCTTGCCCAAGTTTCAGTACTGGTGTGTGGGGTGGAGTAAGAGGCTGTGGTGGTTGCTTTGGTTTTGCGCGTAGTAGGTGGACTTGTTTTTAAAGTGGGTGTGATGAGTGTATGTGGTGTTGGTGTGGTTGATTTAGGAGGCTTTTTGAGGGGTGTAGCCGTGGTAACAACATCCAGGTCAATAATCTCCTCCTCTTCTGCTGTCCGGTCCTCTGTAACATAATCATATCCTGGAGTATAAATAATCACATTTGGTGTACTTCCCTCCTCTACATTCTCCTTCTCGTCCACTTTTTCCTCTTCAGGATAAGTGGATTTCATTGGGGAAACCTTTCGTCCCTTATCTATTCCATCCTCATTTTTATTCACGACAACACTGAATTCATAATCATCTATATCAGTGATTTTAGGGATTGTGATTTTAGGGGTTAAAAGGGGTCTGGAGGTAGAGATGAGAGCAGTTGTACTTTCTTTGGTAGTTGTTTCTGTCCTCAAAGTGATCGCAGCTGTGGGTGCAGCCGTGGGTGCAGCCGTGGGTGCAGCTGTGGGTGCAGCTGTGGCCGTGGTACTCGTGGGAGCCCAGGTGGATGAGACAGGAAGCTTGGTGGTGGTGCTCTTAGGTGGGTAGATGCGGCGGTATTTAGGGGAAGGCCCGGGTCGTCGGCGGAGACTTGAGTTTGGACAGCTTTGCAGGGCACACAGTGATCGAGTCCGTGGCTTGTTTTCAAGGTCGCAGGTCTCTGTGGGTGCTAATGTACACGTGACTTTACGTGAGCGAACACCTCCTCCACACGTCACAGGACACTGCAAAGACAAAAGAACATGAATGATGCATTCACAATAGAAATATATTAAATTATGGGAGATTATTAGAAAACAAAAGGAAGGTATAAAAATCACTATAGGCGACTGGAAAACCGGAAAAGGGCTTACCTCTTCCCAGGGGCCGACAGCCCAATCCTGTCCACAGGGAACATCTCTGTTGCATGGCACTATAGGTTTGGGTTTAAGAAGATGTTTGCACTCCACTGGGTGGAGCACCCTTTCCTCTCCTGAGACTGTACGGACGCAGAGCACTGTTCGCTTCCGCACCCCGTCAGATCCACAGGTGGCTGTGCAGTGCTGCCAGCCTCCTACCCACCACCTGAGGAAGAGGGGACAGAGAAGGAGAGAAAATGAAGAAAAGACACACATGACAAAGGTGAGACAGTGAAAAGTGATTTGCTGTTCAAAGAATACATGACGAACATATGATAAGCACTTTTTTTAAAGAATAGGGCATGGTATATTTTTTATTTAATTTTTTTATACTATTTCCAATACAGAATATATAAACCTGTTTCTCTACAAAACCCTTTTTTCATTTAAAAAAGAAGCCAGTAATGTTAAATGTTGTCAAATCACATGCACCTGTTTAAAACAGAGGTGTAAACTATAAATAAATCACAGATTATTTTGATAATTAATTAAATTGATTGCAAAGCTTTGTTTAAATTGGCAACTATTTGATTTAAATCAGAAACTAGACTACATAAGTACTTACTACACAACACTTACACTACATATCTGACCAGTCATTCAATGCAAACTTTGGGTACCTGACAGTTTTTATGTTACATCGGCCATAACTCACAATGAAAATACTTGTAATTAAAAACACATTCTATCTCTAGCAACTAATTGGAAAATATAGCTGTAAAGTTGTAAGGATAGCTGCCTTTCACTTTCAAACTAGACATAATATTCCATTTACAGCAGCTATTTAGATAACCTGGTGACTCTTTATAATTGTATTCTGTACCTGCAGTGCTCATCAATATTTGTATAACTAAAACCAGTTTTGAGGTCATAATAGTAATGTTAGTGACAGAAAACAGTCATTGTATAAAATAGGAAGAGTACAGACCTGGCAGGACAATCCATATTCTTACACTTCCTGTGTCTCTCTTGTGGATGGCTTGCTGGGTTACACAGAGACTCGTCCACCACTCCCACATCCAACTCAAAACAGAGCACAGGCTGGTGCTGCTGACCTAAGAAAGACAGAAATGAGTACTATCTAAACGTCTACTTCTTTTTGCCTTTCTATAAAAATATTGATAACTTCCCTACTTTCATCACTATATTGAATAATAAATTAAGATAATAATATTAAATGCAACACAAACCTAGTCCGCAGGTGGTGCTGCAGTCGGTCCATGCCCCGTGTCTCCACCTGTAAGTGGGTTCGATGACCTCATTTCCTGTCTCTTTGGTCTTCCTGACGGTGTACTCGTACTTAATACCTGGGTTCTTCTCCTGAAACAACAACTGGACAACCATATGAATTATTATGCAAAGATTCATTTCAAGACTTTTAGCATTACATATTTAACATCTATAAAGTAATTTTTTCTCTCTTGTTGATGTATTGCTTTATTTTGCTTAATGATCATTTATATATATTTTTTTTCTTCTGCCAGAAATGCTTTGACTGGTTTGACAGAGTTGAATGTTCTTACACTCTTCTTTTACTTTTCCTCTTGTTGATTTAACCTAAGCTCCATGTGAACAGCTAGGGCAAAAATGTCAGTTCTTTACTGTTACTTCTACAAATCTCTGAGTGTGGAAATAGGAAAGCCATATAAAAATGGACACCCTCCACTACCTACAAACACATTTAACCAATGTAGTGTTTGGGCCTACCTGGAGTACGACTGGCTGTTTGGTGGGTCCAGGAGCGGTGATGTTCTCCATGTTCCCACTGCGTTCATAGAAGAACGTTGTCCCGCCGGCCTCATACTCCCCGTTCCACTGGATGATGAAGTTGCCGTTGAGAAAGTACTCCTCCATCCCCTCGCCCCTCAGAGCCAGAAAGTTACCTGCCTCCTCCACTTCCTTTATCAGGATGTCCCGGGCCCCCTCAGGTATCACACCCACGTCCACATACCCTGGGAGAGTTGGGAGGGGAGTAAGAGTCACAACGAGGTAATGGATGGCCCACCATGGCTGCTGCCACACTCACATCCAGACTACCAGACAGTTTCTCTCTGATCTTTAATAGAGGGTGGGCTCAGTCTGTGGGGGAGGTTGGCATGTGTGTGTGTGTGTGAGTGTACGTGTGCGTATTCAGCGTGGGGGGCACTGCCCTGTCTCTGTTTTTTATTGTGTGTGGATGGGGGTGGGGGGCTGGATGGGGGAGGACGAAAGCAACTATGAGTGGGTCTCTGGAGTTTAATGATGTTTGTGGGAAGGTGTGTGTGTTTCTGTGTTTGTGCAAAGGAGGGGGAGGTTTGCCCTTGGTCTAAGCCTTTTGAAGTCTTACACATCTGGGCTGGTTATCTGGAAAGGATGCTGTGTGGGGCAAACACACACAGACAAAGAGTGGAGGAATTAAGCTTTTTAGAGGCTCTTTCTCTGTTAATCTGTCTTTGCTGTGTGTTGATTCTATGGGTGAGTTATACTTTTCCAAGCACAGTAAAATCAGCCAAAGCCAAACAGATCTTTACACAAATACAAACATGAGCCTGCAGACACACATGTACACACACAAACACACAAACACACACACATTACACCAGCCAAGTACAGCAGGACAAACAGCTGCACGGTGTAGACAAGATGGATTCCATGACAACAAAGAAACAACACAATGGCGTAATGCAGATGAACTGTCCTAAAATGACCTTGCAGACATAAATTTGAATTATGTGGTTTTTCACACTCTTCTGGTGTGGGCATCAAAGCTTTCCTTTAAAAGTGATTCATTAATAGGTTGCCTGTTTTGTGTTAGGACAATTTTAAGAATTCTATGAATTCTTATGCCTGGATAATTTAATTTGTCCACAGCTGCTCAAACATCTTTTGTGTTAAACTCACCAAAGCCTTCCCCGTCATCAAACATCTTATGGACAGTCTCGCAGCTTGTGCCATCGCCCAAACAGACGCCACAGCGATCCTCCACTGCATTTGAGTCAATGCCATAGTCACAGCCAACCTCCTACACATCAAACACACACACACAAACACATACAAATATAACCACGACAGACACATGACAAAGTAACATAACATGGAAGTTTTCACAGACGCACTCTTCCCTCCAATATACTGCAGTAACACTATCTCATACCATGCTCTACTACACCCTCCCAGTCTTTTTTTGTCTCTTACCCAGCCACACTACCTTGCACACTCCATTAACGCAGATGTTCCTTGAATTGTTGTGTATGAAGCACGGTGTTCCATCTGTCACAGCATCAAGCATCTTCTCCGAAAAATACGCATTGACTGGTCGACAGTGCAGCTCACACGGATTTACTAAAGACAGTCAGTGAAATGGGGGAAAGAAAAGATTGATGTATTTTAAATACAATGAAATTGCTGCGTTAGTCCATTAATGCCAAGCCCAAATGTCTCAAGGACTACCGCTGACACATAATTCTCACTTTGTTTGTAAATCTGTAACTACTTCGATCCAAATAACAATCAATTAATTCAATTTTGAGTCATTTTTAAAGAAAAAAATACTAAAATTCTCTTGTCCAAACTTCTTAAATATTAATATTTTATGGTTTCTTTAGTTCTCTAAGATGGTAAACTAAATGTCTTAAGACAAAACAAGGAGGTTGAACCCTAGGATTTTGGAAACATTGATGGACATTCTCTGACATTTAATACACCAAATGACTTATTTATTATTAAAGAAAATAATCAACTGATTACTCAATCATTCAAATGAGTCTTAGTTGTAATAAAATAATTCAACAATGGCCACAAAACCAATTTCTAATCAAAAGTTAAAGAGGTAAAGGCTAAAGAGGTAGGTTTTAAGTGTCTATAAATATAAAGGGGTAAGCTAAAGGGCTTTCCAGTGTAAATGCTGCCCCCTGTTGGGTGACAAACACAATTGCACCTACTGATCTTATTTGATACATAAAAGGGTGCAAAGACCTGTGCGTCTATCTATCTGCGGTATCTAAAGTAATTGTACATTTCAGGCATTGACCACTTACATGGGTTAACCACAGGAATCCACTTGTAGATCTCATTGTGGTAGGGAACAGTGTCAAATTCACTGCACAGCATCTCTCTAAAGGTTGGGATATTCTTCTCGCAGGGTTTTGTGTTACATGTCCGATAACGCTTCCTTTCCCCTGTACAGTACTTTCCCCCAAACTCTGGTCTGTAGAGGATAGAAGCACACTTTGAATCAAGCAGGTGATCAGACTTGTTTCAGGAAATCATATTATATCATATTATAAAAAAGCCTTGCCAGAAGTTGACAAACAAGAAAAGGTTGAATTATACAGAAAGCACAAGAAAGAAAACAGTTCAATATGCTTCGCAGTACAAAGCAGATCTAGACTCAGCTCTTACTTGGGGTTGTTACATTCCCTGTCAGCTGACTGAACTCCAGTGCCACAAGTCCTGGAGCAATAAGACCAAGTACTCCACTGTCCCCAGCCTCCATTCACCGTCTCTGGGAGTTTACCCACTATCACACATTCTCCGGAGATACACCACTAAGGGAAAAAACACTGGTAAGATCAACCACATAACACCAGTAATATGACACATGTAATATTAAAGGTCTCTGTGCCAGTATCATCTCTTCCCCAGGTAAATGAAACCCAAACCCTAACAAAACAAAGCAACTGGCATTCACCTTCCCTGGTCCACAGCGAGTGCCATCAATAGGCGAGTCCAACTTAGACCTGCAAGAGCCGTTCACTGAACACCAAAGAATCTGGCAAATGTTCTGAAAGAAAGACATAATTCAAAAACAATGAGAAAAAGGAGTATCTACTGACATTCATTTTTCAGTTGGGGCTTTTGTGCACATTACTTACATCAACCTCATTGCAGAAGGTAGCGTTTGGGCCATACTGGAGCTGGCACTGGTGGTGTGTGGTGTAGCGGACACCAAGGCGTGCCAACGGGGTGGTTAGGTCCCTCTTGGAAGGGCGGTCATCCAGACAGAAACCCCAACCACGACTAAGACACAGAAACAAAGAACTGTTGTTGAATGTTTGACTTTTCGAAAGAGATGAAAAAGAGAAAAGGGCATGAAGCCTGGTGTTGAGAAAGATACATTGTTGAGAAATGAAAAGAAAAAGTTCAGGTCCAACAGAAAAAGACTCCAGAAAAATCCTTGCTTAAGACCACTGGCAAGATCTGAGTATTAAAAAAATGTTAAGAAAGGATAAAAATTTGTACCATGTGAACAAGCTCAATGTTTATGCGTTTATATCCCACTTTGAAGTCCCCCAGTGTATTAAATAAAGTGATGGGAAAAACAGCAGAATCTGAGATGACTCACTAAAACATGTTTCTAATAGCAAAACATGCTGATTCAAAGCAAACATGAACTCTGACCTGTGAATTTACAAGAGTTTGAGCTGAATTTGCATTGTTGTCAGAAAAGGGAATTTTTATCCTCACCACTGTCAAGGTTTTCAACAAAAACTGTAAGAGGCAAAGTGAACATTTGCAGATGTTGATGCACAATGTGACCACCCTCTACAGTTCCTTTAGGCCCCTCTTGCTTGTCTGTCATTTACTGGATTTTCTGGTTCTATATAAATTGGGCTTGTTCAGCTTCTTTGTACATATGTATGCTTTTCCTAAGTTTTCTCATGGCTTGATACACATCAATGTTTTTTTTTCCACAAACATGACACCCATTGTGTTTTTTGGATCATTTGCACCGCCTACATTCAAATCTGTGCCAGCACAGCCACTTATCTCCATCTAGTGTGGAATTACTGTTATCTTCACAGTGATTTCACAAACTTTGCAAATCACTCAACTTGCAAACAACTTGTGTGTTCCCCAAAAAGAAAAACAGTGCAAAAGTTGAGTGAATCATGCTGTGATGTTGCGATTAATGGCCTTAGAATAAAGCGTGTATACAGACTTACTCGAGGAAACGTGTGATATATTCCTTGGAGCAGGAGGACCAAGTGAGAGGCGAGCTGTCGTACATCAACTGTCTGGACATGATAAACGGGTGCCTCCCCTCCAGCTCACAGTCATTTCCCTGGCCGTCGTGATGAATTCCAAAGCTGTGTTCAAACACAACCAAAATGGTAAGATATTTTTATAACACATGAAAATCTTTTGCAAGTAAGTGAGGACTTTTGCGCTTTGGCAGACGTGGTGGAGGCCTTCAGTTTTAGGGGCTGCAAAAAGCCGAAACTTGCTAATTTCAGTAGAATTTTAGATAACTGTCATCAGTGCCAAAAACAACAGCTGTGTCCCTATCCTGTAACACATGCAAGTTATATAATTTAATTTCCAAAGTTGAAATAGGTCCGTAATCGTTTTATTGACTTCTTTTGGTGCATGTCATCATTTCCTGTTTCCTGTACAAAGCAGTGCATTACCCTCTTGCCCAATGATACTATGAAGATTCATTCATAGTATACTTTATATTAGTGGCAGATAGTTTGGGATTTTAGGCTTTCTTTAGCTTAAATGGAGATCAGTGAAAGCTTGATCAAGTGAGCTACTATTGAGTCACCTGTTCTCCTTCATTTATTACTCAATTTAAACTATATGGCTCTTGGCTCTTTCATAGATTTTCTTGCAACTCTCTACTTAAAATTTGTAATCAGTTGTGAATGAAACAAAGAGTCCACCCCTACTCTTATAAGTTCCTCTGAATTAACTGAATTACACTGAGGGTGCATCGCAACAAAGCTCTGAAGAAGTAGCTTTAGGCCTAAAGACAATATGTCATTAATCTAAAAACTGAAAACAAATCTAAATCTTAGTCTATTCACTTTTATTATTTAATTTACTGATCTACACCCACACCACATCAGTCTTCTCAGGTATCTATGTTTTTTAAGGCTGGTTACCAGATACAGTTAATTCAGCAATGGGCTGATGTGGTAATGCTGGGAGATTTCATGACAGTAATAGATCATGGGAACAATATGCTTTCTTTGTCATGCAACCTATTGTTATAATGTTCCTTTATTCCACGTTTCACAACAAACACAAAATGAACACACACACACTCACTAACCTGTGACCCATTTCATGAGCAACGGTGAAGGCGACAGGTAAGCCTGAGTCTTCATTGATGTTGCAGCTGCGATGTGGTTGGCACATCCCAGACAAATGAGACAGACCCAGGGTCTCACAGGGCTGGTTCATCCCAGCACAGATGTCTTTCCTGAGGGTGAAGCACAAACAAATGATGTGTGTGCATGCTATATTTCCTTCAGAATGAACTAGCACATAAGGGGACAATATTTACCCACTTAATTTAAAAGTGTTGTATTGAAATCACATTATGAGAGTTTCACTTGCCTGGTGACCAGCACAGCTACATCATGATGAGCAGGATGCGTGTCACTCTGGGGATTTAAGTTTTTCTGCCAGGCACAGAAACTGGCCAAAGTGGTGTCTGCATTGTGATCAATCTTCAACCCTTTCTGCATTAAAGAGCAGAAATACAAACATTTTTGAGATAATTTGGATTTGTGTTCCTGTCACTTTACAACAGTTTATGAATATTTTTTTAACCTTCAAGAAAAACCTCCTCCGTTTGTTTTCTTTATTTCACAGTGAGTTCATGGTGCAGTGTTAGTTAAAGTGGTAACTTGATGCTGTTTCATCATTTTTGAAATGACCTGACTTGACATGACTTACAATGCAACCTTTTTGAAATAGGTATAGGTACATACTGAAATCTTCAGCTGGGTGTTCAGTATGCAAGAAGCTAGAAACATAGCCAACTGAAGGACAGCCTCAAAATGTTCTCCATCTACATGCTACGTGCTTCACAGATGTGCATGTGCTTCTCCTGTTCCACATTGAATGTATGATTTGATAAAAGCACTCTCAAGTTTCTAAAATAAATTACTTCTTCTCCTTGTAGCAGAATCAGGCGAACCAGGATGACGTGGATGGCATTTCCAATACTGGCATCATGAAAGATCCCAGCCACCTGTCAACATAAAGATCATTTACTACTAAAAGTATGATTGGATGGAGGAAGGCAAAAGTCAAAACAAAACTCTAACCACTCACCATGTTCATGATCGTGAAGATGTAGGACTCCACATTATCGCTGCCGTGATATTCGATCAGTTTCGCGTCAGCCACCACCATGGTCTCCACCCACCGCTCTTTGCTGACTGACCTCTGTGAGCGGGACTGCGCCTGTTCCTCCTCCATATGCTGCTCCCTCTCCCATTCCTCTCTCTCCCTCTCCACCTGGACAGAGTCACTTGAAGCATCTAAAGCATAGATGGACATTGGAATACATCACTTCCAGCACAACAATGGCCTCACACAAGCCAAGGCAGAGAAAAGTGCTCACTTGAGTGCAATTACACCAAAACCTGCAGGAACATGCACTAATGCTTAAAGAATCAGATACACACCATGAACTCCACAGTTGCTGGGTCTCTCTTTGACCTCAGAGCTGCGTTTTTTTCTGCGAGTTTCTGTGGTAGCTCTTGAGTAGATGATGTGGGGCTCTGGAGTCTCTACAGGATCCCCAGGATATTTCTGGACTGGCTCAATAAAATAGTGTCCCTCTGGCAAGGAGAAGAAGCCCCTCTGTTGAAAAAAATAAATACATGAAAATACACGATTTTAATAGAGATGACTGAGTCTGGGCAGAGAGAGATTTTGTTTTTTTTATCCATCAGTATCTCTGCACTGATACAGATAACTGAACCTGCAAAACTGGGCAAATCTACATTGTTTCAATTTCAGTCAGGTTCTTTTCTGCCACAGCTCCAATTCCTCATTCAGTTTAAAAACATTTAAAATCTAAAATCCTAAAATCTCGCCTAATGCAGCTTTAAGTAATCCCGTTTGTCATGCATTCTCAGACTGTGACTAGCAGACAGAAAAGCAACATCTGAGTAATTAGCATGTTTTTGTTTTATAATATGTATTGGTGCAACAACATATCTGTCAGATAATCATCAAAGATTGTAATGCTTCAATAATTCCCACACAGAATTCAGTCGTCACCCTGTAAAATCTACTGAAAAGGTAATTTCTTTGTAATTTCCATCAGTGAGGAATCCACCTTTAGTCAACAGATCTGTATATGGACTAAAAGCATCCCTCCCTTTCCCCTTCCCTGAGGCACATTCTCTGTCTGCAGCAGAAGCAATACAGAGACTTTTCTTTTACTAAGTATGCCCTGCACGTTCTTGCTGGTGCTTGTTGATCGCTGAGATCTGCTGGTGAACACACCCAAAGACAAGTGCATGGATACACACCCCCACGCACAATGTCCATGAAAGCATACATGCAAATGTACACACAAAAAGGGACTTATGGGGGGTGTGTCAAGCTGGGTTCAAACAAGCCCAGGCTATTCTGGGATCAACCTCTCCTTCTCTCCCTAAACTAACTTGCAAAAGACAGAATGAAAGAAGGATAACTCTTTCTTTCTAAAGCAAAATACAATTGAGTGAAGAAATAGTTTAAACTGCTTTTGTTCTTGTGTAAAAGTTATAAATATGAGACTGAGAACACGAGGAACTACTTAACATTTACAGTACATGTATTAGGGGGAAGCAAGAACAGCATTTTTTTAGAATATAATAGTTGATTCTTGGATTTCTGCCCTCAGTATTTGAGGAGCCAGAGGCAGATGTGAAAATTAGGTCATGTACTGCTCACTGTTTGGCCAGTTGCAGTTACAAGGGTCTACCCTGCTGTTTACTGCAGTAATGCACTGTTCAGCTTTCTGGGTCATCTTGGCAAGTTTTACACGTGTCTGTTTCGTGAAAGACAGAAAAAAAACCACACAACCACATTCATTCAACAGTTTGCAGAGCTCTGCTTGGGTGTCCCATTTCTGCGTTCAGGGAGTTCAAAAAGTGCATCTGGAGTAGCAGTCCATTTGGGAAGACTTTATTGCTACACCTGTTACACTGAACCTTGTAAAATATGTCTAAATGTCTAAATACTGAAACAGAAACTTGGGACACAACGAAGTGGTTCAGTCTTTCGTATGTAAACTACCAGTTGAACAACAATAACATAAAGAAAGTCCTTTGTATATGTCTGAGGTTTGGTTACTTTTTGTCCAAACTCAGATTTGATTAAATATTGTGAAAGGGCTCTCCACTGACTCAGAGTGTGGGTTTAAGCCAGGAGTCCCAGAGCTGTGATGGACTCATCCACAAAGCATGCGGGCAGATATGTCTACAGGCAACTGGGAAAGCTTCCCAGAGACTATGTGCAGCAAACACTTAACTTGTTTCATTGTTTTTCTGTATCTCATCTATACACTCTGGTGGGATCATCATGTTTTCTGGCTATAGTTTGTTTTTGCATTTGCATCATTTCACTCTGAAACAAAACACACACAAAAGGTTTTAGGTGGATTCAATGGCATTTTCTGTTATCATACCTCACTGTTGTCCCATATATGTTTTCCTGACTGTTTGACTTCCAAGTAAGTCCCAGCAGAGAAAAGCAGGTGGTGGAGTCCAGATCAGCTAGGAAGGAATGCTACAGAGAGGCCCATCCAAACATTCAAACCATTGCTCTGCATGATCTGTATGATCATCATAACGAATGCAGTCCTTCTGTACAACACAGCCTGCAATGTTTGCTTGTACAGTGTGGTTATGGTGTTACTTGTGATCCTTAAATCACCATATACAGATCCTGTGTGATGTCTGTGTTCAATAAACAAAGACAAACAACTTAAAACGACAGCAACCTGAACTTTGTTTTCAATTTGAGCAGAAATGATTTGAGCAGGGATTAGTTTTTGCTCTAAATCTCGAGTGCTCTGCCAGCCAGAATTCACCTTGCACTTTTGCCACCTATTCACCACTTCTCCCCCTGCCACCTCGTCTTCCTCTCCATTAATCCCCCTCCTCTAACCTAGAGGAAGCGTGTTTGGGTGTGAGGTGCCAGAGCTAGGGGAGGTTACCATAACACAGGTCTGTGTGCTAAATACAGCAGCCATGTGGAACTGCTTTACCTCTGTTTCCTGCTTCTGTGGGTTTTGTAGTGCAGGCCAACTGGGTCTGGAATAAAGTCCCTGCTGTTGCACAGAGCCTGTGGCCTTAGCAGTGATTAGTGGGACACAAGGGGAGGTGGGGGTGGATGGTGCTCATTACTGGAATATGATTAATCACAACTATTTCCTCCAAGCAAAATATATAAACCTAAATAAGTATTTGTGATAATTACACGCTTCACTACATTTACTTGCCTTCAGATTTTTTTCCTTCACAAGATGCTTTTTTGCCTGGGAGCTAATTTCTTCCTCCTACCTGTAGGTAAAAGACATTATCATTTTTCATCAGCATAGTGCGAAGAAACATGCATTTAAGTGAAGAAAATACCAATATAATAGGTCTGAACTTGCATGTTCTTGTTTTGCGTTGCGCCTCAGGGATTAGAAAAGCCTGAGAGAGCTGCAGCTTTGCTCTAATTCAATGTTTTCCCACGGAAACAAAAAAAGGACAGTAACACCAATCTCCACCCAACAATCCTGATAGTTTTACATGTACAGTAAATCATAAATGTAACCTGAACTGCGGTACAGCTCTATTTGTTTGAGCAGATGTGACTTGGTTTTTGATGCCAGAGGCTGGATGTTATAATGACAGGATGTAGAGGTGTTAATGAAGCAGAAGGCACCAAATTGTGACTTAGTGTTTAAAGGGCATGATCCTGCTCTATCATCTGTTCTATGTCAGGTTTAAAAAAAAATATTGTTCTCTAAAGCCCACCAAACACAGCCAGCTCTTGATTTAAAGATGATAGATCAGGTCACAGACAACCTGTCAACAACTGTAGCTCAAGGCGGGGTTTTGCTAGGTCAACGTTTTGCAGGGTGATTATCTTCACCAACAAAGGCAGCACATAAAAACAGCAATTTAATTGTGAGACTGTGGACACAAATATTGTTTTGAACAACTTGAAGGGTGGTCAGTTATACTATTTAAATCACACTTTAACTTATTCTCCATAATTTGAAGAAAATGTATTAACTATTTGCATTGCACAATTAAGGAACTTCCTTCACTGTTTTTTGCTGCTTCTCATGCTTCCTGTTAGTTTATCCTTTCATAACTTAAGTTTGGAGCAACATAAAAAATGATTATCATGAATTCATATTTGACAGCAGTCCAACTTTATCTGTCTCCTGGGGGTGAATGACCTCCATAGCAGCTGGCAGGGTTTCCCTCCAACATCTGTCTGGCTGAGTCTTGCTGTTAAGTGGTCTGTGGTTTTTGCTGCAATAAACCTCCTTCCACTGAACCAAAAATCAGTGCAATACATCAGAGTGGTTTCCCTAGTAGGTTGGAGAGAAGGGAAAAACTGGGGCATTCGGGTTTGCAGGAAAAAAATCTTCTAACTATGGTAAGTTGTAGATTAGGAATAGGAACAGGAATAGGAATTCTGTGTGACATAACACAGTTTCCACTGAGGATTACTTGAGGGCATGTAAAGTGGGTTAGATATAAATGATAGTGCTTGCAGGAATAGCTGTCATGTTTGGTCTCATTATTGTGAGTCACATGTGACAAATGGAGTGCATTTAGAAGATTTGGCAGAGAGAGGTAGTCCAACCAACACAAACACAGGCAAGACGCTGCAGGAGAGGCATTCCTGCTGTGACACAATCAAACATCCCGAAACATTCTTTATGACTAAAACTGACACCTCCTATCAATTCAGAGGGGGTGAAGGGTCCCTCATTTCCCATATCCACTTCCTCTTAGGTCGTTTCAAAATATTTTTTCAAATCAAATGAATCAGTTATTATTGAAAAAAGATGTGTCGTGAGCATGTCCTCTCTTAGCAATGTGCACAACATACATTTCTCCAGACATTTTCATATGGTGCATATCTCTTTCTATAATTAAAATTCCTCATATGTCAAGTTTGTCACTTGTCTTTCTGCTCTCCAGCTGTCCTTTGTAGTTGAACAACTTGTGTGATTAGAAACATTAAAGCCTGAATAAAAAAGCATACATTCTCAGAAAGAGTACAGCCCTATTTCCTGTCTTTCCATATGTCTAACCTTTCTCTTCCAGTCTATAAAAACTGTGTCAAAATCTATTAGTGAAGCTCTCTCTCATTGTAGAACAAAGTAATACTGCACATCTAAGAGTGGGGGGTTGCAAAGAGTTTCTGCAGGAACAGACAACGAGTGAGGGTGAAAGGAAAAACATCTGAAAGACAAAGAGGACTGAAAGGGTCTTATTGCTGGCTGAGAAGCAGCAGCCGTCAGCGGGTCTGCAGCACAGTGGTTCTGCAAATAGTGTCAGGAAGTCTTTGAAAGGCAAACTAACAGACAGGGCACTGTCAGATGGAGGCGTTTGCTTAACAGCCTATGACTGCTGAAACCACATACCAGCTTTCCTATAGAGATGCCCCCCTCCCTCCCATGTCTTTTAAGAAAATTTCCTGCCAAAAGAAACTAGATTTTTCAATGAGATATGACCTTCAGCGCAGCCTTAAAGATGAGGATTCTGCACAAAAGCTTCATGTGGATTAGAGGGTTCAATCTGATGAATGAGACACGAGTTAAAATTGACCTTTAAGCCCTATTATGAGTGTAAGATGATGTGATTCCTTACCAGTCCTTTACATGTACTGATTGCAGCGGTTCCTTGTACACCAGAGGTTGCCACAGTGCCAATGAGGTGGCAGGAATTCCCCTCAGAGAGATGATGCTCAGTGCTGTTGGCACTGCCGTTCCGCCTCTCCAAGATGTAGTCATTTGAAACCAGGTGATTGTTTGCAGTCAAATTGAACATTAAAGCATGACCCTTATAGTTGACCTTGTAGTAAACCTGTCCCTCCAAACTGAAGGTTCGTAGATCACGCCTGACTCGCCCACCCGTGAAGTGATGGGACAGAGAGTGGGATATGAACTCTCCATCAGGGTTGGTCTTCGTTGGGTGGACAATGGACAGATCTGACTCTGACTGGGACAACTGACCTGTAGAATAGAAATGAATACAACACAATGGAATGGGGTCAATACAGATGTAATGTGATGTAATGATACACTGATTTTTTTCATTAAGTGCATGTTGATACTGATATTAATTTAACCATGCAAATTGTATTATTCATGCATTCAATGCATATCTGCACAGAAATGTAGCTTCAATGAGAGCTGCACAGACAGATGAGAACTGACCTTGTTCTGCAAAGAGGGAGAGAAGTCTGCCAGAGTCGGAGAGCTCTCTGTGGCCGGCTGCCAAAATGAAAACAAAGTGTAGCAGAAAAAGAACCGGGTACTCCTGAGAACATCGCATATTTCATGTAGCCAAACTCAAAGCACTGGAAAAGAGTCCTGGGCATTGGAATAGGCTACTAGTGGCGTTAAAGGCGACCACTTCGATCCTGCGCTGCACTGTGTCATGACATGAACAAGCTCAAAAATCTCCCCTCACACGAAGGGAAACATGCACCGAGGAAGACTGGGAGTCAGATCATGGTTTAAAGAAGGGGAAAGCTCCGGCTCTGCGGAGGGAGGAAGGAGGGGAGGAGTGTCCTTCGGGCCGGTGTCTACTTTCCTTGCAGGAGCAGAGCAAGAGCGCCGCTGCAAAGGAAGAAGCTGCATTGGTTTGAATGATGATTGTGGACCAACTTCTGTGACTTGACTGTGTCTAGACTTGTCACTGAAGACTTTACCAGGCAGTGGCGCATGATTAATGAGAGACAATTTACTGCCTCTTTTGAACATGTTTGAGTAGATAAGCTACGTGGACCATTTAGCCTACAATGAAACTTCTTTGGAACACGAATGATTCAAATGTTATTGCATAAGTTGACATCTTGCTACCTCTTAAGCTGTCAGTGAATAATACTAGTGTGTGACTGAAATGATTTTATAGAATCTATATCAGTTTCATGATAAGACTGAATACCTGTGACTCAATAGTCAACACTTAACAATGGAAAGACTAGTTAAGTAAGTTTGTACAATATGAAAATGCAAATAAATGACCTCAGTACAGGTGCAGTGGAGTCTAACCTACCAGCAGTCATCATACAGTTGTGCTCTATTGACTAGATGCATAGAGGCATATACGTGGAAGTGAGAGAAACACTATTCTGAAATATGTGCATTAGCAATATTTTTTGCTATTCTGAAATATGTGCATTAGCAATATTTTTTGCATACCATGCTGTTTAAATGTTTGGGGTTTTTAGGACATCTATGGAGATCTCATAATTCTGACAAAAAAAGTCAAATAGTAGATAAATCATATGCAAACACATGCATTCTTTAGTTTTAAACTGCCACATCACTGACAAATATTTGTTCATGCCATAATGCTGCTACAGTTTCTGAGCAATAATTTCTTCACAAATTGTTCTGAATATGCCTTTTTTTCCCAAAATAATTAGTTTGTATCAGTCAGGAATGTTTGTAGTGGATCACAGAAATACTGTATCTCAGGGTAAAAAGCTTTTTCAGGTGTGTATCCACTGGAGGCCATAAGCCCTCTCACCCCTCTGCTGTGGTTCAGTTGTCTGATATTTATCCCTGGAGCAGATTTTATGTGTGAGTAAATCACTTCTGAGACATGACACATTTTCATCCAGCTTGGTCCATTGGAGACAGAAGGAGACACTGCATCAAGCTCTGTAAACTCTGGAGTATAATGGCTTCTATCTATCTATCTATCTATCTATCTATCTATCTATCTATCTATCTATCTATCTGTCTGTCTATCTGTCCTGTAAGCCTGTATAAAAGCACTGATAGACATGGACCTACCACAGACGCATCTACTGCAGTGTTTTGTTTTGTTTTTTAAAATCAGGTTAAAGTCAAAATGTGGGTCAAGGAAGACTTGAATTACGTCCTGCAGCTCTGGCTGAACATAAAACTGTTGGTTAATGGGGCAGCAGCTTTAACTGTAAACAGGAGGACTTATGTTAGATTTTTCCAGTCTCTCAGAAATCTATTTTGGAGATGAAAAAAGATCAAAAAATGGAAAATGTTGAGCCTTCTTATAAATAAGTCTGAATGCTGATAGCAGACATTCCTGCACAGATTCTGACCACAGAGCTTTAAGTTTATCTCTGTTGACCCTAACCTCTCTCCCTCCCCTGCTTTAAGAACAAGAGAGCAACAATAACAACATTAATGGGCTGCACTGGGGTGTTCCCCGAAAAGGACCAAATAAAACCAGCATTCAGTGAAAGCTGTAAGCCCATTGTGTTAAGGCTTAAACATTAAAAACGGTTATTTTAGAACTAACAAGCGCTCCCTTATTGGAACTGACACACCCTAACAATAAAGGACAAATAGTTTGCCGTCTAGAGAGTTTCTGCACACCTGGAATGTCTTCCTGTTGTAAAATTGCAGGGCAATTTGTCTGATTTATTAACAGCAGTATAACATGTTACACCTTATTGCTCACAACTGTGTATCTAAGTGATTGCATATTTTTGGAAGAGAGGATAGACTTTCATGTGCCTTGCGTCATCATATGAGATATTTATGTATGTTACTGTGGCAGGTAGTTTTCTTTTCTAAATGTATCTTTCCCAAGAAGTCTGGTTATGGTCCAGAAATCTCTCTGGATTAGGTTCAATCCCAGAATGAATCGCCCTCTTATCATTCCCAGAGACATTACCCAAACTGACCCCCTGAAGTCCCCTGTTACAGTAATGTGCAACAGACTGTGAAATGTCTGAACCTGGAAAATAATCAGGACCTTTTGTTAGTCTTAGGTGGGAGAGAGAGCCTTTTACACAAAGACAGTGTGGCTGCATTCCTCATAAAGGCTTCCCTGTGTTGTGGTGAGTTGCATTTCTGACAGGTTTTTTGACATTTCATTAGCAATGCTGTTTTACAAAATGCAATTGCAAATATAAGGCCAGTCAGTTTAGCAGTCAGGTCACAGGCTGAGGCTCTAAAAAATATCATTATAAATACAAAAAAGACACAAGAAAATAGAAAAAGACAATTAAATTGATGAACCAAGTAACATGCAGATTGCATGTTTTATATTTTCAGTAATAAGTTGACCAAATTTTTTTTAAAAATAAGTAATCTGCTGATAAAGGCCACAAGCCTAGCTGAAAGCTATGGAAAGGCCAAGTAAGTGGATCTTGGATCTCTGGCCTATTTTGTTTCTGTCAAACTGGCATCAGGCAATTATTTATATTTGTTCATTTTGTTGCCAGAGTCCTACAAACAAGTAGCTGCATATCTTTAATTGTGAGATGGAAAAATATACAAGGTTCACTTTCCAGGATGTTGTGTAAAAAATATTATTAAAATATTCATTTATGAGGCTGACTGGATGAAGTCCAGATCCACGTGTCCGCGCTTCCCTCTCATTACGCAGCGGGGCGCTGTTGGACGCAGCGGGGTAACCTTTGCTCCAGTAGTAAATGGGCGTATTTACTCCACCTTTGCAGTCATCAGAGTTACTCTGAAAGGGGGAAGAACATGCACTAAAGTTTGACAGGTAAGGCGAACTCGTAGGTCTTAGGATAATGGCGCTCGTGGTTGTAGGCAAACAGTCATAATGCAGTCGTGATTATGTTTAATATTGTAGCAATCTTTTAATCCAGGCTTGTATTTTGGGTATTAATGGATGCGTTTTTATTGTCAAGTGATATTGATTGTCGGTATTCCTGTGGTCTTAGCTAATTTGTGTGTTTCTGAGACCATTGAGGTTTTATTCCTAGTTAAATTACGTGAGTGTTTAAACTTTTTATTACAACTTCTGTTGTCATTGTGGTGGTTGTTGTTGACCTTCATGTACTGGCAAGTAGTTTGTTTTCTGATGGATCTGCCCTGCCTGTCTTTGTTGACACAAGTGAAAAAGATAAAACACACTTTTCCCCCTCTCTCATTCAGGAAAACACAACATCTGCGCAACAAGCTGCACTTGTTTACCTCAGGGAATACAGTAAAGATGGAGGACTTGTGGGCAATGACCCTTTGGGTGCTGAAGATTTGGCTTTACCTCATTTTCTTCCTCATCATGATCCCAGCCATGTTTGGCTTCTCACTGGGCATCTCTGAGACATACATGACCATCCTGGTCAAAACCTTAGAGGTAATCGTATTATCATTTCACATTCCCTTGAAAATGTGCATTTTAGGCAGATATTTTCAATGTCATCCACCGGTCAACATATGACTTAAAAGCAAACCATTTAAACATCTAAACAGTTACAATATCTGAAGAATACGGTTTAGACCTGCTCTATGTGTAAAGTGCCTTGAGATGACTTTGTTGTGATTTGGTGCTATACAAATAAAGATTGACTGATTGAATGACAATATATTCCTCTTCAGTGGGCCACTCTGAAGATACAGAAGGCAAATACAGAAGAACAAGCACTCAAAGCCTCTGCATCTAATGGTGAGTAGACAGATGTTTGAAATAGATAGATTGTTTGATAGTGTCATATCCTGTGTTGTGAAATATAGGGTTTTAGTGACATATATGTGTTGTGTTGCAATATTGGATTTCATAAGATATTAAATTACAAGCCTGGGCTGGCATTTTGCAGTGTTATTACCCAGAGTAGAAAGAGAAATTGATTTACCTGTACCTGTGAGGAATGCTTTTTTTCATTTGCATACAGACAAAAGGGCTCAGTGGTTGATTGGCCTGTGGCCTTAACTAGAAGGTTTGAATGGTTTTATGTTGCACTACAGGTTTGCTCATTCTACTCAGAGCAATCTCTGTGTATGGCTCTGTGGCACAGTTAACCAGTTAACATTTATGATAGGAAACAAGGTGAAGATGTCCTGGGAACCCTGCTTATCTCACTTTTCTCAGCGCCTTATCAGTCAGCAAGCTGCACAGTGTGGTATCCCTGGCTGTAGCACATAAAAACATTAGTTATGTCATCAAAACCTGGCCTCTGCATATCCGAATTGTGTGACTGTTACCGTTTTTAAAATGGACAATGAACATAAGCAGTGAAAGAGCCTCAGTAACAGAGATAAACCAGACATTGTTTGAAGCTTTTGTTTGAATATTGAATACAGAGTCTGCCATCCCACGTTCTGGACTTTGAGCTCTGTTTTATCAGAAAGTGTGGAGTCTAAGTTGAAGCCAACTCTTAACTGTTCTGAGACCTGAAAGGAGGACAATGTTAAGTCTCAGGCAGAGTAATCACCATTACTTGAAATTGCTCTGTGAGCAGCTCACCTATCATGTTACTGTTATGTATTACAAGTCAAGAGGTGCAAGGTCATTTTTAGGTCATTTCTTGATGCACTTTATTGGCTTAATAAATTTTCTTGGAAAGTCCATGCTTTATGATGCAATTTGCTGATGAGGCTTCTGCTTTGTCATTTATCTTGCTATGTGACACATGCCACATCTCCTTCCTCTGAAGTACATTTAATGCTTTGATTTATTGTGGTCATTTATTTCAGTTGTTTCATTTTCTAACACACATAGCATGTTTTATTGTTCAGAGATTGAACTTTGATTTTTACTCTGTTGATTCAAATCATTTTATCTTTCATCACTATCAACACCACCGTACAATAAGAGATATGGAAAGCCCGATTTATCTTTCAGATTGCCGCTAAGATCATATGCCCTATCAGATGTTGACTTTTATGACTGCCTGTGTGTGTGTGTCTGTGTCAGGTCTCATCCAGAGGGACGATGGCTCTATGGAGAAAGAGTTAGAGGAACTTAGACGGAGTCGCCCCAAACCCCCAGACGGCGGCAATTTTACACTTAGTGACTGTTTTTATTTCAGTCGGAGAGGAATTGAGAGTATTGTAGAGGATGAGGTACTTTTTAAAATAACTTTATTTTAGATAGATGATACCAAGATCACAAATTCGTATAAGTAATGTGTAATCCCTGATTATTCATTCCAGACTTTAGGTGGTCAGGTTATCGTTCTCTAATTTTTAATTTAATTTGAAATTCAGGTCACCCAGCGGTTCAGTTCAGAGGAGCTGGTATTGTG
The DNA here is from genome assembly GCF_027409825.1 of Scomber japonicus. Classification (NCBI taxonomy): domain Eukaryota; kingdom Metazoa; phylum Chordata; class Actinopteri; order Scombriformes; family Scombridae; genus Scomber; species Scomber japonicus. The sequence goes on from NC_070586.1 coordinate 14,951,308, forward strand.
GAACCTGCTGACTCGCACAAACAACGATTTCCAGTACATCAGTCTGAGGTTGACACTGGTTTACGGCTTCGGCATCTTTGTGAGATACTGCATCCTTGCCCCACTCAGGTACACGGATACTTCACAATTTACTGAAACCAAAATTCAGCTGTAGTGATATGAAGGGAGAGGTGCTCTCCATGCAGGAATAATGTCAAAGGTTGAGACAAACCTCAGTGAGTGGAACCTAAGAACCATTTGTTCTGGCTGAAAATGCAAAAATGTAATCTGTAAAAATGAACAGCTTGACAGTGTCTTTTTATATAAATGAGTAACATTTACACTAAGCGGTGCACTGCAAATGTTTAATGCTGCCCTTTGACTTAAAAAAAAATCATCAGTCAAGACCACTTTAGTCAAAAAGAAAAAATTTATTGGCAGTTACAGTAGTTATAGTTGGTGGTATGGCTCTGTTCTGGGAGGTCACTCACCTTCCATGTGCTTACATGGAAAGCCCAAGGCAGGGAGACCAGCAGTAAAGACCCCACCGGACCTCCCTGCCCTCCCATGTGCCTACATGGAAAGCCCAAGGCAGGGAGACCAGCAACAAAGACCACAGGTACAGAACAGAGCAGGCAACAGTGACAATAGAATTACATTTTTTAAGACAGACACAGCATGTAAGGAGGTGCTGGGGTGGAGGTGGGTTGCAAGTGGCTTGCAGTTTGAAGCAGCTTTTAAAAAAGACGCCCTGTATGAGATTTGCCAATTGACAGCATAGAGTGGAATCAGCTGAGCCATTAGATGATGTAGGCTAGCTTGAGATCAGCTGCTCTCAGCAATAATTTCTAATTTTGTGTGGCAATTGATGACTTTAAATCCTCCACCATTTTTATTTCTCCTATGGAGTGGCTCAAGGCCTAGCCCTTGGCCTTTGTTATTCTCCACTGAGTTACCTCTAAGTCATATATTTTAGAAGTCTCATTTTTTATGCTGACCACTCCCTTTTTTGACTCCCAACAACACAACACAACTGGTCAAAAAACAATCCTGTTTTGCAGATGTTAAAAACTGGCTCTCTCAAAACATTCTTCAGTTAAACTTAGATAAATCAAAAGCCATTATCACAGCTCCAGACCCCTCTGGTGAGCATTACTTCCCACACTTCTATCTGGTTCTCTGTCATGTTGTATGTAACAAGCTTAATTTTGACCAACAGGCGAAGTCAGTCATTCATTTGTGTTTCAGAAACAACATAATATAATATAATTCGATCTTTATCTGTTAAAAATCTGGAAACTGTCTTTCACACTTTCATTGGATCATGCAGAGACCACTGTAAATCGCTATATTCCTATATCACTCAATACAACGTCGCCAAGCCTCAACTAGTTCAAAATGCTGCAGCAAGACTACTAACAAAATCCAATATAAGGGTCCACATAACGCATACTTTAGCATTTCTACACTGGTTATTTTAGAATTGATTTTAAAAATGTCAGTGATTACCTTTTAATGCATGTTTAGGGCTTGGCCATGCTTAAATCACTGACTTACTAACCCCTTACAAGCATGAATGCAGCCTGAGATCCTCCGGCAGAGGTCTGTTAGTAATTCCTTGATCAAAGCTAAAAACCAGAGGAGACTGAGCCTTTGGAGTCAAAGCCCTGCGACTCTGGAACGACATGCCGGAGGAGATCAGGCAGGCTAGCTGTGTTTCCTCTTTTAAATCTCCCCTTAATAACACATTAACACATTATTTCAGGATTGCTTTTTCTTGAAGCATTTATTGATTAGTTTTTACTCTGTTTTAATGATTCATACCTCACTTGTTATTATTACTGTATCAATTTCATCATGGAATTTCTCTTTTCATGTCTTTGTAACGCATTTTGTAATGCATTTTGTAACATGAAAAAAGCTATGTAAATGAAGTTATTTGTTGTTGCTGCTGGAACATGTAGGAATTATTATCTTACACTCTCTCCAGGATAACGCTGGCCTGCATTGGCCTCACCTGGTTAGTTATTGGAACATCTGCTGTTGGACTGCTCCCAAATTGGAGGTGATCACAAGATATAACCATCCCAATTTTCCATGTACATCGCTAATTTCTTCATGTGTGTTTACTTGCTTACATGTGTGAAAATGTCTGTTTTTAGGATAAAGTTCTGGCTCAGTGAATGGGTCCATGTCATGTGCTACAGGATCTGTGCTCGAGGACTCTCTGCCACCATCCACTACCACAACAGGTAAGTGAGCATCCTCACTTACTTTCTAACATCTAATATAACAGATATAAAGAATATATTTCATTTTAAATACTAACTTCATGTTTACACCTTGGAAAAAAAGGGAAAATAAACCAAACAAAGGAGGAATCTGTGTTGCCAATCACACCTCCCCTATCGACATTGTGATACTCTGCAATGATGGGTGTTATGCTATGGTAGGTGGAAACCAGCCAACATTTGAATTCAAATTGGTAATATTTTTGTTTGTCATGCTAAACCATGACATTTTTCTGTGATCGTCAAAATGTGTTTGTCAGGTAGGTCAGGTACACGGAGGTTTGATGGGAATCCTCCAGAGAGCCATGGTAAGATCCTGTCCCCATGTCTGGTTTGAGAGGGCAGAGATGAAAGATCGCCACCTGGTGGCTAAAAGGTCAGTTTTTCACTTTCTAACTGCAGTGTGTCTCTGCTTGCTTGTCATTGCATGTCTAAGAATGAAATGACCTTCTTGCCAATATTTTCCTGCTGTTGCTGTTTTGGTTGTGAGATTTTCCTGGCAGTAAAATCTTATCATTCAAGCAAGAACAGATATGTTTTGGAAAGCTGCTACTGAACAGTGACTCATCCAGTTTATATCTTTCATCTCATTATATCCCATCTTCACCCAGACAGTCATTCCAGATGTTTGATATTTAATGTGGGGAAAAAAAGTGCAATATGTAGTCATTGTGTAGTCGGGAAATGGTTTCCATTACCTTTGTGTTGCTTCCAGGTTGAGGGATCATGTGAATGACAAGACAAAGCTTCCCATATTGATATTTCCAGAGGGTAAGTAAAAAGACAGTTATTTTATCCACACCAGTGTGGTGTTTTTCTTTGTATCATCAAAGACAAGACTCAGTGAGTGTTGTTATTTTAGCTTGGTGCCTGATAGCAGTCTGGCCACTGAGCAGTGACAAATGAGCAGCTACTTTTTGTGGGTTTGGACAGAGCTCACACAGCGCTGTCTCCTTTGATGTACTGATCTCTGGTTTCTACAGGAACCTGTGTCAACAACACATCTGTCATGATGTTTAAGAAGGGAAGTTTTGAGATTGGAGCAACAATCTACCCTGTTGCCATTAAGGTATTTCAGTACTATCTTGATTCTTCTGGCTTTCTAGCTTCCACATTTGAAAGTGTATTTCTTCACTGCACTTTTTAATTCATTTTTATTCAACTTATTTTTTAGTATGACCCAAAGTTTGGAGATGCTTTCTGGAACAGTTCCAAGTACAGCATGGTCAGTTACCTGCTGAGGATGATGACCAGCTGGGCCCTCGTCTGTAATGTCTGGTATCTGCCAGCCATGCACCAACAGGTGTGTATAACATGTGCTGATGCACGTGAGCACATGCATGCATAAAGCCACGTGTACATCCCACAAGTGCCTCCCCCATCCATCCATATATGTACACACACACATCATGACTTCATTGTTTATTCAAAAATGGCAGGAGGGGGAAGATGCTGTCCAGTTTGCCAACAGGGTTAAGTCAGCCATCGCTCACCAGGGAGGGCTGGTGGATCTACAGTGGTAAGTTTACCTTCTGTCATTCCTGTATTGATTATTATTTCTGTTATGTGATGGGATTTTCTGTCTCCATGAGTATTTTCCACCTCTTTTTTCCTCTAGATAAAACAGACATAGAATATCACAACTAAGGGATGAAATAATTTTATTAACTTAAGTTTCAAGTTCCCCTAATAGTTTTTTAAAAGGCTTCCATATGAGTGATAACATTTTTAACCCACAAAGGACCATGCAGTCCTTCAACTGAATGCCAAATATGAGAAATCTCCAAAAGTAGTCCCTTTTTTCACATGAAATTAACATATTGATGTTGATCATACAGTCTGTTGTATGTGTTTTAAAAGATCAGCATCACTCTCAGTTTGTCTTGTCTGCACCTGGTTGTCCCTGCAGGGATGGAGGCCTCAAGAGAGCAAAGGTGAAGGAGTCGTTCAAACAGGAGCAGCAGAAGCAATACAGCAGCATGGTGGTGGGTGACGACAGCAGCAACAGTGACTGAGAATCACAACCAGTATGATGGACATGCACAAGGCCCGGTTTTGGAGAATATATACCAGAAATAGGCTGTTTTCTCATTAGCTGGAGCTAAAAAAAAAGAACACTGCCAAGTGGACTGAAACACTCTGAAAACTTTGGTACAGCTAACCGAGAGGAGAGTCTCAATGATTCACAGAAAACACAAGTGCAATATTGAATTCCATGAGGAGCAGACTGACTGTGAAAAGGGATAATCGCTTTGTTTTTACTGCTGTTAAAGGTAGCTACTGTTTTGATTGAATGTTAATGCTGATCAAATGCTCTCAATGAATGAATTGTGTGATTGCAGTGAAGCCAATAGAAAAACTGGCAACATGAACATCGACTTGTTGCCGTGCTGCTCATTGTTTTTTCAAAAAGAATTTAGTTTACAAATGTGATATCAGTGGTGTGATTATGCTAGTATAAAAATACCCTAGAGGTACTTTGTAGGTTTTTTGTCTTATAACATAATGTGGCATTATTTAATGTATAGACACAAAGAGAAAACACTGAAGAGCATTTGAATGTAGGTTTTATGTATTTTGATCTTATAGTGTTTTACTGTAAAAAAAAAAAAAAAAATTAACACTGATATGCACCCTTGCAGTTATGTTTCCTAGCTGTTTGTTTGTTTTTTAACACTGGTTGGCATTATATATCTTAGATTTTAGGTACTCAAAAGGGAAACTTCTTGCACAGTGTTTTTTTGGAATCCTTATCCCCTCACCCACAAGCAGAAACACAAGGTTTGGCACTTCAATAATACTGATGATAATGATAATGTGTGGGTGTGTAAAAACACATTAAACGTCCTCATGAAGTGTGACGGCTTTATAGGAGAATGCACAGCCGAGACTTTTTGGATCTCTCTTCACTGCGTGGTTTTCCTGAAGGTTTCTCCTCACTGTCTCCTTTCCTGTATGGGTTCCCATCTGTGGCCCCTTAAAGCAAATTAAAGAGGAGTTCATTAGAAGTTCACTGTACCCGTGTGTGTGTGTGTGTGTATGTTGATCCTGATATTTTGTTTAGTCCCCCTCCAGTCAAAAGTCTTCATCTTCCTTTAGTTGGATGTTTGCGCTTCACTGAGCAGAGTGATGTATGTGCACTTTGACACTTGAAGGCTGTTTTCACATTCATCTGCTGAAAGTGGAACGTTTCTCTCTGCTCACTAAGAAATCGGAGTTAAAGGGATGTACCTACGAGCAGGATTTGCATGATCACATCTAGTTTAAAGCCAGTACCTAACTTTAAAAAGATGTAATTTTAAGGATTTTTAGCAAGGTGATTGAATTTATTGTAATGGAAATAGCATGTCAGACAATTTATTATTCCAAGCAGAGGATTTTTGTCTGAATTAAACATGACTGGAGGGGATCTTTAAATTTTCAGTGTGCTCACCGTCAGTCATCTGTTGACATGGATCATCTGCGTTACCCTGTGTGCCCTGTGCCAAAACAAACAGATCACTACTAGATCACGTGAAGCATCACACAGCATCACTTTGTGTCTGATATCCTCTAAATTGATCACTTACCTTTAATAAGTTACCTTCGTTTTTCTTTTTTTCCTGATATCTGCAAATACGATTGAGATTACATGTCATGACAAATAAACTGTATTTAATTTGATTTAGCAATGGAAATGATGGATGGTGGACATGACACCCAGCCTTTGAGGTCCTGTCTTTTCCTTTCAGTGAACCAGTCAGGAGAGACAAATTGTACACTGAAATATTTATGAGCCAGATTAGTGCCTCACATCTGTGTCATCCTCCTTGCAGGTCAGATGACAAACAGGTTTGTTGATTCAGGTGGGCAGTATTTGGATTAAGCCGCTCTCTTAAGCAATAAAAGCCCATGTATGTTAGTTAAAGCTGCTGTGTGATAATTCTTCTGGAGTTTTACTTAATTTAACCTGATGGTTTCTACACTCTCTAACAATCTGTTATCACATTACATACACCTGGTGTTTCTTGAAGGCATTTTTTTTTTTTTTTTAAATAGTTGCATTAGTTGATGATACCCGTAACTACCCATGGTTAATTATCTGCTGAAAAACAGAGAAATGAGTTTAGGATCACATTTCAATCATAAAATGGTGTTTTTTTCCATTTGCATGGAAAACTTTTGAGTTTTTTGTGAATATACCTGCAATTTTAAGGTTGCAGTAGGTGGTAAATTGGGCCTTTATCTAGTATATTATTATCAGTTAAAGAAAACATGAGTTCTTCAAATTTATTTCATGCATCAACATACCTGTAATATGTTTTGAAAGAGAATATTCTCTGTGCTATGCAAAACACTGTGAGCCTTCATCTGTTTAATTTTACATCTCAGCACACTTGAGCAGTAATCTACCCACCGTAGGAGATAAGAGTCACAGTCCCTGTTGGTAAATTTGGTGTTCATCCTCTGTCCGTCTGTTGTCCATGTTGTGCCTGTATGTAGGCCCGCTCCTACATCCACCCTGCCCGCTGCTCCAGATGCAATAGGCATCTCTGTCAATAGAACTGCAGATTTCAGATATCAAAAATAAACTCAGTCATTTGGGATGTGACTCTGCTGTTGGAATTGTGCTGAAAGTGGAGCTTGCCTTGCAGGACTTCACACACTCCTGTCTTGTTGTTGACCGGCTGTTTGCTGTGTGAGGAGGAAAATGTGGCTGTGAGAGTTTATGTGGATGTTTGTTGTTGTATCCATGGCAACGGAACCCCAGAAGAATGGAACTGCAGTAGGGGCCCCATGAAGCATTTTACTGCAGAATATTTAGGAACTGTCCTTTACAAGCAGTATGTTAAACATCATTGACCGAGAAAAAAACGCCTTACTTTTAGATGGATGACATGCATTTTTGAGTTTATCCGCTTGGTCCTGAAAGGCATTCACCATGGTCATCATAACTTATACAGAAGAATAACATTTACAGTAGAACAAGGATAACAACACTTTAAGCCCTATTTACAGTAGCATTTATTAGCAGTAGGCTATACAGATATTTAATGCATGTATTATAATGTAGGTATAAGAAGGTATATGAGCAGATGTTGATTAGTGTTGATTAATATATCCTATGGTAGTTTTCTTATATTTATTTTATATTAAAATAGTTTTTTACTTTACTATGAGTATACACTTATGCCCACAGGAGGAGCTAAAGACATTTTTATAATGGAATGGGAAGGTGTGTCCACATTTTTGACTGTTACTGTACATGAACATCAGTATCTGCATCAAAATCATTATTACTACTACTATGTGTGTTATAAACCACATATAAAATGTTTGTATGTGTCTTATAAATTGTAGATTAGGGGACTTAAAGTTAAGTGTTAAACACATTTTCTTAAAATTAACCAAAAATATTAAAATAATCTAAATTTGAATTGTCCATATATTTCTTCTCTATATGTATCCCTCCTTAATTTTTAGAATACTGACCCAAATACTGTAATTCTTGATTAATTTAGCTGTTCTTTAAAATAATCAAAGACTTTAACAGATATTTCTTTGCTAATCATTGCCTTGTGTGATTTGACATTTTTCTTTTACAATATCATTTCAATTTATATACTGCACAGTGTTGCTTGATAGAATATGCATTTGTAATTAACGAAGAAGCTAATGAAGAGCCTAACACTTTATTCTCAATGGCACAAAGAAGGGAGCCATTATTCAATACAAACACAGTATTTATTACAGCCACTTTTTCCCCTAAAAGAAAGTTAGACAAATCAGATATTTCAACAGCCACTAATGCATTTTAATGACATGTCTCATAACAAGCGACATTAGCATGTTTAGATGACCTGTATGAGCTGACTACATGGACAATAATCCTTGTTAGGATTCTTCCTTCTCATCTCCGTGTGTGATGATGTAGCAGAGCGACTTGTAGTCGATGTTGCCGGCTGGGTCAATTGGAGCGAGAGCAAAAGCCTGATCCACCTGAAATTTTAAGAAGAGACAATGTGCCTGGTGAACTCAGTAGTCCAAAATGGACATAGAAATGCAAATATGTACCAAATAAATGTTTGAGAGTTTGTCACAACTTTAACAGAAAACTCAAACCTCCTCTGCTGAAAATTTATCAGCCTGGTTCATCAGTAATCGCCTAAACCTGGACAAGACAAAAAAGATAAAAGGAGAGGGTAACTTTAACAAGATGCTAACATGACAAAGTTGAACATGATAGTTAATACACTTCATTTCTCTTACTCGTCTTTATTAACAAAGCCTGTCGCGTTAGGATCAAACAGCTTGAAGGCAGCAAGTATGGTGTCTTCAGGGTCAGTCCCTGCAGGAAATCAGAGAATCAGTGAGCATCATCTGAGAGTACAACATAGACAATCCAAAGATTTGTTCTCAAAAGGTTCTCACCGTTGAGTTTCTCCCCAAACAGAGACAGGAACACAGTGAAGTTAATGGGACCCTTCCCTTCATTCAGCATGCCATCCAGCTCCTCATCATTGACATTAAGCTTTCCTGTTACATACACACCAGAAAGACACACACACAGTAAATTAATCAAATGTCATAAATATGACAACAAGAGAAGGTTTCATTGGCAGAGCTTGTCTTTTTTTTAAGATAAGAAAGAAGTAACAGAAAAAGAAAATACCCAGTTGTCCATATGTCTCCCTTAGGTCCTGTTTCTTGATAACACCGTCTCTGTCTTGGTCAATGCAGCCAAAAGCCTATAGGATAAATCATGGAATATAATTCTTATGATTCAAATAGAGGCTCCATCATCTGCTGAATTTAATAAAAATCGTCCTTTCCTTGCATGATTTTGTGATAAAATGACTTGTTAGTACAGAAGGTTCTTCTGATAAAAGTCATAAGTCACAGTAAATCTATTTTGTGTCACCCCAAGCAGGACCACATAGTGCACTGTACCTCCTTGAACTCCTGTATCTGTGACTGCTCAAACATGGAGAATACATTGGAGCAAGACTTCTGTCCTCCCCTCTGTCTCTTATTGGAGGCCTTCTTACTTGCCTAAGAGGGTGAACACAAAATCAGTCAACAAAAGGAAAATGCCGGTGTGTTTTCAAGCTCTTTTTCACTGCAGGTTCTCAGTTTTAGTATCTATGTATAAAAATGACCAGTAGAAGAATTACAGCTTCGACTATAACATGTCTGCAGTAGTTTTTGCCATTTAATTAGGTTTCAAAACAGTTTGAACAGATTGTTTTTGAGTTACCAAGACTATGATCGACTTACCATGTCTGTGTGTGATCCTGTGTGGACTCCCAGCCGAGGTGTGATGCTGGGGTGGGTTTTATGTCTGGCCCATGTTATCTTCTGCCCTCCTATAATAACCCATGGTGAAAGCACAGTCCCTTACATGGCCACAACTGCTCTCTGTGTGTCACCAAAGAGACTTGATAAGAGGTGAAGCAGGATTCCTCTGGGCTGGAAAATAGAGATATGGCATAGCAGAGAGGAAACAGGACAGAGTGACCTCTGACATTTGACAGTCACTCCACCAAATTAAGTTATTCCTTAGAGGATAAATCAAGCTCTGATGGCAGCTTCTGTGTGTGTTTTGTATGGAGTGTTAGTACAAACTTTTGGCCAGTATTATATGATTCAACATGATGATTATGATTATATGATTCATCTAAATTCTGAGAGCCATCCCAATAATGCACCAAATCATGATGAAAAGTAATAGAAATGGTCAGCAACTCATGTCATAACACATCAAATACATGTATTTACAGTAACATAAGTATTGTCATTAATCAAAAATGTATTGACCTAATTGTTACAAATGTTGGGTTTTATCTTTGTTTATAACAATGTCATTTAAACCATCAGGAAAAACAAAATTTGGTGACTATGAAAAATAAAATGATGAACGAATGATGAATGAATAAATGTTGCCTGTATGTTAGAGTTGTAGCAGACATACGTACATGTTAATTGTAGATGGAATGATGGTGCCATGACTATCAAAAACCTCATTGTATAATAATACAATAGTACAATGATAATATAAAATAATGACCAACATGTGAATAGCTGCTATTTCTGTATATATGATCAGATTAACTTGTTTTCTGGGATCCATTTTCAAATGTGTTTCTGAAATAAAACCTCCAAATTGTTGCATTAACAGGAAAGAAGATATTACACTCATGTTTAATAGGTTTTTATCTCTATAATAGAACACTAACAGGATTACGACACTGCTAGCTGCAAATTATCTTTGCATCAATGGTGCATTACATTACTGGAAAGTCTCTAATTTAGTACTGTTTTATGTGCTTTAATGGTGCTGGACCCTGGACATTTGGCCATGAGCTGACAAAGTAAAAAAAAGAAAGAAAAAAAAGTGCAGAAATCTCATCAAATATAATATAAAATATTTAGCAAGATATGAGCATGAAAATAAAACACAATAGTTTATAATTAAGCAATTTTATTTACAGTTTAGCTTATTAACATTCAAAGTACATTTTATTATGCACATATGAGACTACAACTTATTGGCCAATACACAGAAGTTGTAAACACTGATTTTAAATATACAATTCCAAAGACAAAAGTCATTCCTCACAAACAAATTACAACACAATAACAGAGTGAATTTAATTTAGTCATACATTTACAAAAAATAATACTTGTACATCAACCAGTTTATACTGGCTTTATATTACATATCATCATCAATAATACATCAGACATTTAAAATAAGTCAGTCCATACCCAAAAACAATAGACAGTGACACTAAAGGAGCATGTACTGTATTTAAAATAAGCTTTCATGCTACCTAATGCTGTTGAGTGCAACAGTCAACCAATTCTCATGTTCAGAAACATCTTAAAACTGCAACAAGCTTGTGTAATACTACCTACAGGGAGTCTATAAATGAAGATGTCTGCTGCTTTCTTGTCTGAACATCATCCAGTGATAAGGATCCCTCCTGTTAACACAGTCTGAGAAAGGAGCTGCACATCTTTGGATGACAAGTCATCAACGATGTCAGATAAGAGTTCAGCCAAGCTTGCTTCAGTGCTCAGTTAACAGCTCCCCTTACTGTGTCAGCATACATGCAGCCATCTTACAGGCCACTGCTGAGATAAGTGCTGCTCCACGACCACTCCCCTCCTCTGACTGGATGAAGGTAATCTCGCAGTGAGGCGTGAGCTCCCAGACAATTTTGTGGAACCTGTCACGGAAACTAGAAAAAAGAAAACAGTATGTTTAACATGCAGAATATCTCCAAAAATCTAGATATTCAAAAGTTTAACAGACAGGCATTACATTCCTTACCATGGGTGCAGCTTGTAAACAGATCCGTCAACCCCGACTGTGATCTTCAGGGCCTCTTGGCTGCGTCGCTCCCTCATTAGGTTGATCACACCAGCGAGTCCTGCGCCACACATGTGAGCCGAGCGAGTGGAGACACTCTCACAGACCAGACAAACAATGTCGCAGTCCAACTCTGATGGCAGCAAACCCAAAGATGACAGGATGTTGTAGATCTGTTTCCTGTCCCCAGAGTCACTAAAAACAACGGGAGGAAAGACAAGATGAAAATATTAGTTTAGTTCATTGATGGGTATATGCACATCATATAAATTTATGATATCACTAGAAATACTTATATTTCTAGTGATATCACATGACATGTTGTCATTTTGTTTTGCTCTAATAATAATATTGTGATGTATGTAGCAACATAGCAAATAAAAGAATGGCAGTGGTAAATAAACAAAATAAAAAAAGACAGCTTGACAATAATTAAAAATAGTAAAGCACATCAAACAGACTCAAACTAGAATCAGGTGAAATCAGACTATCAAATCAAGCAACAATTAAAGCAAGCCAAATAGCTTCTTCCTGTATATTTGTGGTATATAACGTATGTTATTTATGTTATGTCATCAACATAAACTTATAAGCTTATTTTTGTGAGATTTTTAGGCATCATTAAAAGAAAGTAGTTATCTTGAAGTTGTTCTCTTTATCTTCACATGATTTTTTAAAGGCATCGTCTAATAAAGATGTAGTTGTTTCTTGTGAATGATTTCAGCCAGGCAGGTACTTATCAATGCTCACCTCTCCACCTGAGAGACGTAGCGCGTTTCAAAGCTGCCACGTGTCTTCAGCATCTCTGAAGCTTCTCCATTAAACAGCAGGTTCTCATTCACAAGCTTCATCATAACGAGTCTCACCAGCTCACCCATATACTTCCCACTGATCAACTTCTCGTATCTACATGATGCAAGAACACAAGAAGAGACATGTGAGTAAAAACCAGAGAAATACTTATAGAAAAGGTTCAACAATAAAACAACAAAAGGGTATTGCAATAGTGAAAGAAACAGGAAGGATACTGTAAGTGCGTCAAAAACCACATGAGCAAACACCTTTCCTTTTCTACACAGGCTGGAAAAGAAGGAAAGCGGATGAGGGATGCAACGTCAATGCTTAAGAGGCTGAGTGAGGCTCGGCTCAGCAGTCTGTGTAAAGGGGCCGCTAGTGTAAAAGGTAAACAGCCATTAGGCCGACAGGGACTATGGCAAGCAGCAGAGAGGGATCATTAATCTGACACCCCCACCTGCTGACTGACCAATGACGTATGAGCGCCCTGACCATTTACAGGCATCCTCAGGAAAAACAGCTGTTACCTTAGGAACTACACAGTGACCTCAGGTGAGAGTCAGGTGAGTTATGCCATCGAGGGATGATTAATTCAGAAAAACAGAAAGAGAGTGTGTGGCACGTTTTAAATAACCAAGTTAATGACTTACTTGCAGAACCTTTAATGAAGTATAATTATAAACCTGAATGCCTGATGAATAATACTTGTCATTAATGCATGTGCATACACAGGATGATGGAGAATATATACAGCTGGGTCAAATACATGAAAAGCTTTCCTATGTGTATGCAATCTTTGACTCACAGCTGCTGTCCGGGGTTAATCGAGGACTCGTCCACCACTCTGTCATACTCCAGTCTGAACTCCTCCAGCTCCCCATTGTCTCCAAATGCTCCCCACTCTGTGTTCACACACATCCGGCCCTCCTCCCCTTCCACCAGCTCCACAGTCTTCATCTCCTCCATGTAACATGCGTTACAACCTGTGCCTGGTGGAAAACCAGAAATACAGACCTTAGACATGCTTGAAACTGCATGTCTCTGTAATGAAGTGTGTTTATTTGTGTGTGTTTACAACGTCTTACCAACAATCATCCCAACTTCACAGCTGCGATCCTCGTAATAGCAGGAAATCATGGTAGCTACTGTGTCATTCACCATGGCAACCACATCCATCTCAAAGTCCTAAATGACATCAAAATCACAATGTATTTACAGTCACCATGAGATAACTAGGTGTTAAAATCTCTCTTTTTCTGTTTATTATGTTAAATGTTTTGTTTTTTTTCTGATGCAACTTACCCCTCGTCTCTTTATTGCATCTCTGAGTAAACCCACAACATTGTTTCCCTCTGCACCAGAAGCCTTGAAGCCTTTGGTCCAGTTAAGTAGGATTCCCTGAGAAAAGGAAGAACGTCTACCTTACATGTATGAAAAAACTGAATCAAATGCAAGCTTTTTTTTAAGAAAAGTTTTAATATTGACCAAAAATCTGTCCAATATAGTAGAATATCCTACCTTGTCAATGTCCTCGTGTCGCACTGGAAAGGAGAAAGTAAAACCTAGAGGAAGCTTCTTGTGCTTGATATGGTGTTTGTCCAAAAAGTCTGACATACACTCTGCTATGTAGTCGAATAGCTGCAAATAGAGAGAAAGGAGAGACAGGAGAGAGACATTTTAGAGATTTTAATATCATTTGATAGGTTTGAAAAGTAACCATAGTAACCAAGTGGACAACTACAGGTAACCAGCAATGAAAAATCAATAACTATTGATACTGATACTGATACTGAATTGTTATAAAAAAATACCAGAGGCACTAACCATTTCAGCAGTCCCTGTCATGGCATCTTCAGGAATGGAGTACATCTGGGTCTTGGTCGCCACCTTCCAACTCCTCTCCTCATCTGCACCCACCTTCACAAGCATCACACGGAAGTTTGTCCCCCCTAGGTCCAGAGCCAGGAAATCTCCCACCTCTGTCACAACACACATTACATTTCAGTGCAAGTACAGGCTTTCACTGCCTAGATGATACAGTAAGCAGTGGATTACATATTAATCACATTAGCAGGATTTTATCTGAAAAAAAGTACATACCTGATCCCTCAGGGGTGGAGCAGACGTAAGTGGGAAGCATTTTGACGCTGGCTTCTTCATGCGTCTCCAAACGCAGTCCTCTGACCATCTCACGCTGCATCCTCTTCATGACCTCTTTTAGTTCTTCCTTATTCAGTCTGAACTCTGACAGGATCTGCTCTACCTGCAATTAAAGATGTGAAGAGGTCAGGAGCTGCCTTTATTTTTTGCTCACTAATAGCAGATCTTTCACTCAGTTTTAAATTATGGTGCAGTAAAAACAATAAGGACAAATCAGTGGTAGACAAGATAGAATGGGAAAAGAGCAAGTAATAAACCAAAAAATCTAATATTTATTGCACAAAATATTCAAAAATATGTGCAGAGAACTAAAACTGCTATAGTTACCACATCCAACCATGTTATGAATGAAGTACACGACAAAGTAGCAACTATGTTAATTTCCTCTCAAAAAACATAAATGAAAAAAAGAAGGAATTAATGGAACAAAAGTGGTATTTCATACTGCAACTGAAGACAGAAAAGTGAGTCTTACCATGTAGATTTTATCAACCACAGAGGTGTAACGACAAGGCATCTTCACCATCTGGTCAATATGAGAGCTGACACACGGCATCTTCAAAATGAGTCTGTGTGTGTTTCTAGGTGTGTCGTGAGTGTGTGTCCACCGTGTGTGTGTGCAAAGCCAGTGAAGTGAATGAGAACCTCAGCTGTTTTTATGCTCAGGTAAAGTGGGCTGGCTTCACCAGCAACAGCCCACCTCTTCCGAAAACTCACCCCATCTGCAGATGTAGGTTTAAACACTCTCTCCCTCTCTCTCCCTCCCTCTCTCTCTCTCACACACACACACACACACGCACACATACATGCACGCACACACACACACACACACACACACACACACACACACACACACACACACACACACACACACACACACACACACACACAGTGTAGTCAGAAGTCTAAAAAAGAAGTAAACCGAAAGTCTATGAGACCTAATTTCTATAGTGTGATGATTTAACTTTATGGATAGTTAGATTTTATGTATTTATTTTAGCAGTGCATTTGGATGTATTTATATCTTCACTAATATTTTATCTACAACTAATGTCAATTGCAGGAGACCCTATCATTGAAAAATATAACTATTTAATCACTTTGATGCAAAAACCCTTAAATGAAATGTCATCTAATTTTAGATTGCAAAACATTTAGTGAGTTATTGGTCAAATACATTTCAGCATGAAGCAAGACATCTGAACACATCATTGTTTTTAAGGGTTGCTCAATGAGGGAACGTCAGGCCCCCGCAGAGTTATGCATATATTTGTGGAATTAGAAACATGTCTAAAATTAGCAACACTGAGGGATGAACAACCTCCAAAACTAACAATAGTAAGTTGCAGGTGAAGGCTGCCTTTGCTTATCAGCTATATTAGTTTACCTGACCAGAGTACAGACCTAAAAAAAGCTCTGACCTCTGTCTGTGAAGTGACTGTGACCCTCTCCCCCAGTGCCCTGACTCAAGGATTTCTAAATAAACATCAGACATATAGTCACACACATTTATGTACAGTAGTGTAATCCAATTCTGCTCATAATTTATAGACTTTAGTATGTGAGGTATTTGTGTATTTATTGTCTATACCTCAATTTTCTCCTTATAGAACCCTTAAGTTTGGGAAAAAAGCTCTTCCTTACTTTTTGACAACATCAAGGCCGTCCTAGTTTGATTTCATCATATATATTATGAGTTTGCTGTTATCGCATTGTTAATCTTTTGTTGCTGCCTATCTTAGTGAGGACATTCTTGAAAATGAGACTTAAATCCAATGAGTCCTTATTTAGAAGAAAGAATAATTGAAAAACACAATAACAAATTCAAAATCAGCTTAATTCTTTGAAGAAATGAAATCCCCTTAGGTGTATTAACTATCTCACCTAACAAAAAAGACTTAAAATAAGTTTAGTCAATTATTATCATTATTTGCTTTCATCAGGCACAATGTGACCAAAAATATATTTGTATTTCTTGTTTAAACCTCTTAACCCTTTCTCCTTACATGCCCCCTTTAGATGTTTTAAGTAGACCTTTTGCTTCAGTATTAAAACAGCAATGTAAGAACAGTCCATTAAAAGTAAAAACCATGGATGAAAAATCCTACTTAAGTGAAAATAGCTGTATTAGCAGCAAAATGTAGTTAACGTATTGCAGTAAATGTAGTGGTTTGGTCCCTCTGACTGACAGCATGACATTGTTGTTATCTAGTTTAGTCCAGTGGTTCCCAACCTAGGGGTTGGGCCCCTCCAAAGGCAAAGGGTCTCCAGATAAATCTGAGGGACCATGAGATGATTAATGGGAGAAGAAAGAAAAAGAAACAAAGTTCTGATACACAAATCTGTCTGACTTTTTTCTCTAATCTTTGGTTTTTGGTAAAATATTGGATCATTTGAACATTTATTGAACTGAAACCATGTGACAAGTTTATACAGTACAGTACTTGACTTAGTTATCTTCCACCACTGGTTATAAGTTTGGGTAAAAGGAAATTATTTCATACTTTTGTTTTGATGAACCACTACACAGTATTTAAAAGAATATACCCACCTGTGTGTCAGACAGGTTGAAACAGCTGACAGGTCATTAGGTGTGTTGGGCAAGATGAACAGCTGATAAATTATGAATTGTATCAGGCTACTTTGACTTTGACCAGAGAGTGTATTTATTGTTGGCTGTAACACACATGCACATACACACTGAGGATGGTGACATTCAGTTTGCGTTGTGTCAATTTACGGATAAGAATTGAATGTGTGCCAAGTGCTTGTCAATAGCTGATTATCCAGTTAATTTAACCTTCTGGGTTGTTTGCACAGAGACCTGCCTGATGGATCTCCATTCAACCAGCTGTGTCTCACAAAGTAAACCTCAAAGACCGAGACAACGTGTTACTCGACAGGACAAAAAAATGTCACATGCAACCATCTGAAATATAGGCTACATCTTTATACACTAAATTATATACTAAATTATACAGTATCTTGAAGATGCTTTTTACTTGTGTATACTTACTTACTTCCATTCATGGTGCTCAGAAATTCTTGTCCTCAAACTATGTCCTCAAAAGGTCCTCATACTGAGGCCATGGAGCCAAACTATAGCCGGAGGCCTCTGGAAATCCACATTCCTAATTAACTTACTGTACTTACTCAATAATTTGCATGTTTACTTACCTTTTTATGTCAGTGTATTTAATGACTTGCATTATTATTTGCAGATAGCTAAAAAGACACTGATAGATAGATAGATAGATAGATAGATAGATAGATAGATAGATAGATAGATAGAAAGATAGAAAGATAGATAGATAGATAGAAATGCTGTAGATGTAGATGTTACAAGAGAAGCATCACCATGACGCATGTAGGGAGGGAAACATATGTCATCAGAAGGATACAGCATGGACTTTGATTAACTCAATCAAAACTTTTTCTTACCTTATCCATCGTATCACGACGAGGATTTAAACCACAGATATCCTGCCGACCATCAGTGCCTTGCAGTGATGTTCACTCGTCCCCCAGGAGCTTTGATGGTTCCTATGTTTTTGCTGTTAAGGCGTTTTAACTCCGTTTTAATTATCCTTTTATGTGATACTGCCCAACCATTATTGCATTCCCAACACATCTGCGCTACATAATGTTCAGCAGCAAGCCTCAAACACATTTACATATCTGCAGTATTTTCAAGGCCTTGAGTTGGTAAACAATGAGATAAATATCGGATGAAATATCTATGCATTTATCTTCATTGTTTTAGAGATTTTTATGAAATAACACGAGTATTTGTCTACATTATAAAACGACATAACACAAAAATATGTGTCCATTTTCATTCCTGCAGATCTAATACGTAAAGACCTATTAATTTGTCCTCATTCTTGCTGTTAACAGGTCCGGTCAATATCCGTATCAGCGCACTGGATCAACCCCAAAAATCAATTAAAGGGAGAGAGGAAAAAAAGAAATTGAATAAAATAGTCACTTTTCCATTCAATCCTTAATTCCAGTGATGACCCATGAAATTTTAGAGTAAAAATAAAATTAAGAAAAATATTAAGCAAGCCTCCAGTTAGCAGCTGGCCTTCTTACTGACAAAGTCACTTCCATATCTAAACGCAAGCAAAGCGTATAGTTCTAGGAAAGAAACATCATTTCTTCCCTGTCAACAGATGCACCTGAGGACTGAAAAAGACTTCAGTGTGTTGCCTTGGAAATGAATTACAGGCACACTCCTGCCATGGAAAACACCACTGAGTTAAGTGGCCGGGAGGAAATTGTTAAATGGAGCAAGATTACCAGAGAAAACATCAATTGAAGGTGCCGTGTCTTTGGTTGAAAAAACAGTTTTGACCTTACAGGGCCACGCACAGATATCCCACATAACAATAATAATAATAATAATAATGATGATAATAATAATGTGATTTAATTAACTATTTTTATTAACTATTAACTATATTACTCATCATCATTGGCATCATCATCATCACCTTTAATTAATTAAAAGTAATATGTGCATTATTCCTCTTATAGCTAATGAAAGGGCCTTGTCTTTTCACTTTTCACCAACAGTTGATGACTGATCATGCCTTAAGAGGAAAGTTACGTCATTGTGTGTGTGTGTGTGTGTGTGTGTGTGTGTGTGTGTGTGTGTGTGTGTGTGTGTGTGTGTGTGTGTGTGTGTGTGTGTGTGTGTGTTGCTAATTGTTAATTTTCCCAATTCCTATCTACTCATGTGGACACACACAGTCTATAATATGCATCAGCAGCCCTCATCAGATATTCTGGCAATTCCTTTTTTTGTTCATCAAGTAGTTTACACATGGAAGTTCCTTTGATGGCTTCTCTTTTAGATTAATTCTCTTTTTACAAAATCTGTACACTGGCATGTGATATATGCCATAATGTTTTTCTACTGATCTGTTGAACTAGCCCTGTTTTTTTTGATGCTCTTTTCAATATGTTGAATGGTACCCTGTGTCAGTGTTTCTCTTCCAGGACCTAATCATAGCTACTGAAATACTAAATACAATGAAATATTTGCTTGGAGTGGGTTGTAACATTTTTTTCAAATGTTGTTAGAGAGCTAACACAGACTCTTGGAGTTATGAACTAGCTTACCTTACAGATTTAACAACTTTGACATTAAGATGCATGGCAGATATCTACACAGACACATAACTAACATGAATTGTTTGATGAGTTTATCTACAAACCAGGCACGGCTATCACCAAAAATATGTGAAATTAAAAAGAACAAAAAAAACAAAAATCAAAAACTTTCTTATCTCAAAAACAAAGTACATTAGACCTGTTAAAATAAAACAATTTAAACCTGTAGCATAATCGTTTGTCCCATCTTTAACAGACAAGCTCACAAAATAATTTAAGTTTTATGAAATCATTTTTAGAAAAAAAAACCCCTGCAATAATAATTTATTTACTTTTAGGGGTGCTGAGATCAAATTTAGAGGTGCTTGAGCACCTCTAAAGAGGGTCTAAAGTCGCCCCTGCTGATCTTGTCGTTTCTATGCTTGATAATTTATAGATACGTTAGATTGAATCTGGCTCAAACTAATTATAATCGCAAGATATCCTATTCACTGGACATATTAAATATCTAGAAGCTAAATAGACCGCTTCTTGTTGTTACAGCCGGAACTATGAAACAGTAGCGTGTCTTGTTTCCACCGGAGCCAACACGCAGCCGGACCTTAGGAGGATCGTGACGTGGTGATTGGTCACCTATCTGCTGCATCTTTGCACACTTTAACGTTAACTACATTGTGATTAAGTGGCCGCATTTCTTCAACACAAACGGACGGATTGTAGTGTTTGTGGAGTAAAAAGTTCCTCCTGGTGTTTTAAGTTTCATCAGACAGTTTGCTGTGTGGTAAGTTAGTTGAAGGCCTCACGGAGACCTGATAGCATCTGGAGCTAACTCTCTGCTTCACTTTACTTTTTGTTTTAATTAGACATGTGTTCAAGTTTAACGCACATTCACATTATTATCACTCTGTGGTGTGAGTGTACTATTCATTCTATGTTTATTTACATGTTGTCGCAATAAAAACAACAACAACAAAGAGATTTACTCGATATAAACAACAGCCGGTTAGCTTGTTAACTAATAACAAGGCGGCTACTTTCACTTGTAAGCTAACCGGCAGCTGAGCTGGATAAGAGGTAATGCTCTCATGTGATTCTGCTTGTGTCATCTTCCACATCAGATCCTATCTGCTGTGACTGACTGACCAGGACCGAGCCAGCAGCGGCAGCATGAAGCTCTACAGCCTCAGTGTCATTTATAAAGGCACGACCAAAGCCAATCTCCTCAAAGCGGCCTACGACCTCTCCTCTTTCAGTTTCTTTCAGCGCTCCAGGTGGGTGTGACAGTCTACACACAATATATCTGAGCAATGACACAGGTTCACTTAAAGGACGTGTTCATTGTGTCTTAAGTCTGTCTTAAAACAGCAGTCAGGTGTCCAAAATAAACACTGAAATAGTTTTTTCTTGCCATAATCACTCCTTCTGTTTATACTGACTATTAGAAGATCCCTCCATAATATAGTTCAGGGCTGGGTATTGGCACCTGATACCTCGACCAAAATAAATCAATACCAAGTAGTCTCGAAACATCTCCTGCAATCGATCTGTTTTGCACCTTGAGCTAGAAAATAGGACTATTTGTATTGACTTACTCACAGCCAGTCTACGCAAGTGTTGTTTGAAGAAATATGAATAATTTGAAGATTTTAAAAATGCTTTTGTGTACAGATCAAATCATTTACACGTGGAGGAGTGGTGGTATTTTATGCAATTTAATACTTCTATTCAGATCATGGGTATCGAATGAAGTACTCAGGTGGTATCAGTATCATTTTTATGGTACTTGGATTGGTGCTGGTAGCGAATTTTTTAAAGGATACCTAGCCCAAATATACTTACGGTGTAAGTGATGTGGGCCAAAATCCACAGTCGTCCTCTTGTGAAAAAATGCATTTAAAAGTTTATCTGAAGGAAATACGACGCTTGAGTCATCCAAATTAGTCAAATCAAACGGATATCTTTCAACATTACAGTCTTTTGAGTGCCAGAGTCTCTCTTTTTCTTTCTTATTATACTTACACCACAGCTCAACAGGGAAACACAAAGAGGGAATTTGATGCTAAAAGACTGTAAATGAGATATCCACTTGATATGACTAACTCAGACTGCTGAAGCCTCATAAAAGCTTTATAAGCTAAATGTTTAAGTGCATTTTTGCAACAGGAGGAATGATTACAGTAAGGAAAATCTCTCTTTCACTGTTCATTTTGGCAGCTGACTGTTGTTTTAAGACAGAATTGAAAAACATATGTTTCCTATTACTTACTTACTTTCTGTTTACGATGTTATATGTAATACTGAACTCTCCCTTTTAGTGGTTTGGTTTATTTTTCTGGTCAATATACTAATAGATTACAAGCTTCAAAGTGAGTTTAAGTTGATTATATGTGTCTGAACGTACAGATGTTATTTTCCCACCAGAGACATTATTCTTTTGGTTTGTTTAGTGTTCAGGAGTTCATGACCTTCACCAGTGCCTTGATTGTTGAAAGGACATCACAGGGAACTCGTGCCTCTGTCAAAGAACAAGGTAAAAATGTCCGGCTTAGCCCAGTCTGACTGTTTCAACAGTTTAATTTGATGTTAGATCTAATTTGAAAGGTCAAATTTTTACCTAATTTGATGTTAACATTACATGTCATTACATAACATTAGTATAACATCATATTTGGTCTTTATTGCACAATGTCTGGTCTTAGCCAGTCCACAAATGACAATCAACTTTTTGTTGTCATGTATGAAGCAGAAGTTGTGAAGTATGTCCTGGTGGCTGATGCACCAGGAAACCGTTATATTGTAAATACAGGATGCAGACCATAGAACAAGACACATCCCATCAATACCCTTCTCTGTCACCATGTGTCCTGTGCATCAACTGTTCAGTAACACTGATAATAATTATTTCAAATCAAAGTTTAGTAAATAGATTAAGCATCCAATTAGCAGTAGCAACAGAATAAAAGCCATCAGGCAAGTGTTATTTTAATAAACTCCTGGTGTACTTACAAACTTTCCAATGCAACGATTTAGGGATGTCCCGATCCGATATTGATATCGGAAATCAGTCCGATATCAGCCAAAAAAGTGAATATCGGATTTTATCGGACTGAATCTAAAAACTCCGATATAAACGCTCCGATATAAGCTGTCCATTTACCGCTCCAGCACTTCTATAATAATAGGTGACTCTGGTTTGATCACACTCCAACATAGGTGGCGATAATGCCCCTTAATTAACGTTGGTGCCGGCCGCGGAAGAAGAGCGTCTCTGATCCAGCATGCACAGCCCACGTGATCACAACAACGACAACGTGTGTGCCTGCAGCAAGGTGTAGTGATGTCGGCTGTGTGGAAGTATTTTACTGTAAACTCGGACAAAGACGTTGCAGCTAAATGCAACATTTGTCAGGCGCAAGTGTCCCGTGGAGGGACAGAACCGGGAAGGTTCAATACAACCAACCTCATCGCACATTTGAAAAAACACCACAAAAAAGAACATGAGGATTTTCGCGTGAGCAGCAAGGCGAAGCAACAACTTGAATTGTTTGCACTTTGTTGGTCCCATTAGAGCCTGTACTAAGCCATTCGGCTGATAGCTCCAACTCCACCAATTTGCGACCAAGTGAAAAAAAGGGGTGAGGGGGTGTTTAGATAGACGTAATGGTGCAAATTACGCCTAACCGTCGCTTTAAGCAAGAAAAGCACAACCACAATTCATGGTTGCTTATCAGTCATCGTATGGCACTGTGCCAAGCTGTCATTTTATTCATTAGGTTTTACTTCTACTTTTGTCGGCAAAGTGCACCTGTTTTGATCATAAATCGTTTTTCTTTCAGAGTACCTGTGCCACGTGTATGTGAGAAATGACAACCTGGGTGCTGTGGTCATAGCCGACACTGAGTACCCACAGAGAGTCTCGTTCACATTGCTAGACAAGGTGATGAACAAAATATGTGAATACAGATGCATAATTACTGCACTTTGCTGTCAACTTCAATTTTGAGATTGTTTGCTGGTTGTTGTTTTTTTTTAGGTTTTAGAGGAGTTCTCTAGACAAGTGGACAGTATAGATTGGCCCTCTGGTAATCCTGACACCATAAACTACAAATCCTTGGATATTCACCTTGCTAAATACCAGGTTTGTAATCAGTTTTTCAGCAAATACATCAAAGGAAAACCCTGACAGTCTATAACCATAACTGGTCCTGTGACAGCGTACTGAGATCCATATCATGTTCACTTGTGTGCCTTCAGATTTTCCAGACTTCCTTGTCGCTACAGTAATAATTTTGACGGCTTGTTTTTGTTTCTCCCCAGAACCCCAGAGAAGCAGA
This sequence comes from Scomber japonicus, assembly GCF_027409825.1. Lineage (NCBI taxonomy): Eukaryota > Metazoa > Chordata > Actinopteri > Scombriformes > Scombridae > Scomber > Scomber japonicus. The sequence goes on from NC_070586.1 coordinate 14,975,340, forward strand.
TGCAATGACCAAAGTTCAGGCAGAGCTGGATGAGACAAAGATCATTTTGGTAAATTATCTCCCCTGAGTTCAAATGTGTGAACCATCAGATCAGAGCATACGTGTAGTGAATGAAAGCATGCCCCTCTAGAGTAGTAAACTGAGGTGAACACAAAGCAGTTGCTTGATGATCTCAATATGAATTATAGTGGCGAAAATAATCTGCAGGCCAGTCTATTGTCAGTACACCAACTTGATTGGCAAAATTGTGGCTCTACATGCTTGATATATATTGTAGCATTTCCCCCAGCCCTTGTCAAGTCATAATCTCTACACTGCACTATGTTTTGTTTCTGCAGCACAACACCATGGAAAGTCTTCTGGAGCGAGGTGAGAAACTGGACGATCTTGTGGCCAAGTCAGAGCACCTGGGAAACCAGTCCAAAGCCTTTTATAAGACTGTAAGTACTGATGATTCCATTTATTTACACTGAACTATAACTGCATTGGCTGGTCAATGTTCAGATGCCTGACCATGTGCGTGTCTATTCATGCAACCCCTACAGGCACGGAAACAGAACTCGTGCTGTGAAATCATGTGATGTCGCTGCCTCGTCCTCGTGGACACGCCTCTCTCTGCCTTTCTGCTTTTTTTCCTACAACCCCCATCATACACCAGCTACCAGCTCTCGACACAAAGGACAGAAGGGACGCTGTCTGATCCAGGATGGGGCGCCAGGATGAGAGGGTGGATGGTGGTGGCCAGTCTTAATGTTGACCTATCTGTATTGTGGCTGATGGGGGCTGAAGGAGTGATGGGGTTTGGTCAGGGGAAGAAGAAGTAACATCTGAATTATTTTTAACCATTCAAAGGGTAAACATCTGTGTGGTGTTTCAATACCAGCTGAGGACATAATAGTGTGATGTTGTGTATTGGTGATGTGTTGTTGAAACGTCTTTAAACCATTTAATGTTATTCAGATTGAATCAGATCTTCATAGTTTGATCTCAACTCATTTTTTTTTTCTAAAGTGTTACCTACGGCTGTGCTTTTGCTTAAAGGCAAATCTGACAATCTCACAGTCTCGTGAATTAATACTGTGTCAAAGTTTTGGTTAAATTCTTCAAACCCTTTTCTTCTAGGCGTAACCTCTTCTGCCTCTAGGTGGCCCCGTTTCTTAACTTTATTGTTTCAATGAAGTCTCCATGTTGAGGTTCAATTAAAAAAAAAAAAAAAACTGAGAGCACAGACAGATTGTGGCTGCTTGGGAGTTGTGATATAAAACTCATAGAATACTACAATGATTTTAAAACGTATACTGTACTGGATTAAGTTACATAATTTTTCTTGCTTTACTCTAACTCATGGTGTTAAATCTTAAACATTCCCATCTTGGGTGATAGTGTTATTGAGTGATGATGCATCTTAAAGCTGATGAGAAGTGGGAAATTAGATGTTTAAAAAAAAAAAAAAAAAAAGTAGAAGGATGATTCTCCATTGACACAGCCTTATTGCAGTGTGGCTAACATGTAACCTGCCTTGTCCTTTATTTTTTAAATTATGTCGTCTAATGAGAGGAACAGGACTTGTAAGCTATTCTTTTTCACACTGTGTACAGTTTCCATATGTTTCTCTCTGATAGCCAACTCACATTATACTAAAACTGGTTTTTAGAGTTCATGGACCTCTGCAGTCCAAGGTTTGCTCAACCCTCTTAAAATCTGGAATCGCTAACATTTAACCATCATATTGAGTGTGACCGAGGTGACTCTGAGAAGCTGTTGCACTCTCTGGCCTCTTATCGTGTGCTAATTGAGTGTTTCTTCTAAAACGTTTGCAAAGAGACAACTGACATACTTTGAGTGATATCATTAACTGAGTGATTTCACAGCTGTCTCATATATTAAAACACTCCACTGCTGACATATATTTTCTGTCAGCTCTGTTATCTTTGTTGGTCTGAATGGGTAGAAATTCCTTTCTTTAAGAACTGCTGATCAGTTTTAAGATGGGGAGGTGCCTTTGGTTGTGTATTTTAGATGTTTCTCTGCTCTCTGTCAGCTGTGTATGTGTGCGTGTGTATGATTTGCTGATAAACAACATCTTCAGGCTGCATCGATGTTTGAGTGGCTGTGTGTGAGGACTGTTGTGTATGTGTGCTTGATCTGAATTTGCTCTTTCTGCTTTTACAGTGTAAATTTTTTGTGCAATATCTTTGCAGACTGGTGTATCTCTTTAAAGTGGAGAGAATAAATTAAACTATTTCTCTTAAGGACAGTAAATTGACCTTTGTATTTGCTATTCTTATGACTAATTCCAATGTGAAGATTGTCCAGGGTTCATTCTGAGATATTTGTTAAATTTGTTGTTTTTCAAAATTCCATTGAATGTGCTGAATTTGAAAATATGTCAAATCTTGGAAGTTATGCTGTAGCTTTTTACAGGTCAGGTGTTGGTGCTGGCCTGTGTGTTAAACAGTCTGCATTAAATGTTTTGATCCAGATGTGGTCTGCAAATTTGAAACACAAACTTCAGATAATAAACTGTTCTTTTCTGTCTGTATTAACATTTTGTTTTTGGAACATTTACTCGATTGTTTACAGAACATATAATCTTGCTTAGGTAAATAAAAAAAATGGCCTCTGGTGTGCCATGTCTTCTTTGTCCAGACAAAAATACAAAATACACTTCCCTAAAGTGGCAGTGAGGACTTGACAGGAAATCCTGTAAAACAGTGCAGTGTGTGGAAGTCAGTAGTCATATGTCTAATCAGCAAAATGACTCCCTGCTGCTTTTTTTCAGGAAGGTGAGTTTGAGAAGTTGATGCACCCTTCAACTCCGTAGGAATATTGGAAAGTCATGTGAATAAATAGTAGTAGTAATTAGTAATACTGCTGGGACATTATCACAATTAAGAGATAGTTGGTTATGAAAATTTTAAAAAAACAAAAAAGAACATGTTAACTTGCAGTCTTAAAACAACATTTTAGCCTCTTTCCATTGTTGCATTCCCTCAATAAACATGACTATAGATCATCATACATGGTCGAAGCCACATATAAAATCATTATTTAGACACTATGAACAAATATTTATTGACTTGTCTCAAATTTAAATAAGCAGGAGGCTACCTAAAGTCCACACACAGAAGTTGTACCTTTTTAAGTGAAAGGTACGAGTTTTACAGTAGCACCTGAATGCAGCACGAAGCGCTTCGCAATGCACAGCTGAGGTGAGAAGAAAACAACATGAGCTGATGAAGTCTGACTGCACGGCCTCAAAAATGTGGACCGAGGTGAAAAACAACAGTAACTCTGTCACCAGCAGCGGGAACAGTTCGAAGGTAAGAAGCTAAATGAAAAAACAGACGCTGTTTTTCTCTTTCTGAAAAGCTAAAAAAAAACAAAAAACGTGTCTGTCGGGATTGTACAGTCCTACAGGGCGACGGTGGGTCTCTCCACATTACCGATAGACGTGTTTACAAGCTTTCTATGATCAGTGTTTCATTACTTATTTTACCTGGACTGGCAGCTGTTATTACTCCGCTGCAGAAAAAATGCTGTCTCGACACAAAAGTTTAGCAAATGTGACTCATTCTTATATTTCCTTATCTTGAATCTTTTCTTATCTTTACCCTTAAGCGCTCATTTTCCACATTGTTGGACTTCCTGCAGCACTACTTGTTGCAGATATAATCTCATTTCCTCAGTTCTTTCTCTCTGTGTTTCACAACTGGAATTGTATTTTAATGGCAGAGTGAAATTAGTAGAGTTGACAGTATGGATTTGGTATGTCATGTGGTCTGTGCAACACTTTTTATTCATTCAAATACAAATGTTGCAAATGCTGCATTTTCAGATGGTTGACCCAGATATGACATTGCAGCTGCTTCAACAGAGAAACGGTGAGGTTTATCTCTCCTTGGGGTTTTATCTCATCTATCTTCCTCTTGAGTAAAAGTCATAAGATCGCCAGGGAGGTCCCAACAGTTTATCTGGGCTATAATGCATATATTGACTTTGTTTTTTTTTTAACCCAAGTATCCATTATCACAGTGTTAAAGCAAATCCGTGGGTGGATAAAACAATTCCAATAACACATAGGCTATAAAGGGCCTTATGCCTGTCTCAATTACAGTGCCTGATAAACAAGAATCTACTTCAGGTAAATTCCATTCAGTAGTGTGTCAGTTTTAGATGATAATGGCAATCCTAGTTACTTTTAGCTCAGAGCAAGACAAGACAAACGGCTCCAAAGAAAGCTAATTGATCCTCAGCCAAGATGAAGGTACACTGGTTACCTAATGTGCTTATTATTCAATGTGGCAAGCAAATAAATCATGGAAATATACTGTATGAAACTGTATGCATTTTTATACATTTTTAGATACACATAAAAATGCTACAACATGCTTGGTGAGGTTATCAAAAAGATGTGAGTTTCTGATTGAAAAGGAGTTTGAGAGATTGGTTCTTGCAACAGTTATTGTCAGTATTGAAATCCTCTGAGGATCACAGGCAAACTATTTGCTGTACTGTGGCCTGCTCCAAAATGCAACCACACAGAACTGAAATACCACAGACTAGAATGAATAAATTGGAAATGTATCACACAAACATGTTTTTTAACAACATCATTTTCAAGCATTTTTTTTTCTCCATGAAGGTTCGGCTGCAGCTGCCACTCGTCCTTCTTGCACAGAGGACTCTTTAACCAGGACCGGCGGCATCATCCCCGGTGAGCACAACACTGACTCACATCTGATTTCTTTACATACCTTGTAAGACCTGTTTCAGATGAAAAACACACCTGATTTGTAAGATGTACCATCTTGAGTCAACAAAGCAAATACAGTGTATATTTTACTTAGAGAGTCAAGACCACATCCAAAGGAGAATCAAGTTATATCAGCAATAACCAAAAATCCCAAAACATTTTATTTGGCAGTTCTCTGTGGAGAAGCACAGCGAAACAACAGACGTCTTTGTCATTTTGATTAAATTGCTTGGGGTTGTTTTCATTGGCTGAGCCAAAACCCCAAGATTTTCCAGTTATCAGTACACATAATGAAATGTGCGAAGTTTCAAACCAGGATTTCGCAAGAATTCTCAGTGTTTGTTTTTTTTTTGTTTTTGTTTTTTGTCATAAACATTTAGAAATATAAGACTTCCATAACACACACTTCTCTTTGCGGGTGCACTTGTAAATGCAGTCTTCTGGTGACTTACAAGGTTTGTTTTTTGATTATTATTTGAACCTTGCACTAGAGAACTTTGGCGACCTCAGGTCCCTCATGTTTACATGCCTCTGTTTGATTGGAGAGTAGAGTAGAACCTGAAAATGGCGCCGCTTGGCAACTCAGATACCCTTTGACATTTTTGAGTTTGGAGAACTTTATCACTAAGAAACTATATAGCGTGATCTCAGTAAGCTGTGCACTGCCGATAGAGGCGAAGATGGTGTAAAGATGTTCAGCTATCAGACTTTCTGTTTCAACAAACAACTACCTCACTTCTCGTCAGGATAACATCTTGTATGTGTACGAAAGCGTTGCATGTCAAAGAAGTGTCAGTGTACAAGAGCCAGAAATCTACATTTCTTCAAGTCTCAGTAATGATTGGTAATAATATGATTGCAGGATATACTGCAGTCTGCAGAGATATTCCACAGTCATAAAACTTAAAGACTGTGTAAAGTGAATTCAGACATTTTCTTCTAAATACATTAAATAGGTCATAAATGTATTTCTAAAAAGGTGTAAAAAACATTTTACCACTTAGATTTGAATTGTGGAGCTAGGCTTCACAAACTGTGTTTCAAGATTTCTGTGTTCAGGATTTAGTTAGCTGAGCTAGCCGCCGAGCTAGCAGCCGAGTTAGCAGCAGAAAGCTCTCAGACGTAGCATCCATGTTTTGGGTAGAGGTGGTGACTTTGATTGACAGGTGACACTTGGTAGGGGGCGGGGTTTCAGCGTACTCCGCGGGCACTCCCGCAGCGTTTGGATACTTTGAAGCCTAATTTCATATATTTGGGGATTTTTTTAATCATTCAAATTTGGCAGGGTGGTTAACAACACACTTTTCTGTGGTATGTCAAACTCAGAACAACACAACACATATTTATTCTTACTTTATATGGAATTTAAGTTTTGTTTTCTGTGGAAAAACTAGTTCATTCAGCTCAGCGGGTAAACAAATTGTCTCTAGATTACCTTCAACACAAAAATGCAACATACAGTGAATCATGTTACACTGCAGTTATGTGTGTCGCATTTTGCCTGCTTGCACTGATGTTCCAGCATATGTGTAATAAATGTATGATTTCTGTGCTTGCAGGTGTGATTGCAGCCACAGTGTTCATCAGCTTTTTACTTGCTCTCTACACTGTCCTTTGGAAGTGCATGGTGTCGCCACCACAAAGGTAAAGACACACACACAAGCCCTAACTTGATTTAGCCAGAGCTCCAATTTGATTTTGTTGACGCAGCCATCCAGCATACTTGCTTTTCTAGTGTCACATGTCCCAGCTCGTCAAAAAGACACAAATTTTCTCACATGATCTGCAACTTTTTCCACTTTAAATTAAATTGTGTTACCGAGTCATTAAGCACACACTCACTTTGTGTTTTTGCTTTCAGAAAGAACAGCAAGGCGAGAGTAAGGGTGCAACATAGAACCTCTGTGTGAAGTCGCGGCCTTGTGGTTGAAAATACCCTTCATCTGTTCAGCAGGTCCTTTTAAATATTAATGATGCAAACTGCTCCTGGTCTGAGAGCTGAGAGTAGCACCAGGGTTCTGAAGATCCTCCTTATAGATTCAAAGATCAAACCACAAAAAACTAACTCAACTGAACTGAGTGGACGTGCTATCTTTTCACCTCAGCTTTTCTGTTTGCTGATGGCTCCTGTTGACACGAAACTGACAGGTCAAACTGTGCTGCTTTCTTCTGTTTTGTTTTTTTCTGTGAACTCTGCACTACTGAGGGATGAGGAAGCTCAGGCCACCGCTTGCTCCAATGACCAAAAAAGCTGTGTGTGTGTGTGTGTGTCTGTGTGTGTCTGTGTGTGTCTGTGTGTGTGTGTCTGTGTGTGTGTGTGTGTGTGTGTGTCTGTGTGTGTGTGCTCCAAATGGACAGTTTTGTCTTAACCTGACAACCTGTTATGTATTCTTATTTATTTTTAATATTTTAGACTGCAGATAATTGCATCAGTAGGTTGCCTTTGCATACAACTTTATATTTCCTGATGCTTATGGAAAAACTCCAAAAGCTGTCTCAGTGTTCAAGATAATCAAACAACCACCTCCGCTCAAGTCTTTAGAAAGCATTAACTGAAAATCTAGCCACTGACTTTGATTTAGTTTTATCGTCTTATGTTGTCTTCTCTGAAATCCACATTTTCTTTACTCAGGATGATTTAACTACTGTATGACTTTTCATTCATTATAAGAAACTGTGACTTGTTCTTTTTTATATTTAGTGGAATTTAATATAAATAAATTCTTAGTGACTGAGTCACAATTTGTTGAAACTTAAAGAGTCTGTCCCTTGTTTTCCCTATTTGTTTCATAACATATTTCTTAGTGTAAGAGGGAAATGAAGAATCTGTGTGGGGCTGAAGCTGTGGATGGATTCATGTGTGAATTAATTAAACCAAGCTGGTACCAGATTAGGTGGCAGTGTGAGGAGAAACATGCTCCCCAGTGATGGGTATCAACCCATCACTGGGGAGCATGTTTCTCCTCATATTCATAGAAGTTGATCACAATTGAAAATACCCAGACTGGTCACTGATGTATGCCGCCAGCCATCCTACACTGGTGTATCATGTCCAGCAGTCACTGATCCAACCTGTCAAATATCCCTTTTTCAACATGCTATTGGAGTAGCTGAATTTGTTCAGTATTTATGAGCAGGGAATGCAGTTTGGTGGAGCTTAAAAGAGTATTTGGTTGGAGATTCTTCTGAATTCAGCAGAGTAGAGACCAATTCAAAACTGATAAATTAGATACTTAACATTTAAACTGTGCAATCTAGCATAAGTTTATCTGCATTTTTCAAAATCTGGATGGAAGATGTGGGACGAGTTCTGATAACACTGAAAGTATGGATGGTAGCTGGATTGAAACAAGCATTATCATGTATATTGCACATAAATTATGATTTAATCACTGAAGACCATAAATCATATTTATTTTTTAAACTTGAATATTAGACACAACTTTAAAAATACCAGCTCTGGGAATTGTACAAATCATATTCGAATAGCTAGTCATAGATGATATTGTAAACTGTGTTTTTAAATCACAATAACATGGAGCATTTTTGCAGTTTGCTAAAACATTGCTCATATCTATTGTTTATTATAGCATTATAGAAAACATATATACAAACTGTCATTCCCCATCTGTTAACGCCATGCTCATATGTGTTTGTTTTAACATTATTTGACCAACAGGTGGCAAACTTGATGAACAAGATCAGCCAATCAGTCAGGATTCTTTTCTTCTCTAACATATATTTCATATTGTGAAAAAATGTCTTGGAATATTTACATGAAATGGGAGCTGTGACTGCAGAAAACTTGTTACTTGTTTTGACAAGTGCATTGTGTACTGCTTGCTGTATGTTTTGAGTCAGAGCGCCATTACAATAAATTTTACTTCTCAGTCATTAGTCACTGATGAAGAAATTACAGGAAATATGTTTTGATAAAACCAGCAAGTAATCAGAGTATTTTCCAGATAAGATGCATACTTCTCTGTCACATTAGTCAGCTGCCTTATCAGTGTGACCAGTTGCATCCTGTAGATAACATCTCACTTGTCAGTAGGTTGCTCTCTCTGCTTTATATACAGTACTTCACTTAAAACAGCACCAGCAGATTCATTTTGCACCATGTTGCAACAGAGTTGTTTAAAATTTAGATTACCATCTTTTTTTTTGTGCTCACACACTATACAGTATATTATGATGACATTTTAATGCAACATTTTTACAAAAATAAAATATCAAATCACAAATTGCATATGTTAAAATGTGGAGTGAATAAAAAAACTTGCTTTCTTTACATTGAACATGTGCAGATTTACATTATGTCTGATAAACAAAGCATCTATTTACAGCATTTGTATACTTGAAATGAAAAATATGCACATATAAAGTTCAAAATGTTCAGCTTTGTTTTGGACATTATATTTAGAAAGTTTCATTGGATATGTAACCATATATAACACTGCATGACTCCTGCTGACACTCAGAGGGGTCAAAGCTGGTGATTTCACTGGAAGCAACTTGTTGTGGCTCAGACCAATCTTTCTCTGTTATGTTTAAGTAAGCCTTGTTTGTGATACATGTGATTTGGGTTTGTGTTTCCCAAAGCACTGTAGCTGACTGTGGATAGTAGTCTGCTTGGAGCTGCTCACATGAAGGTGAAAAGGATGAGGTAGAGCACTGGGAAGCAAAGGAGCATGGTGTGTTCAGGAGCTCAGGATCTTTCAGCCTGGTTGTTTTATTCAGAGGAGGTCTAGTATTTAGGATCTCAATGTCACAGCTGATGCAGTCCTCCACCTTCTGTGACTGCAGCCACTGATCAGTCTGCACAAATATGCACATGCAGATGGAATAATTAGCATTGTATGAGTAATGGCATTTAAGGCAAAGAGTTACAAATAAGTTAAGCCTAAAGTATAAACGTGTGTGTGTGTGTGTGTGTGTGTGTGTGTGTGTGTGTGTGTGTGTGTGTGTGTGTGTGTGTGTGTGTGTGTGTGTGTGTGGCAGGTAAGTCAGCTATGGGGATTTCCAGGGATGACTTACTGTGTTTACAGGAGCCTTTTGTTTCTTGCACTGAGTAACATTTTAGTTGTCAGCTTCTGTGTTTCGAAAATATCTACTATATGGAGGTGGTGTGTATAATAAAATCATGACAGATAAAAGCTGATTGTTTATCATTATTTTGTAAGCCAATAGGTGAGGTGCTTTCTGTAACTACCAATTAATTGGCTAATGATGTGCGTGATGTGTGATAATCAATGTGAGTGACATCAGCAAATTATGGAAAACAAAAACAGAATGTAATGGTAATTAGCCACCTGAATATGTAGAAACACCTGGAAGTGTTTAAGAGGTTCAATAAATCTCAAATAAACTACAAACAAAGAGTCAATCACTTTTTGAAACTACAGTGGAGGGAGGGAGTGTAGATTGCATCCAAAGCATTTCAATACATTTCTTTTAAATTTCCAGCACACTACACAGATTACACTAATCCAGTAGTTTGTCCATACCTTATCAAGGAAGCTGTCCAACTCAGGAGTTTTTATGTGCATACCAGCAGGATAAGCAAATATCTGCTTCAGCCCTCTCTTCAGTCTGGAGCAGAAAGAGGTAAAAAATAAAAGCGGGAAGAGAAAAGCTCCAGGTCTTCTTCAGCTGGATGAGTGCTTAGGTGAAGATTTAAGGATGAGATTACTCACATTCTCCTTTGAGGCCACAGAAGGATTGTGCAGCCCAGCAGTAGCAGGATGGGAGTCAGTATCGTTGCCAAGTGACCAGAATCTAAACAGAACAATAAACACATAAGTACGGTGGCCTGGAAGTGCAAAATGACAATACAAAATGGTAAACACTTTTTAAAAAGTTTGAGACAAATTTACATTGTTTTGAACTTCCAGGCCACCGTACATAAATGAATGAGTGAATTTTAACTTTTAGTAAAGACTATAACACAAAAAAAATAATCAATACAGTTTTTAGTTGCAGCTATGTGATTGCACTGGATGATCTGGAGCTCACAGTTGCCTCTGGTCCTGATGATGATCCTGGCTGCTTGTCCTGGACCCTCCTTAGTGAGAGCACTCACAGAAAAGTTGTACTCATGGTTCTGCTGCAGACCCTCTACTGTCACAGACTTGCTGTGAGGATCTTCCACTGACTTGCTGAACACATCTAGATGCACACAAAATTATAAATCTTGTTCTTATTGCTGAAAAAACATCCTCACTCGGCTGTGACTCCAGCCATGTGCATAGTTATTATCTGACATCCCAATATATGAGAATATATATATTTATATGAGAATTTTAATAACCTGAAGTATAAAGACATATTAACTATGCTTTGTACTCACTTGCCGTATGACCTGGCTGCCTATCAGACACTACTTCCTGCCATGTAACCAGGTAACCAGTGATGAATGCCAGATGAGCTGGATCATTCTCGTTGTAAAGCCACTCCAGTGTCACAGATGAGGAAGTACTCTGAACAGGTTCAACCAGACACAGGGGCTGTACAGATTCTGAGGGGAAAGGGAGTTGGTTTTAAGGAGAGAAGATAGTCAGACTAAAAACAATAGTCATCTACTTCCTCAACTGATGTGAACTTTCAGGGAGTTTTAAAAAAAATCTGACGCCCACACTATTGTGCTGATGTCATCATATACTGCAAAAACCTGCATCTGATAGAAAGTGGTTACTGTGTCTTTTTATTTGTCACTGATTTGTTTTCTCTACAAAATGAAACCTTGTGTTCACAGACTTCAGTTGATTAGGACATATGTCAGTTGCCTTCTTGTCTCTGTTTGTTTAGTTACTCATCTCTGCATATCTGACAAACAGGAAAGAAAATGCTCTTTGAGATGATGTCTAGAGGATGTCTTCATTACAGTCTCAGATGTGTCAGTGTGTCAAAACTTTAGCTGCCACACCTTATTAAAAGGGGGTTACATAACTGTGTGCTTTAGAGCTAATGTCTCCCATTGTATGTCTCATTGTCCTGTCATACATGAAACCCCGCTACTATTTGCTTATGAGACCAGAAAATTGCCTGGACACTTGCATGAGCATTCAGATAAATAGAAACACAAGGACACACACATTTCAAATAAAGTAAGTAATAGCACTCACTGAGTTCCTGTGAGTATCCAGTCTGTATTTCCAGAAGTCTGTGTCCATTTTCTGTGCATCCATAGATATTAAATGTATACCTACAACCTGCTTTAAAATGTCCTGCAAAAGAGGCAATTAATTACAAAGCAAGACAAACTGTCTTGAATGTTGCATATGCAGTGACTACTGACGGAAAACAAACAAAACATAAACTTACGAGCAGGTAGGGACAATGTGGTGTTTCCTTCTAGCATCTTCACCCATATCAGAGTACAAGGTACCGCGTTTCCAAGAATGCACCACTCCACAGTATAGCCACAGGTAGCAGTGCTCTGTTCCTCCCAGGACAGATTGAAACCAGGAACTGAGCCGCTGTCCAACTGCTTCTCTACTAAGAGGTTTTCTATTCAGAGACATTAGATTAGATTAGATCAACCAATTTATTACTCATCATGTAAAGTTCCTGGGGCTGACAAAGAAATAACATTGTAAATGCAGTTGGATTTTCAAAACTATAAATGTTGCAACCACTTGCAGTGCAACTTGCAGAGTGCAAACCTCTAGTAACACTGAGTCCTTTTTTCCTCGAGCACCTTCACCAAATTTCTTTCTCTCACAATTTTTTTCCCCTTTCTTTCAGAAATCCAAGCTTGGGATCATCACAATCATCTAAATGTCCACTCCATTTTTATAGAAGTCTATTAATATGTTTTGAAGAAATTCAACTGACAGAGGGAGAGACACAAACTTAACAAGGGCAAAAAAATGTTAGGGGAAATGACATTTTACAAAAAAGCAAGCAAGAGATATTTCAGAGGTGTGTCACTTCAGAGAATCTCAACTGTCTCCATATGAGTTGCGCACCTCTGTCATCCTTCTGTGGGATGGTGATATGAGCGGGGATGGAGAGGCCTGTCTTCAGTACAGCTGTGACAGTGAATTCACAATGCCCTGGACCGATGGAGACATTAGCTTGGGTCATCATTCTGCTGTCTTTCCACCTTGTTCCATTTTGGCCCTCCTGTGACCACTGAACTGTGTAGCCTTGGATTTTCTCTGTGGTTGGTGTGCCAACAAAACGCTAAGAAATAAATTGGATCATGAAAGGTGGAAAAAGTTCATACTGTCATGGCATAAATTCTCAAAGTTAAGATTTAGGGTGCTATCAGTCCAATATCTGTGCCAAAATACAGTAATACATCTGTGGAAAAGCAGATGAGTCTCACCGGAGTCCAAAACAAAGTAACGTTACGACTGTGCAGGTAGGACACCTGCTTTATTCTCCTCCATACATCCAAGGTCACCAATGGATCTGAGGAAAGCACATCAAGATTATTTATTCATCACCAGATCATTCAATTCCTGCAAACATTATACTCATTGTTTGTTCTGACAATGTAATACTACCAGTAGTTTATAGTCTGTGTTTGGACCAACTTAATGATATGTAGGACTTGTATTATTAGGTCAACTGCCTTTCCCTTCTTATAGACAGTATAAAGAAAAAAAAGTGAATCTGGAGGGGGAAAGGAAATTTTCCTGGTCACTGAATATTGAAGGGTAATTTATTGCCTATTCATCGTCTTGATCCCAAATCCACTGAAGCTGGGTTTGGGTTGGACCATTGGATTGGATACATCCTAATATCTTGTTAACAGACTTTTTGTACTTACAGGTTATGAAGAATACAGGACGTGTCCATTCACCCCAGAGTCTGCTGTTGACAGAGCAGCGTACCGTGGCAGAGTAGCGGGTGTTGGGAAGCAGATGTTCCAGTTTGACTTTGCAGTGACCGCTCTTATTACGACAGCTCAGCTGTAACAAACACACAAACAGAAAGGAACGCCAAGCATTAAAACTTATGATTATGCTTTATAAATATTATAGTTACACAACATTTAACTCACAGAAGTGATTTTGCCGGGGTCTGTGGAGACCTGACAAAGAATGTCTAGCTGAATTAGGTTCCCCAATACGATCCAGGACACAGTGGCATTTGTCACCCCAGGGCTCACTCTGTTCCACTCCACGACAGGGAATACTGACAACAACATAAAATCCATACACTTACTAAAATTACACCCTCAAGTGGTCTTACATTGAAATTAACAACAGGAAGTGGGCCCCAGCACTATCACCACAGTATGTACATAAACAGTGGTTACATAAGCAAAGATGCATATCCTACCAGCATTTTAACTATATCTAGTCATGTTTCTTGGGTCTTTAAGGCTTTAAAACACCACTAAAGTGTACAGTTACAACTGTATATGCCATATTGAGTATAGATGTTAGTGTGACCTCTAACCTCTGTCAGAGATGTTGAAACTGTAGCTCTCTGTCTCTTCTCCCAGCTGGTCTCTCACCACCACACTGATGTTATATTCTTCCAGTTGTGGGACAGCTGGGAATTTACAGGATGACTGCACACAGCTGATGGGAGCCTGGTCAGAATTTCTGTGTTTTCAACAGCAAAGAAGGGAGTGTTTGTAAAGTATTTGTTTGGGGTTTGATTAAGAAAAAACACTGTAATGCATGACACAGTATTCTCTGATGTTTGTCGGTTTTTTATGTAGCACTGTGTTGTCGTGCTGAGTGTGGTCATTTTTTAAAGTTTGCTTTGAAGATTGTGGAGACAGCTCCAAATGAATTAAACATATATTTTGTATTTAAAACATCATTGTTGACCTTTGCAAATATAAAAAAAGGGTAATTTCATGCTGTTTTTTAATCTGTATAAAAGCAATGACGTAAATATGAATTATTAACCAATAAACTACGTAGCAGTAAAGTAACATAGTGAAGACTTTTTCTACTTGAGATGCCGAGCTGAGCACCAACATCAGTGAAAAAATATAAATGGGGTTCAGACACGACAATACCAGTGAGGCATCTAGGACAAAAAAATACAAAAGATATTTTATATTGTATTGTTCCCCTTAGATACTGTACATATTGGACCAGTATTTACAAAAACACTGACGTCAAACCCATATCTGTCTTATGCTCTGTGGTGAAATGCATCCTGAATGTTTGGTAATGTGTTTGTGTGCTTACACTATGTGGAGAGTTTGTGTTAGCTTGTTTTTATCAGATGGGTCTCGTTTTCTGCATGTATCCCAGGTGCAAATAACAGTTTCCATGTCTGAGGTCACACATCTGAGGTTTCTGGGCTTCTCAGGAGGAACTACAGCAAGCAGACAGACACATTAAAATTCTGTGGAAGAGTAAAATAAATGAACGCCATAAACCAATAAGTCAAACTCACAGCCGACGTAATTCCAGACATTAACACTGTTGCCCATTGAATCAGTACAATTGACCAACAGAGCTTTAATGTATGTTTTTGGGATGGTCAAGTTGTCAACAGCAATGGCCTTGACCCTGGTTCCAATGTTGACAATACGGTGTTCATAATGGTAGACCATACTGGTGATGTTGACTCCTCTTGGGGGAACACAGCAGAACACAGCAGTGGTGCCCTCCCTCAGCACCCGCTGGAAGGGAAATATCTTGGTCTTATCCTTTACCTCAGCTCCTAGAGGTTGTGGGAGTTATAGTATATTGTCATGAGTGGCTGTGTTTCAAAAAATAACTGTAATCCCTTCAACATATGCTGCAACAATTGAGAAACTCTGATGTAGAGATTGGTGAAGGGGAAGAGACAAAGAATGGGTGCCTCACTCTTGCTGATAAAACTGCACTGAACTGCACTTGTTTGATGTTGTGATCTTATCAGAGGTACGTCGCACATGAGGCACAGGTGATTTATTTAGTCTCGTTTTATGTATGTACATTGGCAATTAAAGATGAGAGTAACATAATCTCACCCTTGTTGGTTACCCAGTTGCTCCAGGGGCTTGGGACAGAATGATTATAGAAATGTCGTATCCTGACTGAATGATCAACACACTCCAGAGGCACATCAGAAGACCATGTCCATGTGTGTTCATCTAAATCTACAGCAGTCACGGTCACATTTTCCTAGGTTAACAAACAGAGGAAATGTAATATTTACATTCCAATAAAAGCAACATAGCAAATGTTCATAGTACTATCAATACTACAATCACTGGGATGCAGTTAAATACGGCAGAACACTCAATACTCACATTGTAAATAATTGTGTGGTTTTCAGTGCGGCTGATCTGGATCTCATAAATTCCCTGCACTAAATCACTGTGGTTTACCAGCCAGCTCACCATGAGGCTTTGCTTGTCACTGGCATTCTGCAGATGACTGATGTTCAGTTTCACTGGCTGCAAAACTGGCACACAACGCAACACAACGTATGTTAAGTTACAGGACATATTTAACGAGCATTAAAATAGCCTGAGAGAATATAAAACAAATCAAACTCACCAGTGTCCATGCTGTGTCCACTGCTATTCTCAGAAAATATCAGAACCAACCCAAGCAAGTTAAAAAAAGACATTCTGAAACCCATCATCCTATCCTCATAGCGAAATGATCAAAGACCATTGACAGAGCACACGAACTGAAAGTCAATCGTTTATAGCAGCCTGCCCACAGTAACTGTAAATGTATTGCGTCATCTTGTGATTGGTGTAAATGTCAAACTGATGTTGCTATGTTGTAACACTTGACTCCAAAAACACACAAGTTTGCAACCGTATCTTTATATGCAATACAATATTAATATATGACACATCACAGTTCTGATTACAGAGATTACAAGAGAACACATCATATCAAACAACATATCATTCATGTCGACAGTGCATGAAGCAATTTACAAACAATAAATTATCAACTTGTCAGAAAAGGAAATGAACAGAAAACATACAACTTTTTTTTTCTTTTTTTTTTACAGAAATCACTTATAATATCAGATAGCAAGATAGATTTTTTGGCACTTAAGTGAGAAAAATTATAAGATCCTCTTCCAATGTAGTGTGCATAGGTAGCCTTTCCATAAAACTATACATATATTTAATATTTATACAATGTAAGTCTATCTTATTTCTTTCAAATGTTCACAATCCCTTATAAATATTATTAAAGATCACACAGAGAAATAATAGCACTCTATAAGAAAGCTGTTAATGCTGTACATAGTTTGGGAAATGGCTCAATTGGCTTTTAAAATATTTCCATTTGCTTTAAGTGCTAACAGGGAAATAATATCAATACGTTTGTCCCAATTACCTGGTGCTTTAGGTCCCAGTGGTTGGGGCACATAGGTACCTCTGCCTTCAAGTGCAACAGATACTAAAAAAAAACCCCACTGATTTACATAAGATGTTGATCTACTGACATTGAGAGTATACAGTAAGTATAAAAGCTGATTTACAAAGAGCTTGTTTAGGGGGAAAAAGGCACAGATGGTTTCATCAGGCAAGAGGAGAATGACACTGATAAAGGCACATATACTGTATCTGTGTATACTTCCTCCCAGCAACTATTCCCTTACATGATTACCCAGATTTTTAAAAATGAACTTACATACATAAACACATAGAAGCAACAAGTATATTATTGTCGGTCCAGTTATACATCAGGCAGCTTGCATTGGTCGTTTGTCTCTCATGATTCTCAGAGATAAACAATGTTCTCCTCGCCCCCCTCTTCCCCATTCTGTCCTTCAAGAGAGAGGTAAGCCTGTGGGGGAAGAAGGGGGGTAAGAGAGGGAGAGGAAGAGTAGTCATCCTCGTAAAGTCTTTGGCCCGTGACCTCTGATCTCCAGGGTCCCAGGGAGCGCTGGTCCAACTGTGGACTGAAGTCTGCTACAAGGAGAAAAACAGACTATCAAGACAAAAATGTACTGGAGGACTGGACAAAGACAAAAGAAACTCAGCAAATTTCTTCACAGTGTCTTACAACTTATTTCCTATGCATTAAGTACACTTACTCTTGTTGGTCCTCTGTGGCTGTGCAGCAACCTTGCTGTTGTAGGGGCAGACAGTGTCTTTGTTACTGTAGTTTGGGTATGTCAGACCATCTGGAGGCGGTTTGCCATGAGTTTGACTCAGCAGAGTGTTGAGGCTGTTGTAGAGGCTGGCGCTGAGGCCAAGGTTAGCAGTGTAACTGGAGTTGTGCAGGGGCCCATCACGGTTCTTCTTTGGTGCAGAGAGCAGACGTTGGTCGTGGTTATTGTTGGTGGGCTGGTGGAGGTGGTTCTGATGGAGGGAGGTGAGTAAAGCCGCCTCGTTCTCGTACAGTGAACAATTACCATCCAAGCTGCCTGAGCGACTGTGGTTGGGCACCTGGGAAATTCAAAAAATTGATGTGAGATGATAAGTTGAAGAATGTCCTGAATGAACTCCTATTGAAAAAGCAATGAAATACCTGGGAGTTTGATTAGTCATTAGCAGTCATTTATCAAGAAATTTAAGCTCCAATTAGTGAACCCAGTTTAAAAAAGCTTAGATGTCTACACACAATTCAGAATTTAAACCAAATCATCTGGATTCAAGCACTGAACAAATAAAGGTATTAGACTGCTTCCTGTAATATAATGTTGAATAACTCGTTACAAAGCTTTCAGAAACTAAGAGAAAAATGCAAATTGGAAAAGTACAACTTTCTCAGATATTTACAGTTATGATAATATTTCCTTCAAATAAGGGTACTGGCGTACACTGGAAGTTTCAGTATGTTGCAGGGTTAGCTCGTGATCTATAAAGTAATATTCACATTAGCATGCACACATACCGCATGGCCACTTCCATTAATAATTAGATCACGCCAGTATCTGTGGTGTATTGTTAGCATAGCATTAAAGTTTATTTTTCTAATGTGGGTCATAGCGTAACAAAGTGCACAGAATGCATTTTTAAATAAGATACAGGAAGTAGTATTTGTGTTTTCATTTTCTGTTTGTTGTTCAAGTGTTGAGAAAGCAAAACTAACTGTTTGTACTCTGTTTCTTTTCTGCTGTACGTGCACTCCTCTGTTTAGACTTGGAACTGCCAAAACCAAACAAATGGGTACCATTGGCTGATAAAAGGGGGTTGGTAGAATTGGAGGGGTGTTTGTTGCTATATGCTATTTTAAATGCCTTTTGAAGAAGTGCCCAAAATGTGTTTTAGTATCTTTTGTGGTTCAATTGTACAAATTGGGGTATTTTGGTGGACCAGGTGTTAATCGCCTGTGGGATAATTGATTAACAAACACTAATTAATGTCTTTTAGTAGGACCCCACTGATATACAAAGGAGGAGGCTGGACTTCATGAGAATTTTGTCAGTTGTGATAATACCTTGAAATTGAGTGACGCCAGTGTGGAGAACTGTTAAAGGGGCATGGCCTAGTGCAAAACAGAGCTTTTATTTTCTTTTTTAGCTTTTTTTTAGTGTTTTTTACATTTTTATTATTTTGATTTTTTGGCCAGGCCGGCACATTACTTATTACTACACGATATTGATACACAATATTGTCGGTTTCCACTAATAATTAAATACATTTGGACTGCATAACTGTATTTTTGTCTCAGTTTTTTTTTACACAGTAGTTTCAAAACTTTACCAGGAAATTGCGAAGGGTAGGGGAACACACCACACGCTATGTTGATGAGACATGGCACGAAGAATTAAATAACTAGCCAACAATTGGAGAATAATGTGATTGGTGACTTTTGCCACCTTGTTCTTGCTGCTTAAAATGTAATTTACCTTCCTTGTGCTGTATGCTCTGACAATCAAGAAAACCTATACAAATTATGCAGTGATGTATAAAGAGCCCCTGTCCATAATCCTAAACATACTGTATAATGTTTGATATCTGGATGTTGTGGATACCATGACGCCTGGCAACCATGTTGTTGTAGTGCTAAAGAAAAAAAGAATTGTAATTGATATTATCAGCCACTTGATTTTTATTTGCTTAATTTATCAGATTCTCCTAAAAGGGTAAATCCTCATCCATATCACCCCATCCCTCCCTACTTTTATATTCTCTCCCTTCATTACTGTATCACCTTCCTGTCATCCTCCCCCATGCACCTCTTACCTTGAATCCATCCAGTGGTATTGTAACAGGCAGGCTGCTCTGGCGGTTGTGTCTCCAGCTCTGGAGAAGCCTCTGCTGGGTTTCAATCTTCTCCTTCTCCCTCTCCACACTCTTCTGGCCCTCCTTTAGTCTGTCCAGACTCTGCTGATACTCCAGCAGCTGAGCCTCCAGCTGCTCACGCTCGCAGCGCAGTCGCTCAGCCTCAAGGAAGCACTGTTGCTCCCGCTGCTCCAGCAAACTCTCCTGCTCAGTCTGTGAACATAATGCAGACGGGGGACAAATTAAAAGAAAAACCTGATTAAAAGAGTAGAGAATCACATCAAATGCAGATGCTTCCGTGCACCAGGGCTCTCTGATTGGTTTGGTGAGTATCAAAATGATGTGAGTAAAATGCAAGGGCTTTTACAATCACCAACTCTCAACCCACTTGAACACCTATGAATGCTCTCCACCACCATCTCCATAAGACCAAATAACAAAATATAGACTTTGATCTTCAAATTTATTTAATAATGTCTGATTGTCTCTATGCTATATGTCCTGTCTGTCTATGTTTTTCTTTCTATATCTGCAGTACGCAGGTCTCTCTTGCAATCAATGAGATTGCCTGATTAAATAAATGTTGTAGGCTATATTTATAAATGAGGAAATATCTTGAGGAAGAATAGAGCTCATCCTTCAAACAGAGGCTTGGCAAGGAGAACTGAAGCTGTTCTGGAGGCTTGTGGTGGCCTCACTTCATACCAAGACACTTCATTTTTGCTTTTCCTTAAACTTGTCACCCATCTGTACATAGTTCGGCCAACGCTTATTTCTTTTTCTGTGGTTATAATAGAGTCGCTTTTGGTGTTCTTTGTTTAAAAGCCCATTTAAGTGTTTGCTTGTGTATTTTTCATATTCCTGCACTGAGTCAAACATATGCAAAAATAGACAATAAATTGAGTGTGATGGCTCAAAATTGAGCTGCTTTCTGAAAAATTCACATTGTATTGTCCCAGTTGGCACAATTTCATTTCTCCACATGTATTAGGAATGTCCTGGCACTGCAAGATTTTAGAGCCTAGTTTCTTCTGCTCTGTCTGACTTCCTTTATATAAAAATGCTATATGTATTAATCACTAGTCTAACCGAAGCAAAGAAAATGTCAACAGTACAATGGAAACCCACACTCTACTAACAAGTATTTTCTTTGGCATGTTTTCAAATCTAAATTTAATTAGACGTTATACATGGTGCCACACAACGTATTTTGTGTGTAGGGTTAGAATATACAGTACCTTTTGCAAACGTTTATAAACTAGTTAAATGTGGGACTTTATGTTCAGGCAGAAACACCCACATTTAGTTAAAGGAAAAAGGATGTTACACAACAAAACCACAAAATAACATCTAAACTGCAGTGCACACTGCACTGATATCTCATACTGTCTCAAAGATATCTGATTAGGAGGGGTTGAATTCATAGTTTCATGTTTTGTTGATATGTGACAGCCTTTTGAATTTTTGAAGTTTTTTGAATGCAACTTTAATTTGGATGTGGTATAATCAGAAGCTGGTAGATGAAAGATATGGATGAGGCTTTAGTGTGCCACAACACAACAACCACACAATTTTTCAGCTGCCATGGCATGAGAATCAGAGAAAGGAAAGAAAAGGGAGTGAGACTAAACAGATTACGTGCAACTCTGAACATCAGCATGAGGCTCACCTGTAGTCTCTCTCTGGCCACACACTCTTTGTCCCAGCGCTGCTGCTCTTGTTTCAGCCTCACATAGAGTTTCTGTACCTCATCAACCTCTTCCTTTTTCCTGTCTAAACTTTTCTTTTCTACTTCCTCCTTCTTCTTCTCAATACTTCTTAGCTTCTCCTGCTCCTGCACGAGAAAAGAAACCAGATTAATCACGTCAGTGTTTCAAAAAGGGGAAACTGAATTTGACTGACACAACTACACTGGTCTGTATGTAATAAAAAATGTATTTGGATATAAAAATCATGTGACTGATACCAGGTTGTTTTGGAGGGAAGTGAGGGTCCTGAGCTGAGGTTTTTCTCCTTCCTGAAGGAGGAGTTTTTGGACCTCAAAGCAGCTGTCCTGGAGGGTCACAGCAGCCTGACAACACATGGAGGAGATACCTGATCACACTGCAGCCATTATAACATAACCATTACCATATTTAGGCTTAGGCTTCAATAGTATTCTAATGAATTTGATCCAGCTTATACAACCCAATTACTTTAAATGCTCCATATAATCTGTTTGACTTTGAGAAACGTTCAGATAGAAATAACTTACATATTAAAAAGCTGGCATCTAAAGAACTAAAAACACAAGACTTTTTTGGAAAGATTACATAAATGATTAATGTATCTAAAAAGGAACCGGCTACTGCAAACCAACCCTAATCAACCTGGTCACATCTTAGTGATTGATACATTTAATGCTAACCCTATCTTTCATGAAGGCAAATACTTACTCCTGCAGTCAGCCACGTATACTGAGATTTGCGTCTTTTCTCACCTGCAGACTGTAGAGAAGCTGCGTGAGACTCTGGACACTCTCTGCCACCTACAGAACACAATGTTATTAAATGGGGGGACTCTAATGCTTATTTATCCACGAACAAACATTTATCATAGTGAACTACTGTGGTTGAACCTTTAATAATGTTTCTTTGGTGTCTCCTCTTCTTAGCTCAACAGCAGAGCTCCACAACACACCATCCAGCCCTGTCAACTCACTGTCTGATCCAAGGGAGGTAGAGCTCATACTGAGCGTGCTCAGATAATCAGCTGTAGAAACAAGAGAAAAGAAAAGGCACATTGTCAATGTCATAACTTTGACATATTAAGCAATGTGGTCAAGCAGCATGTATGCATGCACGCAGCAGGAACTGACATTACAAAACTGCTTTCATATTTGCAGTGTATTGTTTATCTGTGACTCACGCTCAGAGGGAGACTCCTGGATGCTGCTTCCATGGCTGTTGTAACTACAGCACTCTGGTCCTTGGAGAGGAGAGCTCTGACTTTGTACAGAAAGGCCATCACGAGCCTGCACAATGGTAATCAAGTTCTCCGCTGCAGAACAGAGGAAGCAAACATCCGTCAAAACATGCGCTTGTTCTGTCTTTGGCATATTGAGAGTAACTGTATTCATACTTTATTGAATTTAAATTTTAAAACAATTCTAATAACTATCTACTATTGATATACTTTAAGTTTACTGTAGACTCTGCACACCCACAAGTGATTTAATTTATTCTGGCTGACTAGATGGGGGAGGATGCGGTTAGCTCATTACAGCATACTGATTGTGACGGCCATTTTCTTGCCAAAAAAAAAATTGTGAATCTGAATTAATAAAAGTATACGTGTGTGTATATATGTGTATGTGTATGTGTGTATGTGTGTGGAGGGGGGTCAGGAAGGGGGGTTAAATTAATTTTATATGAAGGATCATTAGTCATTAGGCTAAATGTACGCAGCATGATTGTTGCATCATGTAGTCCACAGCAGTAGCCAGCAGCTTTCTCACCTTCTCTGAGTGCAGCTGTGAGCAGTGAGGAGGCCTTTCGTGGCGTCTCACTATCAGCATCTGACTGCACCAGCAGATGGCGATGTGGCACTGGTTCAGGTGAGCGAAGGGTTAACTCGGTGAGCTCAGCATACAATTGCAGTTTCTCCTCCAGGCTGTCGCAGATGCGCTGGTCGTGACCCAACAACGTCTCTAAACAAAACAAAGCTGAGATTAGGACTTTATTTGGTTATGGATCTATCAGAGAATGAGCTTTCATGTTTCTTGATTATACAATTAATCATTTTTTAATAAGGTCTGGTAACAGATACTTTGTGAATTCACACACAAATGTTTTCATACCTTGGAACTTAGTGATCTTCTGAACTCTCACTTCTGCTGCCCGCTTGGCCTCCTCTGATTCAGCACTCCGCTCCTCTTCCTCCTCTTCCTCAGGACACCTGCCATGTAGGTCATTAATAGTAGGTTAGATAATGAGTAACACACACATGCACTTACACACATTAATCAAGCATACAGACATGCACAAAGAATTTAAGTAATTCTCTGAGGCTTCTCCTTGACTTGATGACTTTATTTACAAACCTCTCTACAGCTTGTCGTATGTGTCTCATCCATGCATTCCTCTCCTCTTTGGTGGTGGTGTGAACTTCATACATCTCTGGTCCCACTGAGGAGGCGGAGATGAGGAACATCCCTCTCTCCTCGTTGGCTACTTCTCTGACGATGAGCTTCTGCAGAGGGATTACTGGAGGCTTCTGGTCCTGAAAGAGTGGATTAAAATAAAAAAATAAGGATGGACAGCTGGACAAGGTGTCTATGATTTCTATGTTTTTCACAGGTTGAGTCTTACCACAGCTGCAAATACGAAGCGCTGGTCTTTCTCTTGCAGGAAAACCAGAACGTCTGTGAGCAGGAGTGCCAGCGTATCTGGAAAAGGAAGAGCATGAATACATGTAGAGTCTGTTAAACTCGAATGATCTCGTGACACGGGTGCTTTTAAACACACCTTTTAGACGTCCTGTGGCAGTCTTCCAGTAGACCAGCCCCTTGTGCTGCAGATTTCTGTTTTTGCTGTGCAGGTCCTGTTTGCGAAACACCTTTCCATTCTTCAGCTTGGCAAAGCTCTTGTTCTCCAGTCGGGCCAGAACTTCCTGCAGCTCCTGACACATATCATATTTACTTACAGTCAGGTCCACTGCTGCAATGATGTCACGGATTTGAGCCAGAGCACTTGATAAGTCAGAGTGTTCCTGACCTCCCTCTGTGGATGGAAGAAGTGACGGAGAAATCTTAGTAAAATAACAAATTATGAAACACTGTTTTTCACTGGACTGCACTTAAATTAAAAAGTTTTAACATTGTGTCTGGCATATGTCAGCTCTCTTCTTAATTAGGCATTTTATAGTGACTGGCTTTGTTCAACCATTAAATGCTCATTGACACAAGTCATAAAAATATGCTCAAGCAGCATATTTAAAACACCATGAATGATATGCTAGTTTTTTCAGTGCATCAACCAGCAGAGAAAAATAATCATTTTGCAAAGAATATATATTTTAGTATAACACATTAATGATGAAAACAGGAAATAACTTCTTCATTTGTAGTTGACATGCTAGCTAGTTTGTATTTATACTTTTCATGTAACACTCTGACCCTAAACATGCAATGCTAGTGGAGATTTTTGGATCATTGTGCAAATTTTAAATTTTGCTATAAAAAAGCATGAAAAATGCCCCTTGTTTTTCCTTTTGTGTTATTGCTTCCACTGAATATGTTAGTGGCTGAGTGTGTTTAGGATGCAGTAGAGTGGACTTACCCTGGGTGTACAGTAATATCCTCTCCAGCAGCACTGGGTACTTGGTGATGCGCTGTGTGACTAGCAGGATAAATTCTGGCACCTCTCTGCGCCTGACCAGTGAGTTATTGCTCTGTTGCTGTGAATAATACGAGAACATTAACTCCTCAATCCAGATATTAAATTAAGATATTTTAAAAGACATATTTTTAAGCAGAATACAGGATGTTGGAGCAGACGCTTACTTTGACAAAGTTTTGGAGTTTCTTGTTCTGCTGTTGCAGCTCTTTGAAGACATTGACGGCCTCTGTGTGGTGACTGCAGAAATCTCCGTACACCTGCTTCATCTTCTCAGCATTTTCATCTGAGAACTGAGAAAGAGCCCGTAAGAGACTCAATGCAGACATTTACAGTGTGTGTGTGTTTGTTTACAAGCATCAATGTTTGCCAA
The DNA here is from genome assembly GCF_027409825.1 of Scomber japonicus. Taxonomy (NCBI): domain Eukaryota; kingdom Metazoa; phylum Chordata; class Actinopteri; order Scombriformes; family Scombridae; genus Scomber; species Scomber japonicus. The sequence continues at coordinate 15,000,959 of NC_070586.1, forward strand.
CCTGCTGAAGCAGGATGTCTCCAATCTGATGGATGAGGTAATTTCTGTGGTTGTCAGGTTGCGTTGCAGCTTGTCTGCGTTCCTGCAACGCTCCGAAGAGGTTCCTGTGGAAGAGCAAGAGTGGGTCCAAGCAGGGGAAGATCCGGGCCACACAGTCCAAGTCCAGCTGCAGCTCCTCCAGCATGCCTCTCCTGAACACCTCAGACATGACTGTCAACGTTTGGATGTGGTGCAGCTCTGTCTGCATCAGCTCTATATGGGGGAATTGAAGGTGGATTATGGGCACTGACATATCTGGTATGTGAATGTATAAAAGTACAGATCAAATTTTTAGGGTGGGAGGGGGGAGGTTCATAGTTCATAATCTCATTGACTGAGACAACTAGTGTGAACTGAATCTCAGTGCAACAAGCAAGTGGCAATACACTTCTGCTGGGTAGGGACACATTTTAACAGCTTCATGCAAAAACACATTTGTGGAAAAAATAAGTAGTAGAAAAAAGTTTTATGGACTTCAAAATTGTGCACAATGTACGGTATTGAGTTTGCCAATTTACCGGCTTGACTACTAAAAAATAGGGCCAAGTTAACCAATAAGACCTGAGGTACAATTACACAATGCTCATATTACCCTAACTTTAATACCCTAAAATGAAATACTACACTGAAATACAATAAAATGTATAAAGTATTGGGATTTTGCTGAAGTTCCTCTGCAGATTGAAGAAAGAAAGGCAGAATTGTCTCACCGTAAATGACATCCTGACGTTTGATAGTGCGTCTGTCAAGCCGCCTGCAGAACTCCGGACTGACTGCAAAACTCCAGGACTCGACCTCAAGTCCAAACAGGTCAGCTGACAAGTCGCTCATTAGAGGAGCGTCACCAGTATCTGTAGAAATAATGAACATCAATCATGTTTTCCTTTTGAGTTACAATCCATTTTACAGCAATTCTAAACTGTGATGCACTGTAGGTGTACAAATTGATGATGTAAGCCTGTCTTCCTCACCCTGCGAGGTGACTGGAGGGTCGGCTGAAGGGGGAGTCGGTGTGATCGGTGTTCCCTCGTCAGACAATGAGCTGTTTGTGCAAGCTGTCACACTGCACTCACCGTCCATCGCTACTGTATCACTCAGCCGTCTGTGCAGAAATAAAACAAGTTTGATTCAAACGTGAACTTGAGCATTTGAATGGGTGAAGCTTTAAAACTAGTTCCAGTACTTAGACTGAAACCAAAGCGTGCCAATACGCAAGATATTGTTGTTTTTGTGGATTGAATCACAAATAGAGTGTATAGCTTAGAATTTTATTAATGGCAGTGTGGGAAATCTTTTGAAGAGGCTCACTGAAATCCAGAAAAATGTAATGGGTTTTTGTGGGAGCTTTTACTTATCTGAATCAAGCGTCTAAGGATAAAAGATGTGGTATTGCTGTACAGATTGTAAAACTCCCTGAAGCAAATTTGAGATATTGGGCTTTACAAATAAAATTGACTTGTCTAAAGTGGGAACACTGCCATCCCATCTTACCTGCTGTCTATAGAGATGGAGAGGCTTTTGGTGAGAGTTGCAACTGTTTCTTTCTTCTCTCTGGCCATTGTTGGAAGTGAAGAGGAGGAGGTGGAGGAGGGGGAGAAGACGGAGGCTGGAGAGTTGTCTTTCACAAAGTCTGAAAGAGACGCCAAGGCAACGAGCAGGAAGAAGAGTCAGTATAGATTCCCAGAATGGAAAACTTTCCTGTTACAAAACCCAAATACAAGTCTGTTTAGAATTCAGATGTCTTGTTTATATCTATGCAATCACCCACTGTAATAGTTGCTGTATTATAAAGCTGTGAGAAGGTCTGGATTTGTTATTATTAGTTTAACTGGGCATGCAGCCTACAGCTGTGACAGTATGTTGTAGTAATTGAAGCTGACTGTGTGTGACCTTGACACCTTAGTCAAACTCTTGGTCGAAATGCATACTGTAGCTTGACTTTAAGAAATTAAATTATTCTGCCAGTGCATGAGAAACACTCAACCTCTTTACTCATGCACAAACACACACACATAAACACAATCCAGGCCTGATCCCCCACTGAGGCAGATTAAAATTTAACTTTTTTACCAGAGAAAGAACAACAGTGAGAGGAGAGAGTGGGGGATGAGGAGAAATGGTTTACTTAATATACTACAGGAGAAACCAGGGAGGACAGATACAACTAAATAAGTCAAAGACAGAGGGAGGAGATGGGGGGAGAAGGGAGACACATCATAATTTCTGACTCACTCTGTGGGAGGGACAAGGTCTTGCTTTTCATCAGCAAAGCATTCCTCTCCTGCGGCTTCTGAGGAAACATATGATCATATTAACATTAACAGCAGTAAATCACAATATTCACGTTCTTAATGTGAAATAAATGTCAAGTTATTGTGGTTGTAACACAATAAAATCAGTCTATTTGAGTCTGTAAAAAAACTGTAAATAGAAGTATGCCCCCCGCAGCTACTCTGCAGTCATCATTTTGTGACGTTCATCACATTCCAGGAGTGCCTTTGTCACCACGCATCAGAATTTACTCTTCCCATTGTACCCACTTCCCATCAGCCTGCCTGCACTTATTTCTTTTTTTGGCATGTTGCTTTTATTAGACAGCACAGTCGAGTGTGTTACAGGAAACACGGTAAGAGACAGAGGGAATGACCAGAAGCCGGATTTGAACTGGGGGTGATGCAGCCGAACAGACACGCGTCTTGCGATTTCGACAACCCCTAGAGAACATGTGAACCTGCTAGATTCATGACTTGACTGCACTTGACCGGACAGTGATTCACAAAAGTAATAGCTGCAGCATAATAACAACACAAGATTAAGAGATTTTCAGTTTATAAAACAATAATTGTGTTCTTAATTCAAAATACAAAGCATGTATTGTAACTACATTTTTGTGGGCAGTTGGTGTTCAAGAAATACTTTCTGTTTGATTGCTTGACTTGGAAAATTGTTTGTAAATTATACAAAGAAGCCCAAGTCATGACTCATGACATTGCTATTTTAAGCAATAAATCATTTAACATGACAATAAATAAAAAAAACACATCGTCAAACAACGAAGTAGACCCAGGCATGCAATGTGCTGTACTGTAAATCATCAACATCTATGTTTGTGAAGTCTTTTAGAGTTTATTTTCCTTTAAACTACTATTTGAAATGATTCAATGTTCTTGCTCATTGTTTTTGGAGACCAAATGTGGTGCATGAGTCTGACAGTTACCTTGCCACAGACTGTGACTGACTCTCGACAGTTCTTATGGACATTCAGGCAACAGTCTACGGACAAAAGCAGATGAAACCCCAGTTAATTTAATCAGTAAACTGCTAATAAACAAAATTACCACATATCTGGATTCAGTGTCCAGATGGCTGTCAAACTGCCCTGCTCCCTGAGATGAATGTTAACTTGGTGGGAGGAAGAAAAACTGACTTCATGTCTTTAGGCTAAACAAAACATCAAGGCAACACGTGCGAAGAAATTTACACAAACCCTGAGCAGTTCAATCACCACGGGACATAAAACATCAACAGCACTCGTACTGTAATACTTACTAGAGCACTGCAATAGCTCCTTCCCAGAAATAGACTTATCACAGGCCACACAGAGAGCAGGACCAGATGGAGACACAGGTACAAACTGGTGTCCATTAGCGGCTCCTGTCTTCTCCTTTCCCTCCTTCACCTCTTTCCCCTTCACCTGAAACACAAGTCATAAATATTTTAAATCTACACATTCAGCTGACATTTACTGCAGTTACTGCCAGAATATCATGTAAACTGCCAAAGTAGAAATAACATGACTCTGAGTAGCGGGCAGAGAGAGACATATATCAGTGATCTTCTTGCTGTAACACACCTGTTAAAGAGGAGTTAGTTGAGATAAAGGGGCCTCTGAGTGAGCCTTTCTGTTTACTTTGTTAAAGTCCATGGGGACGCTGCTGTTGTGGTGGTTCACCCTTAGGGGGGCATTCGGGGGATCCCTTTGTGTGTGTGTGTGTGTGTGTGTGTGTGTGTGTGTGTGTGTGTGTGTGTGTGTGTGTGTGTGTGTGTGTGTGTGTGTGATACAGCAGTGTTTATTTTCTCATCAAACCTAACAAGGAAGTCTGTGAGTGCGTATTTGTTTTTTGACTGTTCATGCACATCATATGTGTCTCTGCCTACATGGAAACATGTTCTCCAACACATGCGCACGTGTTTATAAGATTGAGAATATACTATGGAATGTGTTTTGGTTCCTCATGCTGTGTTGGGGGTCAGTGCATTATGTAAGAGAATATTTTCACTGTGTCCCGTTGCTAAGACCTAAGGAGAGGGAATTTTCTCCCTCACCAAATAAAGACACCGTGCACAGACAACAGCACCCCAGCACAGGAATTCTGACATGGTCTGCCTGTGAGGTGGTAAACCTTTTTACAGCATTACTTTTGGTTGAAAGCCTTTCAGCTCAGTTTCCTTTAATGAGCTTCTACTTTAGACATTTTTCAATCACACTTTACACATGTGGTAGAATTGTGGAATGCATAATTTTTTATTTTCCACTGAAAGAAAAAGCAGATCTGTTTGCTCACCTTAGTTTTGTTACGAGTGCTGGACATCCTGTTCTTTAGGAAGCTGAAGGTTCGGCTGACTTTGTACTTCTCTGACTCGACTTTAGATGGGATTATGTATTTATCCCACTCCTCATCCTCGATCCTGTTTCAGTGTGAAAATTTAAGTAAGTAGTCATCACAAACCATCACTTCATTGGCCTGTTGAAGACTGCAACATTCAAGATCAACATGCACACCCTTTATACAAGTAACTGCTATTTTAGTACTTTTAATATACTAAAACAAAATTAATAATCTGAGACTTTGGTGTCATGCTGAAATGCAAGAATGTCCAGACAGTCTTCCAGGACCCCTGGTCTACAGACTATTACTCTTAACAACATGCTTGGCATGCTTGGAAGTCACTATGGACTCTAGAGGATGCTATTTATAGTATGACCTTGGCAAAATGCAATTAATAATGTGGCAACTATTTACAGAGCTTGTTACATAAGTCACTCTAGGTGAAAGGCAACAATGACAGAACATAAAGAAAAAAAATACATGCAACATCACAGCAAACCTATACTGTGACCCGACATTAAACATGTTAATATAATCTACTTCTGAAGACTCAAAAATCATAATCAGCTGCAAAGATTCGATGCAGTTAATGGATGAGTAGGGGGGAATGGTTGTGAGACAGCGTTAGAATGGGTTAAGCCAACACATGCATGGTTGTGAGGCCGTTTTGGTGAAAACATACTCTTTGAGGAACTCTGTGAGGGTGAGGTGTTGGAGTGATGCACTGCTCTCCTCTTCTGCTGACTGGGCCCGCTTACGGAAACCCAAAACCCTGCGTGGATATAACACACCTCAGACCAAGCTGTTGTTTTTTGCCTCATCGTGAGACTCCAGATGTTAATAATGTCTGTTATTAAAAAACACTGTATGGAAATGTGTGGATATGTGTGTATGGAAAAGAAAGACGACTAAAGTTTTAACATGTAGATAGTCACATGGGTACTTGTGCTAAATAACATATAATATTACAACACTGGATGAATACTGATGTTGTGAGAAATTAAAATGATTGGTGAGTCTGTTCAGGCTGGTGTTGTGAATACTGCAGTATTAATATGATCTAATACAATAACTTCATGACCTGTTATGATAATCTAATTGCCTAATAAGATCCTCTAACATGTTTCCTTTGTTAGCGATGCATGGTTATTAGTGAACAAAATGAATGAGAGCGTGATACATTCATGAGGCAACGAAATGAAATAAACTATGAAATGAATATGCATTGTGGCGTGTATGAAATGGAAATACAGCAAGAAATTAATGGCAAATGACGCATTGTAAAGTTCACCAGTTGAAATGTTTGTAACACATATCATAAATTCAGTATCAATGACATGGTCTGAAAATGAGCTGGATGTTTCTGAGGTCTGACGTCTGGGAATGGCGTGAGTTTTGCTGTTTACTCAGGGTAATTTTGAGGTTGTAATCAGAGCGTATTCTGGCCCCAGCCTTGCAACAGGAAGTAGTCACATCCTGCCCAGTTAGACCCCAACCACAGGTTTAACTCTAAAGACACAAACGCACACAAATACACACATGCAGACCCATCTGAGCCAATCTCTTAACCACTGGACAACATCGATGCCTCAAAAGGCAGGAAGTCTGTTCTAGCATATGAGCAAGACCCTGCACAGTTTAGTGGATTTTCCCTAAGAAAAATGACATTCTGGTTTTACCTCTTTTCTCTGGGAGTCTCAGTCAGGCTGAATGCTCTCTGCTCTGTAATGTAGAGTCACAGGGAAAGGCAAATGAGTAGCCAGAAATAAATGTGTCATTGAAGTTGAAGACATTATTATAGATTCTCAGTGAATTAGCCAAGAGGGTTAAAAACCACCATCCCCAATCAGAATTGAGTAAATACAAGAAGTACTGGAAAATTTCCATGCAGCAAACCCCTACAGAGAAAGACCAAACACAGTACAGGAGTTTTGCCTCTAAAAAACAGTTGACAGCAGAAATGGAAAATCAAAACCAAGAGGAAAACAAAACATGTACCAAAACTGAAGCAAAACAAAATCCCCACAGTTGAATCAACTCGTCCTTCAGATGATCTAAGAGTTTCGTAGAAAGCATTTTTCCAAAGCCTAAAGATATTAAAAAATGCACAGTATCCAATATTTAGATCTCTACTTGACGGTCATTATATAATATAATATTGTATTTTGGATGATTATTGTTTTATTACTAACAAAGAACGTACTTGGCATAAAGCTTGGGAGAAAGTCTGCTATTGATCAGCCAGCGATTCAAAATAATAATGGATTTATTCTTCTCTGACATGGCGGTTTGGGCATTGCCATTATGGGTGCTCCACTAAATCTTACCACTGTACCACTGCTCAACTTTATGATGAGTAATTCAATTGTATGAATGTATTTAATATTCTACATTGTGGTGATTCATGAAATGTTTTAGTTATACCCATTTAATTGTGCAGCTCTTGATAATCACCAGCTTGCCCTGTTTTTCACCAAAAAGAGCAAAGAGGGGCATTGTAATGCATTCACCCAACAGCAGCTTTTACTTGTACTTACTAACTTGGCTGAGACGAGAGAAGGATTTAGAGAGAGATAAAGCTTGAAGTAGAGAGCAACCGCTGCTGCTGAACGCACCATCTACACAGGATATACTGTAGTACGGCCTTAAATGTACGCACACATGAGTAGTGTAGCTGTATCATAGCAGAGCTGACTCTAAACACAGAGACTGGATACATAATAGACATTTCATTGATTTATGACACCTGTCTGGTCTTCTCCCTGTTAGACATGTGGCACATGTGTCCACTCAGAACAGAACAGAAAGGTCACAGGGCAAAGGGATCAAAGTTCACTGACCTTCTGCCAGGTCAGTGATGGTTGCATCTCGGTTTAGCAGTGGGCGTGACGGCTTTGCCTTTGGGGAGGAGTAGGAGTAGGAGCGCAGACGGACCTCGGCTTCCTCTGGGTTCTGAGTGAGAGCAGGAACATATCAGACAAAGCAGCAAGCAAAAATTTGTAGCTTCAACACTGCAAACAGGAAACTTGGAGACGCAGGGCTGACAAATCCACTAAATATGTCTGACCCTTCATTCACAGCAGTAAGCTGTTGACAGTCTGGGCTTCAAAACTGATGTTTGTATGGCAGGTTATGTGTTCAGGAGATTCATTTTGCAATTAGTGTATGCACAAATTTTTAGTACTTTCAATTTCTTATTTGAGAGCAAATGGCTAGTAGAATCAGGAGAGGATTCTACATGGATTAAAAACATCTTTTCTCAGTATTTAATACAACATGTTTATAGAGGGGTGTACCTTGGTGGGCTTGCGCGTGCTGTCTGAATGTGTGCGGTTAAAGTCCGGGGATGTGTCAAAAGAGTCCCTTTCTTCTCCTGAGATGGAGCGCAGCATGGACTGCTTCTTTAAAGATGAGCAGGGGTAGGAATGTCCCAGTATGTCCTCTTCTCCACTGTCACACTCAAGGCTAGGACTATTTCCACACAAAAACACACATGACAAAGTTATTCATTTTCAGTATACTGATATTGTACTAAGTCTTGCCATTTTGCATTACAGTTATAGAAAAACAGACCTCTGTAATTAACCAGCTCAAACCACTCTTGTTATAAAAGTATTAACCATGATATGGTGCCTCCAACTGGTCCAAGGCTCAACTGGGGAAGCAGGATTGAAATCTAAACTCCTGCACACCCAAAGATAATGTTTCCAAGATGACCTATAGCATTTTGCACAGAGAAGTACAGATGATCTCCATAATCTAAAAAACAGTAATCATGGCTAAATCCAGGCTACAACCAGGTTTTACCAACTATGTAGCCTTTTGCCAACTTCTGACCTAAGACAGACGATCCCGCAGCACTGAGGAAACTGAAAGGAATGTACAGAGAAACTTCAGTACACAAACAGCTCAATTGTGTCCAGGCTTCCTGTCATTTTCTGCACCTTCAATGACTACAATCCCTCCACTAAATATCAAATAATGTTTTGCTGAAATTCCAAACAGGTGACACTTTGTATGTTGGAGTGGGTTAACTGTTCCCTCAGTTTATCTGGATCAAATTAACATAAAAAACTAAACCGGTTGAGAGGCAGTCAATTTAAAAGTTCTACAATTAAAACATATGCTGCTTGTCTTTGATTATGAATTTAAAAATTATTTGCAGTTTTGTCCTACCTTAGGCCCCGCGTAGCCACTGGCAAGCTGCATCCTCTGTGATTCAACGCAGGAGAGACTGGAAGACAGGGCTGCGTCTGTCGCCTCTGTCCTCCCTCAAGCAAACGGAAGGTGGAAGCCAGGGGGGAGGAAGGAAAAGTTGGGGAGGAAGTAAAAGGAGAGGAAGGAGAAGGGGAGACATGAGGAGATGGCTCCCTGTGATTATCTGGGCCTTGGACGCCCCTCTCCCCAGAATGGGGCAACCGGTTCTTGGGCCAGCTCCCAGAGTTAGGAGGTGTCATGGAGAAAGAGTCCCAGCACGGGCTGCCAACATGTGGCACAGGGCTCACCTCCTTCTCCCCAGCAGAGCGGTATTTAATGTCAGCGTCATCTACCTAGAGCAGAAAAATAAGAGAGTGAGCATAATGTTCAAGCAGAACCTTTTAATTTATCACTCCTGTGATGGAACATTGTCTAGTCTTTTCTAACTTAATGTTATGAAATATAAAGCTAATGTATATTGTGTATTTCCACTCACACTTAAAAGAAAAGAGTCTATAATTTCTCATTTTCAATCCAACTCACCTGGTCCACTAGCATGGCGTTAGCGTACACTCTGTCTTTGCCATGGATCATTGCTGACAGTCTGGCAGCTGCAGCCAGAGTCGGGGACGAGGCCTGGCTCTCCCTTATGGACTGACTTTTCTCTACAGAGAGGGACGGAGCCACAGGGAGAGAGGGAGGGAGAGACGGAGAGAGAGAGAAAGAGAAAGAGAGAGAGCGAGAGAGAGAGAGAGAAAGAGAGAGAAGGGTTTTTTTTTCAATATTACATTTGGTTTCCACAGCAACACCGACTAACTTCTCACAAACACAGGAAGTGACATAGACATCTTGGGCAGTTGCATGTCATTGTTCAGGACCAGCACTCACTGCATGTGTGTGTGTGTGTGTGTGTGTGTGTGTGTGTGTGTGTGTGTGTGTGTGTGTGTGTGTGTGTGTGTGTGTCAGTCTGAATGGTTCTTTGCACACACACGTGAATGGGTGTGCATAGAGTTGTGAGTGGGCATCTGTAGGCATGTTTCTTCCAAACCCTGCCTTCAATACAGAGGTGAGTGGAAATAACTCCCAGTGAGCACACAGTAGCATTGAGAAGGACCCTTTCAACACAGTGGAGTCACTGTGAGCAGAAACCTGGTTTCGCTGTTAAACAGGGGAAAACACTCCTGCTCTCAAAACACACATACAGCTCCCTCTGGGATGTGCTCTATACAAAACACAGCTTCTCCACAACACAATTTCTAAGAAAGTATTTCAGGCACAAGCGAGGAAAGAACCTACATACACAAAGAGAGGGAAATGTCAAAACACTTGCGACAACAACAATGAATCTTTATGCAGCACAGATAAGGAGATTAATTCATTAATTCTCAAACATGAGCTTAAACTAAAATACTTAATACTAATAATACTATTACTACTAATATATAAATAAATAAAAATCACTTTCTTTTTTCTTTTTTTCTTTACACATTTAAAATAAAGTACGAAAAATAATAGCCTATAAAAAGGAACAAAAAAACGCAATATACAAGTATAAGTGGGCAGTTTCTGAAGTCAAGGTCATGGCAAATTAAAGGAAAAATACACTGTAAAGTGTGTTAGTAAGCCTCCAGAACAGCTTCAATGCACCTTAGTATATATTCTACAAGTCTCTGGAGCACCAGTATTTATAAGGACATTCCCTCATTTGACCTCTTACACAAGGTTCAAATATGAAACTGAAAAGGCCGTAGCATATGAGTCATTTAATACTCATCAAACTATTCAGTGACCTCATGTGCATTGTACTGGAGCATCTGCATTCATCATACTTCTTTACTCTCTCTAGTCTTCTCTATGGTAAGTTGTGTACAGTACAGTACACTGACATATATGGGTATGTACTGTATGTATACTGTATGTATAGATTCATACAATATCAGTTTCAATTACACTGTGTCAAAAAAGGGACATTTAATCAAAGCATTTCCAAAATATCACTTCATCGTCAATGATTATTTTTTTTCCATTTTCATGATAATGGCTATTTCATCTGTAAACCGGCATACATGAATACTAAAAATTGAAATTTTAGGATGTTGGTAATGACCACTAATGGATCCAAACCCAAGTTTGCATCTTGATTACTAAGCAGTTCGTGCCTTCTTTCAAGATGATGTGAAATTCCTGATGTTGTTTGTGTTGAGCGTTACAGTACATAACATTGGTCGAGTTTTCAGCCCATTTTTTCCCCAATCTCAGCACCACACTCACTATGAAACATTTGTGTTATATCTGCAACCTTTGAAATTAACTGTCTAAAACAGATTTATTTTGTATGCTAATAAACTGACTAATCAAACATGCATTAGCAAATCAACAGCTTTTCAGCATTCTGTTTGACTACTTTTTCCACAGTGGAGTATCTTTTTTTCTTCAACTGTGAGTTATCGATTTTTAAAGCTCACCTTCAATCTGTTACATGCTCAATTAAAAGAAAAGTGCACCAGCAAAACAGCAAGGACCCACCCCCCTCCCCCAACTGCTCATGAATCTGACAATTTACCCCAAACTGTTCCAGTGCAGCTTCTAAGCAACCAAACAGAAACAGACTGTGGTTACATTCAGCTGCATTATGTACTGTATGTGACATGCAGCACTGAGTCAGAGATTTTACATTATGCAAAGCATTCACCGGGAAAAAAAGAACATCTAACCACATTAGCAACCGGTAGTAACAGTACAATGCTCTATCACACTAACCAGAAGAGGCAGCCTCATTAGCTCAGTTATATTATTATGGTCCTAATGACAGTCTCACCTTACGCCAGCCAAGCCATGCATTTGCCATTTGCCATTTGTGCAAAAAAAACATATTTTTTGCACCCCTGTTTCCACCTAAACTCCTCAAGCAGATATCAAACCAAGACTCAATAGTCTTTTTCAAGAAACAAATCCATAGTTTATTCATGTTTCCAAGCTGCCAGCACCACAGAGTAGGAGAAGAGAAGTTCAGCAGTTGTAGCAGAGAATAAATCAGACCAACAATTGGCTGTGTTTCCTGTAGGCAGTGAGCCCAATAAATCTGAGGCAACAGGGAGTAAAGCAGACACTGATGAGGACACCAGATGACTCATGTTCCATCTACATCAGATGTAAAGGAATAGACGCAAGCTGAATCACTGCTTGATATACAGAGGCCACTGCATCAAAATGTACTGTACGTAATCACAGCTTGGAATTAGCAGAACATGTCTAACCATAAAAGCTACGACCTGTTCTTCTGCTGTTAAAACACTTCTGGAGTACCATTATATATTGTATTATATGAACTAGAATCCAGATACATAATACCTATACAAAGTTGTGTTAAACTTTCTACTATACATTGAGAATTAGTTTTAATCCAACATCAAATCCAGTAAGGGTCAAATCCTGGATGCGGGTCAAACTGCTGTTTGAAAGCAGATACTGTTTCATATAAACCCACTGCAGGAACTTGACAGACAGGCCTAATAGTTCAGGTTCTGGGGCAGGTCCAAAGCCACAGCTGGCTGCCACGGGCCTGATCATTCACACACCTCTGACCCATAAACACCGCTTCAGTGAACATTACTGTCAGGCGCTGCGATCTGCGTTTAACATTAGTTAACTGGGGGAATAGCAGAGCAGGGAGTTCATATTACTAACATGTTATAGCTGCACAAAATCAATGTTTCTGCTGGAGAAACTGACTTTATCGCTGAGACAGTGAGTACTGCCTGCAAGGATGCCATTTCAAAGAAGGTTTTAAGGAATGTGGAGCAGTGTGTGGGGCTATTTGTATAGGATTTTGGTCACAGAAGGTATATTTGGAGTGATGTGATATTTAGAGTATGTCCCAGAGTGAGAGCCAACCCTATACAGTAGCACTGCCTGGAGCAGGAGCAGTGAGAAAAAGAAAGAGACCTAGAGCTCTTACAGAGACTAAGACAAAGGCAGCAGTCAGTGCCAGGTTTCCAGACCAGGGCAGTTAAACACAGAGAGTGACCCTTCAACCCATGCACACCCCTGGGAGAGAGAGAACCAGAGAGGCAGGATGGAAAGGGGGGAGGCAAGGCTGTCACAAGGGCTCTTTCTCAAGGTTCACTCTCTTTGGAAATCTGCCGGGGAAATTAAATGGGAAAACAAAAAAAGTTAAAGATAAACAGAATCATAATTGTTAATTGTGTAAACACCTAGGCTCGTTTATTATGAGTATAACAAAAATTATTTGTCCACTCTGTCCTTGTCGCTTTTTAAGCACCAAACTTAACACATGTCACTTTGAAGGGAGCTGGGAGAAATTAGGAGCAGAGTAAGATAACAAGCTGAGTCTAAAAAAGGAGAGAACAAATCAAAACAGAGGCTGTTATTACCTTATAAAAGAGCAGAGATAATTATTTCACTTCAGTGCTCATGAGGGGCCGTTTAAATCATTAAAACAATTGTCCACCAAAGTCTACAAATCCACTCTGAGTTTTGACACCTGCAGACTAACGTCCACGTCCAAGCATCACATTGTGTGTTCCCATTGTGTTTACATTTCGGTACGTCACCTTGCCCGACAGATCCAAGGAAGAGGTAAACCCCGAACGACCAGTGATCGGCCCTCAGAGTGAAGAAATAAACTTATGGCTCCACACACCTGAAATCACATTTAACTTGGTGCAGGTGCATTGTTACCGCTTTCAACTTCAAAAAACTGCAATTTGAAATCCACTTGGTGGTCAGTTTGAAACGTTTATACGGTGGAGTTCTTTCTGCTCTTCAGCTGAATAGCACAGACAGGCAGTGTGTATAAAACTCGCCGATGTCAATCACAATTACGAAGCAATAACATGGATAATCTTTCAGAGGTTTATAGTGAAAGATGAGGAAAAGACCACTGGAGTTGAGCCATGACACAGACATGGCAGTAACTTGATCTTCTTCTGTGTCTGTCTCTCTGCCCCCCCTCAAGTCACTGTTTTGCACACAAGCAATAAACAGTTGAATCACTATGGTTTAACTCTGGACTATTTTAAGCAGTGAGTTTAACGCTCCCATGACTAATGATGAATCAACAAACTTGAGTGCCAAGTTTAAGCACTGGGATTAACTTGGTTTTGGTTCAATTCCTCGTGAATTGACAATAAACTGTGGCAAGCACTGTACTTACACTCCTATTACACTTCAGGGACAGTTCAACAAACACTGCTTATGATTGTCAACTTCAGGTGCCAGAGGGTAGGTATATGAAGTCACACTTTAGGCCTCCCTTTTGCACATTCCCAGTCGTCACATGAGGCCACGACTCCTCGGCAGGGTTCATTCATGCAAACAACAGTGTGGTCTGAAGATGTCGAAAGTCCCAAACCACTCAATCAGCCTCGAGTGGACATCTGACATTCCCCAACATACTGTCAGCTATCAGGTTACATCACTGGCAAACATGCAGTTATCTCACTCTGATTGAATCCATGCTGCAGTGGATGCCTGTGAGTATGAATGTGTAATGGGAACAGTCTAAATTTAACTTTATTGTTCCACAGCGAGCAGTGAAATGTGTCTACCAGGAGGGCAGTTTGTGGCAAAGTCTTCTATCTGCCATCTGTAACATGATGTAACCAAGAGGAGACGGAAAACTACACATTCAAGTCAGCATCATTCACTCTGAGGTTCATCTCCATTCATCTCATGTCTGTCAAACCCTGCATAAGTCCACACAATATTACGACTTGTATTCTAAGGATATGTGTGAAATGAAAAGTGACCATGCCGACATTCATGGTAACTCATTTGACAGTAAGTGTGAATGTGACATACAGATTTACACCTCTAGTGTATCAGTTACTATTCTGTTACCTTTTTTGCCCGTCTTCCTGCGCATCCTCATCCTCGGAAAAGAGGGCCAGGAGTAGTTAAAAGGCGAGTCCGAGTCAGAATCCATGATTTACTGACTTCAAGAAAATCTTAATCCAAGCAGCTCAAGGTGTATAAATAAATGTCTCAGTTTATATCCATTTCCCCATGGCTGAACAGACTGCAGACTAGCTCCTTCTTCGAGAGTCCCGCTGTAGTCACACTGACACTTCAGGACTAAGCCAGCATGTTCCCCTGTCTCCCCCAAACTACCCCTCCCCCTAAAAGCCTCCCCTTCCCCCTCCACAACTCTGAACTAACTGTCCGACAGAGTCGGGACCGACCTCTGTCTTCTCTCTGCTTTCTTTTCTACAGTTTGTATACAGTATCGCTTTTTCCTCTCTTTCTAACTGCTTTTCTTAAATCTGTGCCAACTTTGGATCTCCCCGTCTTCCTCTGTCTCAGTCAGTCACTCATCTACCACACACACAGTATGGAGGGAGAGGGGGAGAGATCAACACATGCTGTCAGGGGCAGGGGGAGGAGGGTATTGATGGCCGGAAAGAGTGACTGAAGGAGGGAAGGAGGGAGAGAAGCAGAGACAAAGTCAAACATAGGAGTGACTTCAGAACCCACAGCGAAGACAAACATGGGGGCAGACAGCTAGCGGAGGTGAGTATCGGACCCAGGAGAAATCATTAACCCTGTAAGGTTCATGATTGTCTCTGAGACATGCCGGGATGTGGAGCTACACACTCCAAACTCTTCTAGGTACAAGCCATTCACTCCAAATATCCATGATGCCACGTCTGAGGAGAGTGCTTCGCAATCACTCCACTCTCTCCGTCTCTTTCTCTATATTTTAGCATGTCAAAGCCAAGCGGAGTCTAAGGGGGGAAAGGGGTTTGGAGCATGGAGGGGGAGCAGACTGCCAGGTCAGCAGCCTCACCATGGAGACAGCAGTGAGAGCCGCTGCTGTTTTCTTCTTCACTCTCCATGTCCCCCCCTCCCTTCTTTTCCTCCTCTTGCCAACTTGCAGGAGTACAGTGCTCCATTTGCAGCAGCAAGAATACAAGTAAAGTTTGACTAGGGGTGGCAGAAGAAAGACAATGTGCTAGTGAAGGGGATTTTAAGAGACAACTGCACTATGGAAATAGGCCAAATGAAGGTTTATGAAAGCACGTAAATGAAGGAATGTGACAGAAAAAGGGGATGAGACGGGTTATGTAGGCAGAATGTATGCAGAGGTTGGAAAAAGAGGGACACTGTAACTATGCAATGCAACTATAGAAAGTATTAAAACAGTTTGTGTGTGTGTGGGGGGTGGAAGGGTGGTGATGGGGTGATGTTGGCACTGTACTGCTGAACATTAATGCTGCCTTTGTGGGGTCTATGTGAGGTTTAATCCTTTTTTTCCGTTCTCCAATTAGATCCCTCAGCCGGGGTCGGAGACTCTTGTTAGCGTTTCTGGCGTTACACTCATCGTCTGTTGTCACCAGGCCAAACTATCCATATCATAAATCCCTTTCTCCTGCTCTCTATCCCCCACCATTACACACACATACATCATTCTCACACTGCTTCACTCTCCTCTCCCTGGGGATCTCAACAAGCTGTTGGAAAACTACATTCAGCAAAGCCTTGGCAACCCCCATTCAGCCACAAACAGCCCTCCCCATCCACAGACACACACACAGACACACACACACACACACACACACACACACACACACACACACACACACACACACACACATCAACCTCCATCCTTTCTTAAGCTATGAAGAGCGCAGACCCTCAGAATGAAGTGTCATTAGCTGTTTGTTCACTAAACTCACATGAAAATGCTGACCTGGGAGGATGGGGACTAGTGGGGGCATGGGGTGCATGAGCCTTGTGTGTGTGTGTGTAGGTATTTGGGGGCAAGTGTATGTTTTGGGTGGGGTATTTGAATTTTGGGGGCATTAGGAGGGCAAAGGTGGGGGACAGAAGGGGCAGAGGGATTGAGGACAAGAGAGAGAAAGTCTTTTTTGGGACTAATTTCTAACTATTTTACTTAAATCTTGTCCAAACCGCTTTGGCATTTCTCTATTTGATTATGATCATGATGCCAATAAAGTTGGCATAAAGTTTAAATTTGAGACAGAGAAAGACAGAGAAAGAGCTGACATCAAGAGGACAGGAGGAACATGACAGCTACACTCAAAATTCCTCATCCCTTGCTGAAGCTCCGAGTACAGAAGTTCTGTCTGTCTATTTCATGACGCATTAGCTCAAGTCAAGTGGCCATACTGTATGTGATAAAAACATACGCTTCACTAGTTTGTCGTAATGCTCAACAGCTTTGGAATGTCTAATAAGGAACTTGAATGTCCTCATGGGTCAAATATGCATTATAATACTGGAAGAATTACGTGTACAAAATCGGAGTCATTCTTATTCTGGGTTATTGTTTTATTCAAACATGGCTTTGAGGGGAAATTTGAAGAAAGCAGGAATCAAGTGACCAAAGCTATTTGTCTGAACCACAAAAGGCGTTTGAAGGGATCAGTCGAGGTCACAGGCAGAGTCTTCAAAGACTTACACGGAAAATGTGAAAATCCTCAAACAGCCAACAAAAACCTCCACATACACACACACGCATAGTAAAAAACAACTAAACCATATAGCATGGAAAACAACACCAGCCACAGGCAGTTAAGATTGCAGATATTTAGTGCCAAGTGTTATAAAGCCTGAAGCCTCAGCTTGTAACCACAGCATTCTTACACTGAGGCATCAGTGTGCTCTCCAGCAATACAAGCCAATTATTAACCCGCAGGATGTTCCCACTCTCAAATCCTTCCCTTCCCGTCCAGAAGAAGATCAGAATGAAGCCACCTTCAGCCACCTAGTTAAAATTCATTTCTGTTGTCACTGCTGGCAGGAATAAAAGTGACGCTGGATTAGTTTAAGGAGTGTTGCCCGTGTGTCATATTAAAAAGATTCCTTCTGAGTGCCACAATCACTCTAAAAGCAGAGTGACAAGCCTCCAAAAACCCTAGAGGATGAAGCTAAGACAGGCAAGGGGGTTGAAATGTGATCCTAGAGTCAGTGGGAAAGGTAGACAGTTATACAGGAGGATAAAGCTGAATTCCAAGTTCTTTTCAGGAAAGGAAATGTTTCCTGCTCTTGGACTCACTTAATGATTGGAAGCTACTTGGATAACTTCCTATGACTATAATACCACCTAAAACAACAATGATCAGTTTCAGTCTACACAAAACATGATCTACAGCTGAGGCACCACCAGCTCTAAAATTAAAGCCATATTCAGAAAAGGCTGCTTTTTTGAAACTTCTGAGAAGCTGTTTGGTATGAAGTTTAAAGGAATGCTAAAAATAAAATAACCCTTTACCAAAGTCAGACTGCGATGGCTCGTCCACTTGGTCCTCCTCATTCAGACAAAACATCAGCGGCTCCTCGTAGTCCTGAGTGGAGAAACAGGTAACCTTTCATTAATCAGCACACACATTTGCACAGTGAGTGAGACTTATCCATCAGGCTACAAGCAGACCAAGAAAACTAAAAACAAGTACAGAAAAGTACAAGGCGTTTAGGTGTATGAAAGAGAAAAATCAATTAGCTAAACATCTGTACTGCATATAACAGGTCCGCTAGGATGACCAGAGCTATGTGTGCACGCCACACCTCTGAAAACATGAAACACACACTTGACCGCTCACAAAGTCAGTTATTCAGCAACCTGTTCCCGGGTGGTGGCTCCAACACCTTAACAATAAGAGTGAAACAATGTGGAGTATTGAGGGCCAGTGAAGGAAGGAGAAGTCAGTGCCTTGTTCTAGCCAGGAGTGCGGTTTCACAACTGGCTGATGCAGATGTTCATGGAGACTGAGCTGAACTTTCAGACATTTAGAAAATTGAAATTAAATATCCAGACGATGGCACAAAAGGTGTTATATTTTTTGTACTTTTTTTAAGTACAGGTAACTTATGTTCATACTTGATGAAATTAACACAATTTGTGATCAATCTTTCCTGTATTTATAGAACTTTACTGTACTTTAAAATGTGTCATAAAAAACAAAATTCTTGGGAACAAAAGATATTCAGGTTATTTTTCACACTCACATTTTCTTCTGCAGCTGAGTTTTCTCCATTGATATCAGGATACAGTCCTGAAAGAAGAGGGAACATACTCTTAGCCATTAAACTTCAAACAAGACTCAAATAAGCTCCAATACAGGTTTTTAACGATGTATGTACTGTATATGGTCTTGTTTTTGTTTTCTTTTAATAACCTGGGGGTATATGTATAGTGGGGCCTTGATCTCCTTTCTGTTCATTTAACTACCATGTGTATTCCAGATCAAAGCACACGGTGTATGATCGTTTACCAGAAATGAGGCAGCGACACACAGAAATGAGTGTTTGGGTGGTTTGATCCGCAGCCTGGGGTCACGCATAAATATAAAGGCAGGAAATGTTCGAGAGGGAAATGGTAGTGGCCCATTAAGGTTATATAGGTTGGGAGAAAGAGTCAGAGACAAGAAAAATGACATAAAACGAGGAAGAGAAAGCAAAGGCTGAGAAAGGAGAGGATGTAATGTATAAGAGTTTGCTAAACAACACCTGACAATGGTCTTTTTGTGCCTCAGCATGATACCATGAAACACATTCATTCAAGTCTGATATACTGATGCCAGCTGGCTCTAAAGCTGCCTACACCAAAGGCGAGAGAGACAGAGAGTAAGAAAGAGAGAGAGAGGGGCAGAAGGGACAATCTTGTAGAAGGGATTGTAATTGTCCACATGTCACCATTGATTAATCTATTGATTATTTTTTCAATTTACATAATCTTCAAGAGCCAAAATTGACATATTTAAATAGAATCTTGTCTTCAAAAACAGTCTAAAATATTTTTTTAAATGTCTTAAAGACAATTACATTTACAATAATATAAAGCTGGATTTTCTCAGCTTCATATTATTGTTAAGAATCCTGGATATTGAAAATTCTTACTTTTTGAGAAGCTGGAACAAGCATTTCTGCTTGATGATTGACTTGAACAATTAAACAGTCAACAAATCTATCATTAAATAATTTAGAGTTGACCAACTAATCTATTATTTAACTTATAGCCTCAGTAATACTTATATCTTATATCTTTTTCACACCATACAAATGCAGTGATTTGTACATTTAGACTTTAAGCATTTTATGGAATAAATGTAAGGTTGCTTATTATCATACGAATATCTGGCACTTGATTGTTATTTACTCTTAAATAATATGGACTCTTATTTCTGGGATCATTTAAGTCAAACCCCCAACCCCTCTTTTTTTTTAGTCTTTCAGTACCCTACATCCCCAGATGAGGGCAGTCAATTTCTACCATTACTGTGGCCAGATTCAAATCACTGTATCTGGCCAGATCAACCATTAGAGCAAAAAATGGCAGATCATTTCTACATGAAAGAAAATAGATAAGACAGGATGGTTTAGTAAAGTCAAGCCTCCAAAATCCCACAAAGCACCCAGATTAGGGAAGAGTATGATACCGTTCTCTGCCGGGTCATCCACTTGTTGTTCCTTCCCAAAGATGGTCTCTACCCGTTCCCTCCTTAGTGCTTTGATCTGAGGGAGAAAATGTGATATCTAAATAAGAAGATACTGCAAACTAAAATGTATAAGTTGACTGGAATGGACTTATTTTGACTCCACACTTAGTGACTTTGCATGTATAATCACACAAATCCACCTGGCTTTATTTCAGGGGTATTTTCAGGTGTATCAGCTACAGTAAAACAGTTTCTGATTATGTATAAAGCCCCACAAGGAAGGACCAAACAGTAATTTTTGACCACATAAATAAGGCCTGGAGGTTTATTAATTCATATTTTATCTAACCACAATTGACAATGTTGTGTTTTTATCCTGCATTTACATTTACTAGCATCAGAAAACACTGACCTCTCTGAGGAAGTCCTCATCTCTAAGCCTGTCTCTGAGAAGCAGGATGTCAGCATGTCGGCTCTCCTCTGAGCTCCACCTCAGGTTTTGTCGGACAGTCAGGGTCAGGTTCCCCATATCATGGCAGAACCTCAGCAAGCGAGACCGGTCCGCCCACACCTGAGAGAGACCTGCAGGAGGCGTAGCTAAAGGGTTGGGTGGACTGCAGCAAAGCAGGTGAGTTTAATGAAAGTTAAAAAAAAAGAAAAAAAAGAAACAAACTTTAATAATAATAAATAAACTGTTATAACTGAATTATTCAAAGCTTCTCTCTCTACAAGTATTGTCAGTCAGTATGGATGCTTTATTTTCTCGCAGGCCTTTAAAGCTGTACTAAAGATTTATGGCCAGACGAGCACAAAACATTCCTGAGTTTGACAGGTAATACTAACAGGTGTTTAGCATTTTATGTGTTCATAAAAATGTACTTACAGCAGTATGTTTACAGTATTTGAACAATCTAAAGAATGAAAATTATCTAGGGTAATAGATAGTGTAAAACTGGGTTGATTCTCTATTCAAAGGACAGATTCCCCTTTCTATTGCCTGTGGGAAAGCTCTGAGTTTAAGGCTTTATGTTACAACACAACAGTGATTCATTTGTCACTGTCTCTCTCCCATGTTGGAGCTTATAAGCTTACTGTATGAGCAGCTCCAGGAGCTCCGTGTTGCCTGCTGCCTGTGCCAACTGCAGTGGTGTGACTCCCTCTTCATTTGGAAGACTGACAGCCATCAGACCCCCCGGTTGGCAAAGCAGCAGCTCCGCCAGCCTACACAGACCCCATCGCACAGCCAGATGGAGGGGAGACTCTCTTGGACTGTGCTCTGGATATGGCAAGAAGATAATATAATAATATCAAAAATAGAACTCTGCACAGAAAATAAGCCAGTGGCAGATTGTGAGAAAAATAGGAGGAAACTATAAAGTGAAGAATCTCTGCTTGATGATAATTAACCTAAATGTCAAAGATTGATTTCTTCTCTTGCAAAGCACTGGATCCCTCTGCTCCACTGACCCACTTTAAGACAGTAAAAGCTCTTCAACAAAGTGGAGACAGCTTCTTATGTCTGTGTCTGTCACTCAATGCCGACCAACAAACTCTGTATCCAGGTAACTGGCCTACAATGAATCAGTTACAGTCGAGCAGCAGCTGAGTTATTTTTAAGAATGCAGCATGAATTCAGCATAATCGTAAAACTCTGTGAACATTTATTCATGCTAAGTATTATTCTTTCAAATCAAAGAAAAAAATGCATTGGACAAAATAACAGAAACACCTTACAACGCTGTACAGTACAAGCCCTGCAGTCATATCAGTTTGGAGAAACTTCTTTTAGTTTGTTTAGCTTGTGTATCCAATATCTTGTAAACTGTATTTTAGTGAAGGTGAGTCTCGACTGTGACCACTGCTGATGGAGTTTCCTGTTTAGGTCATATCATTATTTTTGTGACTTTGCTCCCATTATACTGAAGTATTCATAACTGAATCATCAGCAGTCTAGACAATGACTCCAATAAATCACAATTACAAAAGGCAACCACAGAAGTAAGTCACTTGAATGACAATATCCAGTATGTGCCAGCTTTCATTAAGGCCTGACAGTCTGCATTTTCAGAAAAGGGTTTTCAAGGCAACATGAGGCGACTTAGAGATGTTGAGTGAATAGAAAGATCCTGAGTGAATAGACTGCATACAAACTCAAAAAATGTGGCAAGAGGAAAACAGTCGAGAAGCATGAAGGAAACATATACAAAAGCCAAACACTGATCATACTGTAGAACCATAACATCAGCTAAATGACATTGTTTAGGAACAAAAGTAATGTTATATGATTCTTTAAAAAAATATATCAATGTATTTGCTTTCATATACTCTTGCTGACTGCAGACAATGACAGGAAACACATGATAAAAGTCTTGTTTTTAATGAGTGCAATCTGTGCAAAACTGACTCATGAAATACTATCTTATTGTAAATTAGATTATAGTAAATAAGTAGGAACTAGTTAAACTAAAAACAGATTTACTTTATAGATCTAAATCACTCCACTTCTGTTTGGACCTTATAAAAATCCAGCTTTCCAAGGGTATTTTGCAGAATGCAGGCCTTGTTGAGTTATAAAGACAGATTTCACAAGAAAATACTTTTGCCAGCTGTATGTCAAAATTTTAATACTCAATTATAATTCCAAGCTCCAACAGCACAATTACTTTTTGACAGTATGTGGATTTTTGAAGTTTTTCCAGTGTCTTTAAATTTGCAGAACTGTAAACAAATAGTGACCACAAAAGGAAAGTTGGAGATTGATCATTCAGGCACATACAGCATTAGCAATAGTGAGTGATTTCATAAGCAGTGTTATCAAATTAACTGCAGACATTTAGAGGGAGACACTGCAATGAAACAGACTGCCATAACTATATTAACCCTAAATCTAGTTTGTTATTTATGTAGGTGGCCTTACACAAACACTGAAATCATACAAACAGATGGTGGCATCTAGTAAACATGGTAGCCAGCACAAAGCACACACACACACACACACACACACACACACACACACACACACACACACACACACACACACACACACACACACACACTCAGATTTATTGAGCTCTGCCTAGGGCTACTTCCAGATGGAAAGGCTGTATTAACCACATTACATGCTGCTTAATTGGCTCTGATGAATTCAACAGAAGCACACATGTGACTATGTTCACTTCCGATTTCAGTCCAGTGCGCATGGAAAATGGGAACGATGGTGGAGAAAGTAAAGGAGGAGGTGGAGAGGAGCAGAGTTGAAAAGTTCACCCTCATTGGATAGCACCGGCTCCAAGTTTCCAACACTAACACTAAGAGACGTGTTGAAAACCTGTCAACTGCTCACTTACCGCCCTCAATAATTATTGCTCTTGACATGACACATAAATAGTCCTACTTTAGACTTATCTGTCTTTAAACTGGTTTGGCTGTTTCCTTAATCTTCCTCATCTGTCAATTTGCACACTCCCTTTGTTTAAGAATGTGTGCGTAATTAAACATTTTTCACACATATAATGAAAAACAAATTTATCAGCCTTTTGATCCACACATCAGCACGGGAATGCCCTTTCTGCAAGACAAGATAATCCTGCTCTCACCGTCTCCACTGTGGCTCCCCAACACATTCCAGTTTTGAGGAATATCCAGGTTAGCCATGGCCAGGGCCACGCGACGATCCATGGCCCAGCGAGAGCTCTCCTGGCCCAGGTTGAAGAGGCTGCTCAGTTCCTTATGATCCGTCGAGTTTAGACAATGCCCATGGATTACCAGATGCTCTGCCAGGTCCTGAGAAAAAAGCAGCCATGAATAAAATTGAATTTGTGATAAATGGTATGCAGTGAAGAAAAAAAAACAGTAGTGTCAAACTTGTTTTCATTGCGAAACAATAACAAGAATTTTCCTGAATCACATAACTTTGTGAGTTTCTCTTCACAATGAAAATATATGTTTAAAACTACATATTACACTTACTGCTTTTATAAGATGCACATTTTTACATACAGAAAGTGCATATTTGCAGGTATTCTTTGCCACAGGGTTGCATGCAGCCTTATGTGCCATGTATTGAATTTGATTTGTAGATTTACTCTACCTGAGCATCATCTTGGACATACTCCAATATAGCTCCTCCCACCCAGGTGAGAGGTGTGGTTCCAGAGCACAGGTAAGCCTGGACAGACACCATCTCAGCAAGGTTATGTCCTAAAGAGGGACACAAAAAAGCCTAATTACTCCTGACAGATTCTTCCTCTTTATATGAAAGAGATGTTATGTAGAAACCTGTATTGCCTTATTGTTCGACTCAATTTTCTTCCCTAAATCTCTCAAATACTGTGTGTGTACTGACTTCCTACAACTGCCATACCATGCAACAATAATGCAACTTTGACAAAAAGTAGAAGACATACAGCCTATCTACCTATCTCAAACAAGTTTCCAGTTTACATAAGTTTAATTTTCATACCGTAAAATACCGCTAAAGATACAAAACCACTAATACTGCACTGCGAAAATTCCTAATAAAATGCCTTGACTGACTGAAAGTGGCTAATATGGTTGAAGATTTCCTTCAGGTATACCATAATAATGAAGTTTTTTTCTCTCTCTCAATAGAAGCAAAGACTTTTGGTTTCTTGTCTTCTTCATTATTTCACAGTGCACAGTGCTATTGTAGAGAGAGTTCTGGCCTGTTAGAGTGCCTGTTGTCAACCTATACAGAGGCTCTGTAATGTTGACGTATTGTTTATGGAGCTGTTTCCCTCCTGAGAGGAAGCTGATAAGATTCTGTGCCTTTCCAGACTTCTAGTCAGGGTCGATGTGTGTGTGTGTCTCAAGATTCAAACTGTGATATACTGTTCTTGTGTATATCACAGACAGGAATAGAAAGCCCTGGATTGTCTCGATGAGCAGTTCCACATTTGACATGGTTTTCCAAAGAAATTCTCTCTTCTTGATTTAAAACATAGCAAATGACCTGAGAAAACAGTATCATACATACAGACAGACACGCAAATGCACGTACCAGGCACAATAAAACAGAGCATGATATCACTCTGAGCCCTGGTGACATGGACCAGCGTGGATCCTTCCAGAACAACGTAGACCTCAGCATTCTCTGGCAAAGAGTCTAAACCCTCGACTAGTGCAAATACCTTTGCCTGGCCCTGAGATAAAGAAAAGTGAGAGAAGGTTAGAGGGGAAAATAAAGAAGACAGATGCTAGAGAGCAAAAAACATTTTCTATTCCTAAAGATACAGGCTCATTTTAGAGTTAAGAGTCTATTCTGATTTCTGTAAAGTACACCAAATCCCCTGACAGCATTCCTCTTGAGGGTACAATAAAACATTACCCCTCAATAAAAACAGGAATGTCTTTTTAGTGTCTACTGCAAAGACCTGCATTGATCCCAACAGGTCAGAACAGTTTAGACAACTGATCTGAGGCAGAAGAAGTGAAATAGGGCAGAGCAACACCACTGAGATGTAGACAGCTGGGAGCCTCAAAAAACTGTGCTAGTCAGGTTTATGGGTGTGACAACATGTTATACTGTATGTCACTTGACTGTAAATCCTCACTTAAGAGGCTCATGTTGACTTGCTCAGAATATGGGTCACTGATTCTGCACGAGAAACAGTTTAAACACTGCAAACTAGAGTAGGTTGTTCAAAACTTAAAGCAGTTGACTGTAAATTTCTTTACATGCAGCTCAGTGTCTGTGTCTCTAAGATTCTAGGCACTCAATCATATTTTTTAACATTCATTAATTTTTCCAGATGACACTGATCGATTGGTTACTGGAGTTGTTAGGATATTATTGGACTTAAAAAGAAAAAAATCCACCTTGAAATATTGTATACATGATTATATACTATACATAAGGTTTTAATTGGTTTGGTGGCAGTGGAACAAGCTATAAAACCTGTAAAGTTGTAAATCATTCCCTTAAAAAATTGATATGACAAACAAGTTAGCAAACAGTTAGCATTCATTTGAGTCACATGTGTGTCGACCTGACGAATGTAAATCCAATTCATATCCTACATTTAACTTTATTTGACCTCAACCAACTCCTGAAGCTCCAGTGGGTTTTTTACAGCTTTTCCACAAAAAAGCAGTGAGAAATTAGGTTGGTGAGAGCGGTGATTTATAGGCCATAAAAACCCAAACTAAAGCAGAAAAAAGCTAATTAATCTGTGGGTTTGTCCTATTGACTGTATATAAATGTGGATGAGGCGTCTCTACTTTCTACCACTGTGCAAAAGGGAAACCACAATCTCTTTTCTGGGAGCTACCATCTTGCTTGTGTGACATCATTGGGAGCTATAGTCTGTACGGTAGAGTCAGATGGTATGGCTCATGTCCCATTTGCTATCATGAAAGGGGCAGGACTTATGACCTATACTGCAGACAGTCACCAGGGGGCAGATGTTTTGGCTTCACTTTTGGGGAGCTGTCATGATGTCCATATTTATAAATACTCATTGGTTTCTCCTTATAATTGATGCCATCCACACTACACACACAGATTTACTATTATTAATATCAAAATATTGTTCAATAGAGCTTTAAACATTTCTGAGCCAATGCTGTATTTTTACCTTTTTTCTGTTGTAGATAAATGGCAGTGTATAGATTTCCAATGCATATTTTGTACAACTTAAATAAAGATTTAATTTCAGTACTATGGAATAAACAAGCATCGAACAGAGCCACTATCTTGCTTTTTAGAGCTGCAGTTTCCAGCAACATTCAACAGTCTCAGGGGGAGAATAAATCTATTGTAGACAATTCCAATTTGTCCACCTACAGTGGCCTCAATAGACCAGACAGCAATGCAGCCACAAGACACACTGTGTGGGTTATTCTGGGAAAAATATCAAATGACTAACTGAGGCAGGGGAAAAGGCGACAGGTTGAAGGAAAAAAGGTACACCAAAAACGTAAATTATGAGGCTCACCACAGATTTTGTGTCTACACAGCATCTCAAGTGGTAGTGAGACATTTTACCTCTGTATGACAGTCCAGATATGGATCATTAATGTCTCACTGGTTACTAGATCAAATAGTGGAATCAACAAGTGGGGGCTTTTAGAGGCAGAACAAGAACAGATAGACTTTGAACTTTAAAGCAGTTGATACTACAATAATTGATGGGATGTGTTTAAATGTGTGCCAGTCTGGCAATATGCTATTGTTTGCCTTTCCCTCTACCTTGGCACAAATAATAAACACACTCACGGACATACAATTTAAAAATAGCACAATAGCAATAATCCTTTTGGGCTACAATGTGTCTTTTTTAGTTATAAGCATCAATATAGGTCCAACTATGGTAAATATTGATACGTCTCAATAACAACTATTTAAAATGTATTGGCATAAAATGTTTTACATATGTTTGTGGTCCCCAGGGGATAAAGGCAAATTCATGTTGCCCAGAGGACGATTGACTTTGGCCATTATTTTTTCTGCTGGCATCACCAGCAGGGGAAGTTTTCCATTTGGCCATTGGTTTATGATTAGCTTGCAAGGCAGCTGGACTTGCGAAGTCACAACATCACAAGAATCCATTATGGGCTTGTGTCAAAACCCCTCGTGATTAATACTGATCAGCGTCCTATGAGGATTCGCGCAAATCCAGCTGTCTCTTATATTAGCATGCTGACAATAGCATATACCTAAGTACAGCCTCACAGACTCCCTAACGTGGCTGCACACTG
This sequence comes from Scomber japonicus, assembly GCF_027409825.1. Lineage (NCBI taxonomy): Eukaryota > Metazoa > Chordata > Actinopteri > Scombriformes > Scombridae > Scomber > Scomber japonicus. The sequence continues at coordinate 15,028,944 of NC_070586.1, forward strand.
AATTGTTAAAGCACAAGACCATTTCTTCAGTTTTACATGCCGCCTTCTGCTTCTTAAACTAAATTGCTGCATTTGTTTATTCATTCATACAAAGGCCCCTAAGCAAGTACAGTATTTTATGCATTTCATTTCGTATAATGAACAAGACGGGGCATCCGCATTAAGTTGGGTAACCTTTCAGTAACCTCTGTGTAACAGGAAAACAGCGTTAAATCATGTCGGAGTAGAAAGGATTAGGATTGAGTGAATACAATGTGAACAATGAATTTCCCCTTTGATCTTCAGCAATCTTCACACTTATATTTGCTTATAGTGTAAAGACCCCAAACTGAAACCAATAAAAGAGCAAAAAATATTTGACTACATTCCTGCCTTGTTTGACTACAGCCTAACCTCACAGACAACAGAGCCATTCAAAGGTTTAATACAAGCAGAGCCATCACAAATCAAACTACAGCAAATACAAGTTTCATTCATACTCTGAGTGAGTAAAGTATAAATAAAAAACACCACTGTGAATGAATCACATAGTTACTGATTTGCTAGTTATATAAGCAAAGGCCAGGCTGTTATTGTTACTGTTGTGCTGATGGATATGATTTTGTTTTTTCCTAAGACACTATGATTCAGTGCTCAAATAATACTACAGTAAAACCCAGAATTGTTCCATCCAAAGATCAATGAAAGCCCCCGTAGGATCCGAGCAGAACACAAAAGTCTCCTGTCATCACGTTGTCCTCATCAACCCCAGTCAAATCTGAGGTCTCAGTTATAAAACTGTACATACAGCAACCTCAGTAAACCTGATGAGATGTGCTGTGATGCATGAGCAGCAAACAGTTGTAGCGTTCAGATATTATATGTTATTTAATACTTTATCTTGGCCTTGAAATGCATTCTTTAAACATAATGGTTTGGTCATGACAGCATCTCTGTCACAGACTGCTTTTTTAAAATGAGGCTGCTGAACTCTCACTGGATTCCAAACCCAATTTGCAGAGATTTTCCAGAGGGATAACTAATTTCTTGAGATTAATTGGGGAAGATGGTCTCAAACTTGACTGCAAACTGGAGCACATACTCACATATAGAGGCACTTTCCTCCTGCTCAGCTCCATCTGCACAGCAACTGCAGACAAATATGGACATTAAATAGCCATTTGAGTGACAAAAATGAAAAAAAAAACGGATCACAAAGACTCAGTGTAGCCATGTGATCCCTCATTACTTACTTTGGTTATTTTGGTAATTCTGCCTGCTCTGATCCTGGAGAAGATTATCAAACCTGGTCTGTGCCAGGTAGAGTCAGAGGTTCTCTGATGAGACAGGATAATCTTTTGATCTCCAGTATGTGAATAATGATTTTAATGGTTCTTCATTGGAGTAAACTCTGTACCAGATTGTGTTTTTGTGTGGGTTAAATGTGTGCATGCTCTTAAATGGGAAATCTATTGTGTTTCAGTGCTGCAGATTTCAGATCTGTTGTTTATCAGTGGCCACTTCCTAAACTGGCCACAGCAGCTGAAGGGCTTAATATAACCATTGTTTCAGAGAAAACAAGTGAAATCATATTATACTTTGCATTTACAATCCATTAAAACTACAGACTATATATTACAGTGAGTTGACAAAGCATGGCTTAATGAAAACAACATTTTGTAAATTTCTTAGCTATATATAACACAGCAAAATTTCTCACCACAATTAGGATACCGGTGCAAGTTTCTGAGACACCCTCAATAAAAGGTTTATTAGTTGTACCTGATGGCTTTATCAATAGTTTAAAAAAAAATGTACTAATGCTTCACAGATCAGTTACAAGCCATAAAGACTGGACTGTATGACCATTTATCTTCTGAGCAAAATTCTATTAACTTAGTAAGCATTTATTAATGATGTGACAACATTAATCATTAATAGAGCTATTATATACACTTTACAAAGGGAGAACTATTAGAAAGTAGCACTGGGGAATTAATGGCAATATAGTCTAATTATCTGAATTATTAGTAGCAGTGTACTTAGTAATTGCAGTGTTACACTTTAGGCTACTTGTTGACCCATCAGATTATGTGACATGCAGGGTTGGAAGAAGTACTCAGATTATTTAACATATCAATACCACAATGTAAATATACTCCAATTAAAAATCATGCATTTAAAAACACACTAGTATTACTTGAAAGTACAAAATAAAAAAATAAATTTCTACAGAAAATTGGGCTGTGAGCGAAATATTAAAATGCTGCTTATGCACTGGCTCATCAGTATTAATGATGTACTTTGATAAATGTTTAATAGAGCACCTGGTTGCTTCTTCTAACACTGCGTCAGCATCTGATAGGTCACCAAATAGTTTAATACTTCAAAAACACCATCTTGCACAGTCTTGTTCTTATAAATGATTCACCCAAATTTAACTCTTTAAATTGATGTTGACCTATTTAGCTGCAGAATAAATGTGTTTCTCCTGAGGCTGTTTTAAAAAAAATAATAAAATCACATTTGAACGGAATTGACATATTAAATGTCAGTAATATCTTAAGAGATACGCTGAAACACAGTAGCTATTGTAAATAATAATATAAATGTAAACATTATTGCTGTACCTACCTTAACAGCAGCTCAAACTCCGACAGAAGAAACCTCACAGTGCGCTTCAATTTAGCAAGAAACAAGCACCTCACTAGGATTCATTCTGCTTCTGCTGACCGACGGTTCAAGTGCCGGTGTGCAGGCTCCAAGCAGAAGATACAGCACTGACACAGCATCCTCCTCTCCCTCAGTGTTCATGTTTTCTGTCTTCCGTCTCGTCAAATGCAAATATCTTCCTTATATGTGAAAGTTAGCCGTTTGTTTGTGGTTATAGCGACCTCTAGCGGAAGAGATAAAACAGTGAACAGTGCAACAAATGATCATTGGTGTTATCAGTGGAAATTTACCACATTGTGGGCAGAGCTGATTGAAAAAAACAAAAACAAAATCAAAGTATCTGAGCACACTGATGATGAGCAGGGTTCAATATTACAAACATTTATTGTTTTTATTTGTTTATAAAACATTTGTCACTGTTGAATATTATGAAAACACAAAAGCAGACATTCAGTAGATCCATTCAAACACACACACACCACATTTACAGTTGAAAGTGTAATTACAAGACTTCCAATAAAAAAAAAGGAGCAACACTTTGCTTTACATCCATACATCTTCATACATAAACGCATGTTCTGTTGTCTGTTGTGTTTTCAGTCATGTCGAGTTAAAACAACAGTGAGACCAACGAGTTTGTCACTTCTCTCTTAAAACCTGTACCCAAAATATGTCTGGTGAATCTATGACACGTAGAGTCTGTCATGTCAGGAAAGATTTGTTGTTGATGTTTCATTAAGAGTTGTAAAGGCACTCTAACCCACAGTAAAGTAGCCCCCCCCCGCTTATGGGACTCAGGAGGCCTGGAGCTGTGGCCTTGAGGTGCTTGCTACACCTTCGACCTGCCCATTAGGTCTGCTGATGCTACAGCATGGCACCTCCTTCCTCGGGAGGGAGGAGGCAAACATTGTGTCCAACATGCCCAGCACCTCCAGGAGGTCCTGCTGGTAGTCAATCTCTTTCTCCAGCAGCTCCTGAAGACGCAACAGCTGACGGTCCACAACTGGTGACTGGCCGATTATAGACTGATAAATGTCGAGGATCATTTCGGTCGCTGTTGTGAGGACAGGAGCGAACCTGGGGTCGACCAAATTCCTGGAGAAGAAACGGAAAAACGTTTAAGTACGGTAAGTACAATAATAAATCATGTCAACACCTAGTAAAGTCAGCATGCAGGGTAATAAAAGTTTGAGTCCTATGCTACTTTCATATGCTCCACAGATGGTCCCATTTCTCGAGTTGGGAAATCGTTCTTCTGACTTGTGTGTGCTCATGAGCTTAAGTCGTAATGTGGAAACAACATGGATTCTACTAATGAAATGTGTTGTATTTTGTCTACCCATACCACTAAAATACTGCTTTACCTGACTTGTTATCAGGGTTAAAAAGCTAATGAGTAACTTTTCTAGCTAATCTAAGTCACTCTACTTAGATTACAACTAACAGTGACAACTTAATACCATATTTCAAATTACATTACATGTGAGCAAAAAGTTGATATGCAATACATTAATTAATAAAAGATTTCTTGCCATCAACCAAACATCTACTTTCATCCACCATGTTTCTGCATACTCTACAATGTCTTGAGGGGGGTGCTTAGGTAAACTTTCACGAATATTCTGACACCACATGAATGCCACATTACCCTATAAGGAAGTTGAGCAAATGAGAGAGCCCCTTTTCATCTCTTCCTGCCAGAGCATTCTTCAATGTTCCTCTTCGATCCAGCTCCTTGATGACAGCAACTGTGATCTCTGGTTTTCTATGTCTTGTCCATGTCTATAAACAAAAAAAATACATAATACCACCAAATGAGTGTTTGTTCATGGAAAAGAGATACTGTTCAGCCTCTATTAAACAAGTAGCCATTTGCCATTGTTGATTTTTACAACTCAGCAACAATAAAGCTTTTATACTGATAATTAAAAAGGGCCTACAACTAAAATAAATCTCAGGAAAGTTATAGAAATATGACTTTTTAAAATATGAATATATGAAATGTACCTCCAGAGCAGTATCCAAAGCCATGGATACATTGAATTTCTTGAGCTGCTTGTCATATTTAGCCAAATGTTGTTTCACTGGCTTGCTGACAAGATAATCATCCTGGAGAAAAAAGGAGAGGCATAATTTCACCATGAAAAGGTCAAAAAAGCTTGACATAAAAACTATGTAACAGCATTAGCATTATGAAACAGAAATAATCCCTCAATAGAAAACATCACATCTCAAATAGTCGACCTCAGCTACTGTATGCTACAAAATGTAAAGTTGGTTCCTTACCTGTTTAGGGACGTTCTTCCCTTTTACAAAAACACGATATGATGGCCGCCGTCTTTGTTGGCTAGAGGAATCCTTTGACTCTTCAGGGCTCTTCCTGTGTTTGATACTCAGAATACTGTTGGTCATACCCACGACGATGGACTCATCATCCGGCTGAGGATGACAGACATGTTTTGTTTCACTCTCAAGAATCCAACTTTCTTCACACATCTCTCTTAAGTGCAGACAATACACCTACCTAATGTTGTGCTGACAGATATAACACATATTTTGATTTATTTCCTATTATGATTGTGCATGTTTCTAACAAATCAAAGACTGTGGTGGAGGAAAGGGAAAATTAAGAAGCACTGAATTCTCATGGTAAAAAAATGCCTTGTCAGTTCACTTTGTGAGGTTTCACATTGTGTCCTTGAAACCATACACCCTCATGCCAAACAACAGGAGGAGACATATACTTTTTCATCTCCTTTTGAGTTAAATCTCAGGCAGTACTGCAGATTTCTGTTGGCTCCCTGTGAGGGTGAGCCTCACATACAAGCTAATTTTCATTCACATTTGCACAAAAAGCTGTTGAGTTTTTGCAAACTTATAAACCAGAATAACTCATACTGTAATTCATTGACAGATCATTTAACATTTTGCTTCAGGTATCTGAATTCCCCTTTTTCCTTTTAAGCCTTCAAACATCAATCACAAACAACGATTTAAGACAATGAAGGGTTGCATTAAATTTCTTACAGCCAAAGCCAGACTGAGAATAGATGCAGCGTAGTCAAAGTTGTGGACCGCTTTATAGTTGGTTGTGTTGTACACTTTCACATGCCTGAAAGACAAAGAAAAGTTCCACATGAGTTCAAACTGTTCTACAAATACTTCTGAAACAGAAACTTAAGTGTCACAGAGATAACCGCTTCTCTTATTTATTGTTATTTTGAAACATGCACTGTGTACCTGTCCAAAGAAGCTGATAGCAGCCTCTGCCCGTTGCTGCTGAGACACAAACAGGTGACAGTTTTGTGATGGTTCCTCAGGGACACCAGAGGCTGGCCTCCTTTTAGCAGATCCCATACTTTGACATAGCGTCCACCTAAAGAGAGTGTTAAAAAGAATTGTTATCAATAATTTTCTAATGCCCTGGATAAACATCAGTAAATATAATGAAATATTCACAAGTTATTATATTCATATATCTTGACTGATGTCAAAACTAAGCAAACAATGGACTCAATCGCTGACCTAGCCCACCCAATATTTACTCATATTAATCTTCTGTGCAACAGTGATATATGTTCTGACAGGAAGTTCAGGGGTATGCTGATTGAACATGACAAATCTACAGTGCACTACCTGCAGAGACAAGGAGTCCTTCAGAGGGATAGAGAAGCAGACTCTCCACTGGCTGGCCGTGATCCATGGTCATTACACTCTTATCCACTCTGGCATCAAACAGTTTCAGTGTGTGGTCATACGATCCTGGGATAACAACACCAAATCATGAGTCAAACAAAAACTTCTTCTGCAGTTTACTGTTTGCATGCTTTTTTGCATTTTTGAATTCTCTCATTTTTATTTCACATTTTTAATAGCAATGCAGTTCCTTACTTTAAGCACAAATTAGATTAAAAAAAAGGTAAGAAACCCTGCAGCATACTACACAGAAAGTATGCTACTGGTAGACTGATTAAATCCATCATTTTGTGGTCACATTCAACAAGTATACTGGCTACAAAAACAGCTGACACATTAACATTAAGGGAAGCATAATAAAACAACAACAACCTGTCCTCCATTTTCAATGCCATTCAAAAGAAATGAGCATTCATCTCACCAGTAATGAAGAGATCTCTGTTGAGTTTGCTGGTGACACCGCAGCGGATGTAATCTGTATGTTCTTGGTAGGTGTTGAGCTCAGTGGAATTTGGGATGTCCCAGAGTCGGCAGGTGTAGTCGTCTGACCCTGTGAGAATCTGGTAACGGTCCGAGGTGAAGTCTGTCACATGCACAGCCCTGAGCGGATGTAAATATTCATATCAATTCACTTTTATGACCAGTTGTTTTTAAGTTAGTAAAACGGTTAACATGTTGTCAGAGGTCTTGAGATCATCAGTAAATTCAGTCGATGGATCACTCAAGAAATCATCATTCAACTTGCTGCATCTCTCCTTCAATTCACAACATAAGAAATGTCACTTGAGAAGACTACTACAGCCAGGCATAAGCCTTCTGTGTCGCTGAACAGGACAGCAGCTTAGAGTGGTGGATAAATGGTCTAATATGGATATTTTGATTCCAACACAATATCATAAAAACAATATATGTTGATACAAACCAATAAAACAGGTAGACACTTTAAATGTGGAAACACAACTTGTACTTTGCAGTAAGAATTACATTATTGATTGATTGCTTGCTTGAAGCATTTTGTATTTTTTAAAGATTTTAAAAAGGACTCATAGTAAAGAAATACAGGCAAAAGAAAGAGGAAAATCCTTTGAAAAACTATTTACTAATGTGAGAACCAAAACTTGGACTTGGAGGAACAGAAGATTATGTTCTGCCTCTGCCAGCACCTCATAATGTTGCAGGATGTTAAAATTTAGCCTATTCTGTAACATACAGTCTTCAAGCTAATACACTATTAGAAAGTGACACGTGGGGAAACATACTTTGTGTGCCCTTTGAACATCCTGAGTGCCACTTTGCCGCTGACATCGAACAGCCGTACCACCGAGTCCTCACATCCCGCCACAAGCAGCTGACCATCTGAGCGGAACCTGCCGCAGTACGCTGTGTCCTTAAACCGTGTAAATGACTTCACTGGCTCCTGGGAGAATGGCCCATAAATGTGGATCTGAAGAAAAACCAGAAGCAGAAGAAAGCTCAAACAAATGTTGCATACTTGGAAATTTAGTCCTCATCCATGCTTCCCTAGAGCCCAGGTTTGTTTAAAAAGTGAATACAGAGTAATGTAATTAAAATGGGAAAAGTCATCATACTCTTGTAAATGATGTCACAGCAAAGTTATGTGGAGCCACTGGGGAGAAGTCGATGTTTGTGATTGCTCCAAATTCTTTTATTTGGACTGGAGCCTGCGAGAGAAAAGACAAACATTGTCAAAATTGAGAAACATATTTACACCAAAGGTTATTTTTTAGCTAGCATTGTTAGCAGACAGCACAGAAGGGACTCACCTTGTAGTTTTTCCAGTACAGTGTGTCTTGTGTGACTTTCTCTCCAAGTTTAGGATAAACCTGAATTTTTGTAGGTTTGAATGAGGCCATTTCTGTGCGCTGTTGGATCCTCTGTCAAAAAAACTTGATCTGGTCAAGAAAAATAACACAGGACAAAAACATGAATAACATCAAATACATTGGACTTGAGCAATATCTCCATGCTACAAACTCATTGCACTACATGTTTACTTTTGCAGCTGTTTAAGGCATTATAACTTTTGTGTACTTGTCTGGATTTATACAATTCCTTATGTTTCTGAAACTCTGATTATATGTCAAGTTTAGTTTTAGTTATCTTATATTTTTAGTAGTTGAGTTTGTTTAAATTATTTATTTTGGAAGTGTACATTCAGATGACGGAGTCAGAATTTGGTGTAAACAACATGAAAGTGTGGATCCATCCTGTTTTGTATCAACAGCTCATGCTGGAGGCGGTGGTGTAATGGCGTGGGGGATTTCCAAATGAACATTGTTTAAACACCACAGCCTACCTTGAAAAAGCCTATCCTCATGGATGTGCAGATGACAAAACTGCAGCAGCTGCGTGATGCTGTCATGTGAATATGGACCAAAAGAATTAAGGCAGTCCTGAAGGCAAAAGCCCTCCTACCTAGAGCCCACTTCTGCCTGTTAAAGCAGAGTTTTCCTTGTCGCTCTCACCAAGTGCTTGCTCATGAGGGGATGTTGACTCTCATTAGATTAAATTAGAGTGTGGCCAAGACGTGCTCTTTGTGAAGAGTGCCATGAGATGATTTTTGTTGTGATTTGGCGCTATATAAATAAAAGATTGAACAACAAAGATTGCAAAGGGTATCAAATCCGGTATCTGGCTTCACATCTGACTCTGTGACATGCAGTCTTGGTAAGGGTTAGGCGTAGTTAGGGTAAGAGTATCATGACGGGCAGGTCACAGAATCTGATGAGTCGCCAAATGTAGTGCAACACCGGTACGAACAAGGTTAACCTAAAGAGTGTCTAGTAAGTGTATATTTAAGCTGATTTTTATAAGCTGAAAGACATAAGAGGGATAAACTGGATGTTAATAGGTTTAAAGCTTAGCCAACATTGCCTTGAGCCACAAAAACAAACAAGTTCCAACTTCAACAACACTTTCGTGGCAACACATCTGCCATTCAGACTTTTAATTAAACCGCATTGCAAGCAAGATCAGCTCAAATTTATGAGTATGCATAAATAACTAAGCAAAATGTACACGTCCACAGTTACAGTCACCAAAATGATTTATACCTATTTTTAAAGTGAACGTTACGGACATGAACATAAACCATGTGTATAAGACTGATATGTGAGCAAACGTGCTCAGTGCAGCAGAGCTAAGTTAGCACATTTAGCCGGCTAGCATGCTCTAAACTAAATCACCGCCCTGCGTTGCTCACCTTTCAACGAAAACAGGTCCAGGAGTGCAAACGTGGTCTCTTAATAACACTGTGTTTAAATTAAATGGTACAAATATCAATTGTTCAAGTAAACCAAAAGTTGGCCATTTTAACGCGTTATCACGTTGCCTCTCGGAGCACAGGAGGCCGCCATGATTACACGAGTGACCACTTCCGTTTTGAATAACTTAACTTTATTGCTCGCTGAAATTATGAACATTTTGTGCAATAATACGGAAGCGTGTTGCGTTCACTTGAAAATAAAAGCTCTGTTTTATTTAGTATTTATTATATTTAGTATTGTTTAATTACTCAGAAAAACAATATGAAAAATACTCAGAAAAACAGAAAAAAATAACAGCATAACAACATAACATAAAAAATAATAATAAACAAACAAAACACAAGCAAAACAAAGGAGCTAAAAATAAAGCAAAAACAAAACAATTAAAATATTTTTTGTTTGAACATTGAATAACATAACACAATCACAAACAGTGAAATTAAAAAAAATAAAGACAGAGAGAGGAAGTTTAATTATTCAGATAAAAAGTTAAAAATGTTTGCATACATTGACAGTTTTGGTTATTTTTTTTTATTACAGGTTGTTAGATTCAGTAGGGTTTGAAAATAAATGCTTAGATCAGTTTGTTTAATGGTCAAATAGCATTCACTTGAGTATTGTTTTAATTACCCAAAAAACACAAGAGGGAAAATACTACAGATTATTTAAACGTTTAAAATGTTGTTTGTGTTGTAAGAATTTTGAGTTTGTTTTTTCAAATGTAAAGTGCTTTATAAACAAAATGTATTGTTGTTGTTATTATTATTATTATTAGAATAATTGCTCATTCAGAGGTTTATGAGCTCAGTACATACAATATGACTTCAAAAGCTGGACATGACAGACTTAAAATTACTCTGAGCACTGAAAATTACAGGTTTAGTTCTTCACTTTAAATTATGATATACCTAGATACACTTGTAATCAGATATTCTACAGCATTATTCTCTGAGTTATAGTAGCAGATGACATCTTTGAGGTCAAAAGAATATGCAGAGTTGAGGGCCTCAGGCAGGGGAAACTCCAGATCAGTCCAACATTTTTTGGATATTTCACTTTCAAAGAACAGGTGTGAGATAATTTCTGTATAATGTTTACAAAAGGTGCAAAGATTGTTCATGAACTTACCAATCAGATATAATTAGTGGGGTAAATTGTATGCAGAATTTTGATGTGAATTTCTTTAGCTTTGTTTGTGATACAGTCCTTATAAAGCAAAAGCCTAGCTCTTTTCCATTTTATGTTTTCAATTTTTGATCTCTGGAAAAACTTGCCTTTGAATACTATCTTATTTCTTCTTCGAAATGATTGGCGAATATGTTTATTGTCACACTTTGTATCTGTTATTTCAATACAGGAGCTGATATATCACACATATCATACATCGAATTGTATACAACTACAGACTAAGAAACAGATGGAGAAAATAAAAGTAAAAATATGGAAAATAAACAATTACATAAGAATCTTGTAAAGCTTTAAAAAAAAAAAAAAAAAAAAGCTTATTATTTATTTTTACATTCTGAGATTGGACAAATGTATGATTTGATATAAGCTGTAAGCTCGGGGGCATTTTGTTTTGTGCTGGAAAGTTTGAATCTATGAATATATAAAATTCAGATAAAATGACAAGCAAATTAATCAAATAAGAGCTGATATATCTTGTTTCCCCCATCCATATCTTTATTTAAACAAGTATACATCACAGTGTATACAACTACAGAATAAGAAACAGATAGAGAAAATTTAAAAATTACATAAAAATAGTCGTAGTAGTGTTTATTCAGTCATCACAACACAACAAACAGACAACTACTTACAGTATACAATAAATATATAGATTCTAAATAACAGCATAAAGTAATTAATGTATGATGTTAATGACTGAAAAGGTATAGGCAGAAGCATAATGCTTATATATGCCTATCCTACATAAAATCTCACATTAAATAAAACGATAATGAAAATGAGAGAAAAAGAAAAAAGAAAAGACTACCTATTTCAATGTGTAACTCTCAAAAATAGTCCTATATTCGTTTGAAAATCAATAGTGAGTTACACATTCTCAAATTTAAGTCAGCTTTTTCCAAAGTTTAACCCCAACAACAGAAATACATCTGTATTGTTTGATATAAGCTGTAAGCTCGAGGACATTTTGTTTTGCGCTGGAAAGTTTGGATCGATGAATAAATAAAAATTTGGATAAAATGATAAGCAAATTAATCAATAAAAAAATTGTGACTGTGAACAGAGCTGATATATCTGCAGCAGCATCCGGAACGTGAGCTACGTCAATGCGTCACTTCCGGTCCTCGCTCCTTTCTCCGAGCCTCCACCGACTGTGAGACCCGCGTGATTTCACACTCCCAGGTCAGTTCACCTATCTGTTCACTTTTTTCACGTCTTCCAACCTCTTAAAACTCACCTTTCGCAAAAAAGGGAGAAGTTGCTTTAGTCGCGTCACACGGTAAACTGTTAGAAACACGCCTATCGTACTTTAAAAGCCGCCATCAGTGTGAAGAGGCCTAAGTTAAGCTAGCTGTTTTAGCTCGGACCGCTAACTTAGCTTCACGGCACTTCAGATGTCATATCTGATGCTTAAAAAGTAAAATGTCTCCACTCTGAGAGGCTGAGAGATCAACCATGTGCTCACAGTACACATGCTTGTAAAGGGAATAGTGTGATAGGGGATGTTAAAGGTATTTCCCCCCCTGCTCATAATAATAATAATAGTAATAGTAATGATGATAGTAATGGGGCACAAGTTAGCCATTCACATGATAACTTGTGTCTGACCTCATGTAGATCTTGAGTCGAGACTTGAGGGGTGTACCAGCTATTTTTAAAGACGTGTGAGTGACAGCTCTGCTTTCTTGTAGGCGTCTTGTCCCAAACGACTAGGGGGATTTGGGGGAATTTCACATTTGCCAGTTAATTGTTATTACAAAGTTAATTTCCAGTGAAGTCACTGACTTCATGCGCTCACAGTTTGGTCAAGTACCGGTATCGGTACTCAGCAGTACTTCATTTCGGTACCTTACTCTGAATCTGTAACACCTGGAGTATCAACCAAAAATGTAATTACTGTAGTAAAAATAAATAAAAATTCCCAGACTTCTTAGTTGAAATTTTTTGCCTATTCATTTTGGACATTTTAAACACAATATTAAAATGTATGAAAATATGAACATATAAAAATAGACATTAAACATGCGGACAACAGCCCTGACAGTCTGACAGACCATCATATGTTTCTATCAAAGAGAATGGCCGTGGGTGCCGCCAAGTCATAAATAATAAAACAAAACACATTGCCTAACCCAACAGATTCCCACTGACTCACTACAGCTGAAAAAAACCCTGAAATAAACAAATTTAAAAACCTTCCTGGATGCACTGATCTTACCTGTTGAAATAAAACATACTCAGACTAAACAGTGCAGAAATATTGAATTTATTCATATAACAGTAAAGTAAACCGGGCTTAAGTGATGGAGGAAACAATATAAAGAATTGTCAACCGAAGACCATAATACACACACACACACTAAAATACATTCATTTGTTTGAAGTTACTAGAAATGTCCTGTGTCCTTGCTAGTTTCGCTGCATCAGTCTCTTTACAGGAGATCAAGGTCACACATCAACATAAAATTGGATCATTTATTCATAAAAATCATCGTTCTTCTGCCATTCTAACGGACAATTGGATATAGATATTTACTTTGTAGAAATTTGTTTTTTTTAATGAGTTTGGCAGTGCTTTGATATAATCATCTGGAGATGGTGAACGTGCTCTCTCAAGTCAGTAGCTGCTGGTGTTCACACTGTTGGAAAGCTTGGCACTGAACGGAAGCGTCTCTCCACAGATAGGTCCCACATATAATAATGCAATATCAGATGGAAACAATAACAAATGGAAAATCTAACAGACGCGCCAATCATAGACATTATATGATTGGCGTCTCTCTACCTCTGTGTTTAATGGGGATTCTATGATTGTCATTGTCGTGTTGAAACTTTATTCAGATGCTCTCGTTGCATAGATTGCAGATGGTTTGTGTTTTATCTGTCTCATTTACTCCAAAGAACTTCCACACCACCGACATTTGAATTTTGAGCCCTGTCACGATGTGATGGACAATAAAGTTTTTTGAATCTTGAATCATTAGCTGTCAGATTCAAACAAACATGTCGGTGGTGTGGGACTTCTTTGGAGTAAATGAGACAGATAAAACACAAGCAAAATGTTTCAACACCACAAATTTAATCAGGCACCTGGATGAGGAACACAAGGAGGAGCATGCCGAGTTTAAGAAAGGGAGCGTGGACAAAGAAAAACGAACACAGAAACGGTGCTAAAGCAAACGACTTTAGACAGTACCCTTCCGTATAGCCGTGACAGTGAGAAGGCAAGAGGTGGCACAAGGAAACTCATGGAGTTTATCGTGCTGGCCAACCTGCCATTCAATGTTGTGGAGAACCTGGCATTGCAACGTTTGCTGGCATACTTTGATCCACGCTACCTTGATTGTTAAACATTGTCAAAAATGCTTGACAATACTTTTGTTTATACTCAGTAAACAGTAAATTAACAAGTTATTTAAATACACATATTGCTCCCTCACGTGATCTGTGATCGGTTTATTTAAACTCATCAATCGATGATTGGACCCAAAACTCCTGGTCGTGTAAAGCCTAGTATATAGTAAACTTGAATTAAGATCAAATATACATATTTGTGTCTGATAGGCCGATATCAGCTGACTGATATATTGGTCTGGCTCTATTCCTGAATATATTAGCGTTTTTGACAAATGTTAAGTTTGCATTTAAATACATATGTGCTGTTTTGTGTGTCAGATGAAGGAGTCGATAATGAACCAGGAGAAGCTCGCCAAACTGCAGGCGCAGGTCCGCATAGGCGGCAAGGTGAGTTAAAGTGAATGCAGGCAAATATTTTCAGGAAAATGTTGTTTGCTATGAGTCTGCCACTGTGTTACAGATTCATATATTATCTCATTATTTTGATTTGTAGGGATCAGCCCGCAGAAAGAAGAAGGTGGTGCACAGAACAGCTACAGCAGATGACAAGAAGTTGCAGTTTTCTCTCAAGAAACTGGGAGTCAACAACATCTCCGGCATTGAGGAGGTACATAAACTTCTAGCAAAGAAACCTCCTGACATCAGTGGTCATACATTAGAATTACACATTTAATAATAGATTAAAGAATAAAGCAAGACATAAGAAGCCTAAAAAAGAACTAGAAGCTGTTTTGTTTTTTTCAATAGAACAACTTTATTGCTTCATTTTTGCTAACAACATAAGTAATTATCATGTATTTTTATTTTTATTTAACTAACATTAAACTAATATTTTTATCATTTTGCTGACAGAATTTGTCATTAATTGTATTTCACAGATAAAATAACCTTGTTGTTCAGAACCATTGTGTTCTATCATTGTATCATTGATAACATGTTGGCCAGCCATTATCGGCTGAATTTATAATTTTGGTGTGTTCACATCAGTCTATTGTTAGAGAGATGTCTTTAATGCAGTTTTCCCTTTCATTTACTTCCTGTTTTCTACTTACTTTCTATTTTCAGGTGAATATGTTCACAAACCAAGGGACAGTGATCCACTTCAATAACCCAAAGGTCCAGGCCTCCTTGGCTGCCAACACCTTCACAATCACAGGACACGCTGAGAACAAGCAGCTCACAGAGATGCTCCCAGGAATCTTAAACCAGCTGGGGGCCGACAGTCTCACCAGCCTCAGGAGACTAGCAGAGACCCTGCCTAAGCCAAGTATGTAACACACTCTTTACTTGACCTGTTTTCATCTACTAGCAGTCTTGTTTGCTGTCTATGAACAATTTGCTCTTCTTTTCCGTCATAGCTGGAGAGAACAAAGCCCCTATGGTTGCTGCTGAGGAGGAGGATGATGAAGTTCCAGGTAAGCAAATTTATATTTAAATAGACTTGTATTAGTTTTGCATTTTGTAAAGTACAGCAGCATTACAATAACCTACATTAGTAACAGCCCAGAGCAGCCAACTCTAGATGTTTGCATATATGTCTGATTTCATAGAATATGACCTTATTAGGTGTAATATATTTAGTCTTCATGTATTTGAATTTGTTGTATTATAAATGTATAACCCAGTCAGATAATTTTTTATCATTAATGTTTTTATTTGTATGCTAAATAAATCTTAATCTTTTACTGTTTTCTGTATCTCACCTCTCCTTATCCCAGATCTCGTTGAAAACTTCGATGAGGCTTCAAAGGACGAGGCAAACTAACAAACACCATCAAACATTTCAAGACTCCTTACTCACCATAATTTGATCCAGCAACATTTTGTATTTGGTCATCTCTGTTTGCTGCTCTGTGATTACAAGCAGAAGCTGCCTTTTAATTGTAACCTTGTCAATCGGGCTAAAGTAAAATTGACTTTTTATGGCAAGTATTACCCACCGTTTATGAGTTTTGCCTCATTCTTACAAGTGAAATTATTTAATTCAGTGGAATGTGCAAACCTTTATCTTTCTCACGCTGTCTCTCCTGCATTGTGATGCCCACACATCAAACATGTATTGGTGGAATTAATCATGTAATAAAGATTACATTTGAATTAGTTATATTGCTTTGCCACTTTGTAACGCTTAAAGTCTTATTGCTCTGACGAAGCCCATGTGGACAGCTGCATTGGTTAAAATGGCAATGTGTGTCTGCTGTTGAAAAAAAAAATGGTTGAAATCATTGTGTAGACAACTGTATCTCCACTCTTCACAAAGCTCAATTTTAAATGCCCAAATATCTTGTATTATAATTTTAAATAATCTTGTTTAATTTCTGCATAAACAGAAACCCCTAACATCACAGTGACTATTTCTGGCATGTGGTAGAGCAGGGGTGTCAAACATCTGGCCTACTGGATAATTTGTTGGGGTTTTTTGGTTTGTTTGGTTTTTTTTTGGTAACATTTTATTTTGAAAAACCAAGTTGAAAAAAATACATCATCATAAACCAGGGGTCTCCAAAGGGCCATGTGGCTGCAGGTTTTCATTCCAACCAAGCAGGAGCACACCAGACTTGATTCATTTAATCAGCTGATCTCAGTCTTCAGACAGCTGATTGGTCAAATGGTGTGCTCTTGATTGGTTGGAACTAAAACCTGCAGCCACATGGCCCTTTGTGGAATAGTTTGGAGACCCCTGTCATAAACACTCTCCTTTTAACACCCTGTGGCTGTCCTCCACATTTCATCCCTGTAACCCGTGAAAACATAAGCCCCATTTCCACTGCAGAAACTTCAGAGGTAATTACTAAACGAGTCCCTGTCTCGGGGTAGGTACTCAGTTCGGCTCCGAAAACCCCCACTTTGGTATACCCAATCAGCACCGAGTAAACCTCAAGGCTTGAAGGATATCAATTAAGATGGAAGTATAACTTCATAATGAACAGAATTCTTGCAAACAGGAAAATATTTTGCATTTGGGTTTTAAAAATGTCCCTTATTCTTTCTGTTGACGCCACATCCCACTTTGGTATATCCACTGAAATAATTGACCCACCGTGACAAATCACGTGTCCTGTTTGTACGAATTCTGTTCATTTTGAAGTTATTTCCCTTTTAATTGATATCGCCCTTCTCTATTCCTAAACAGGTTCTGTATGTTTTGTAGTAGTAGGTTATTATGAGCTTTGTACATGATTTGTGCAGTTTAGAATTTCACTATGTCTATAAGTTTTAATAACTTTGACTGCAGAAAGAGTGAGTGAGTATGATCCAAATAACCAATATTATGAATGACCCGTATAGCCCTTTTTTGAAGAATAGTTAGTGAATTGATTGAACTCATATAGTCATTGCCCCAGATCTCAAAGCTATGGGACAGTATAGGATGCGGAGTGGTTTGTGATCCAGGCAGTACATGTTTTGCTTTGTTTAAAACTGAAATGCCTTTGATAGTTATACTATGCAAAGTATGACCTTTGCTTCTTGATATTTATACTTTGCAAAGTATGACCTTTACTTCTTGATATTTATACTTTGCAAAGTATGACTTTTGCTTCTTGATATTTATACTACATACAAGTATGACAATTGCAGAAAAGTAACTTCCAAGTTTTCAATCAAATTCAG
Organism: Scomber japonicus; assembly: GCF_027409825.1. Classification (NCBI taxonomy): domain Eukaryota; kingdom Metazoa; phylum Chordata; class Actinopteri; order Scombriformes; family Scombridae; genus Scomber; species Scomber japonicus. The sequence continues at coordinate 15,046,736 of NC_070586.1, forward strand.
TTATTCCTGATTTTCCCAAAGGATGTCGCACTGTCCTAGTAAGAGTAGCAGGACCAATCAATGAATTAAACAAACACTATCAGGAGCTGCCGGTGTTTCGGTTTAACTGGAGACCGTGTTAACGGATGGCTTTTACGTAGGTGTTCTCCTAAAATGCCTTTAATTGAAGTTTAATCCCTCTTAAATACATACTCATCTGTGTGTAATATCTAAGTAACGCTAACTATTTATGTAAGTCTTCGTGTTCATTCACCGCTCGTTACGTATCTCGTAATGTGAGAAAGTCACCAATTAACACGGTCACCAATTAAACTGAAACACCGGTGAAGGCACTATGCTGCCTTTATCATGTTCCACTTGTCTCCAGTCCAGTTAGTGAATATGATCTGTGTTTCGTGTGTGAAAGGACCCTAGCAGGCTGAGTCAGGAACATGAAAGAAGTCATTGAGATACATGAGTCTACATCGTTAATACTGATGAGCCAGTGCATAAGCAGCATTTTAATACTAGGCTATGTTTGTTGTGTGGATGTTGAAACCGCCATTGACCCCTTTATTGGAAGGCATCAATGAATTGTTGCGTTATCTGGACTGAAGAGCATGGTGTGCTGCTGAAAAGAAATAAAACAGAAAGAAAAGGTTTTTATTCAGTTTTTGTGGTTTATAGATTACAGATTGAATCATCTGGAACTTTGCAGTTTTGTCAACATATTATTTGGAAAGGAGAAGCTGAGCAACTCCAAAACAACCGCCAAGCTGCAATTTTACATATTTACAGGGGAAGATATAAAAAACACCAAAACTGAAACCACAGTTCATAGAATGCATTACTAATTTCTTTGTATCACTATGATTAACAATAATATCAAGTCATAAACTCTGTGGTAGAATATATATAATACAATTAACGTCACCACATAGATTACCCGTATCACACATTCTGCCCTCTAAAATTAGATCAACTGGTACATTTACTTGTTCTGCATTGATTTGTACCTCTGTGTGATGATAGATTTTTGCAGGTGAACATTTCAAATCGCTGGAACTTTAGTTTTTTGTAGCAATAGCTTATTCAACACAGTCATTGAAGAGAAATACATGCAGTTGGTGAAAGATGTGATTGGAGTATATTAAGTTCTCTACAGTGGCTGTGTGAGTTAGACCTATTAGACTTTTTGAGGAACTGAGAGATGATCAAATGGAATTTTAGTGTACACACTTAGTTACAATAAACATGTGCATGTAGAGACTTGCCACTGAATGAAAATAAACTGTGAGGCTTTGTTCATGTTTCTTTTCGTGTTAAGAAACAGGAACATGTGGTTTCAGTGTGTGTGTTTGTGTGTGTGTGTGGTCTGTCCTGTCAAAGGCTCTTCTGGGGACAAATTTCAGACTTAAAAGCAATTAATTGTGGATGACTTGTCCATTAAGAGTCAAAAACTGCATTTCCCAATTGTGAAAAGGCTAATTCTTGTGTCAATGATTAAGGTTAGAGTAGGTCTCCAGGGAATGAATGCAACTCTATGTACTGTTCCCTGTTCTATTGTAGGAGAGATTAAATGAGATGATAAGCACATGAGTAAAATGTCTTTTCTCAGAGTGACCAACTATAAATGTCTGTTTTTCTTAGCTGACCTTTGGCAGATAAATACCCCATTAAATGACTAATAGGCAGGGGAAGTCCTGTTATCTTGGTGGTGGGTGACCCTCTTTTCAAGTGTGCCCCCAATCTTGAACTTTGTCACTACAAAATGTCCTCATAATGGTGTGATAAGGAAATGAAAGGTTCAGCTTTGGCCAAGAAAATTAAAAATAACCAGTCTAATATTACGGGTCAGGTATAGGTGTACCATTAGATATGATTATAAATGTTTGGCTATACATGGGCCAACATTTCTTCACTATATACACATTGTTATGGAGAATTTGTTTGTCAATGGTTAACCTCATCATTGGAGAAAGTGCTCAGGAGCCAGGGATGTCTTACACTGAAAACGTTTATTGAAACTCGGAACTTAGGAAAATCAAAGTATTATCAATAAACCGTCTGATACATGATACCACCACAACTCTAGGAAACTGTCCTCCATGAATAGTCTTTAAGCCTTCCCAGATATAACTATAAATACTCTACAGTAATGGAATTTTCATATTGGTCTATTAGTTCATTATTCTACAAACTAGGAAACACAATTACTCATCTGTGGGTTTGTCTCAACCATAGACAGTAGACAGTTGCCTTTACAGTTGCCTTCACTGTCTCAAAGAGAGACAGTATGTCTCCCTGCCAAGATAATTGTGTGTGTGTGAGAGAGAGAGAGAGAGAGAGAGAGAGAGAGAGAGAGAGAGAGAGAGAGAGAGAGAGAGAAAAGGGATGAGAGGGGTTTTGTAGGCAGAATGTATGTAGAGGTTGGATAAAAGAGTGACACTGCATCTATGCAACCATAGAAAGTAATGAAAGTAGTTTCTGTGTGTGGGTGTGGGTGTGTGGGTGTGTGGGTGTGTGTGGGTGTAAAAATGTATATTGCAAACGTAACAGTAGTTCAGCTTAAACGCTAGGGCAAGCCCCAACACTCACACTTTTAAATTTGACTTGCAAAATGATATGGAGGCTCTTATCAGTTACTATATCTGTCAGATTCTCACCCCCCTCCCCCGCCTCCCCTCCCAACAGTGATGGTCACAACTTGGTGACGATATAGTGATATGCTTGCTATAAAACGCTGAAGTGGATGGCATACAATCATCAGAACTCGGCTGAACTTCTGCACTTGGTTTCTTCATCGCTTCAGAAGTTATTTAATCAGAATGGTAAGAGCGGGACATTTGATGCTTGTATGTATATTTTTATTATTTATTGTAGCCTATGTATTATCAGGTAAATTACTGTGGTATTTGATTGTATATAAGAAATGTTACAATAGGATTTAAATTACCAGCTTTGCTATTCTTCTATAAATCAATCAATCAAACTTTATTATTATAGCACCTTTCATACTGACTAGTGTAGTTCAAAGGGCTTTACAGTTGCATGATTGACAAGCTGATAATAACACAGAACAAGTGACAAAGTAAAATAATAATAATGATTATGATAAAAACATTAAAAGACAAAACTAGTTTTAATTGTTACAACAATTAAAGTTACTCTTGAGCAGATTTTTATTGTGTTTCTCCATTGAAGAGCATTTGCAAATGAAGAGATAATTACTTTTTTTAGTGAGAATAATGGATGATTGTCAATAATTTGCTCCCTCTGTCACACTATCCCTCAGCAGACTTTGTCAGTGTGGATATTTGGGCTTCTGTCCATCAGCCTCACAGGAGCACATGGACTCGACCACTTTCCAAAAAATTGTATGTCATCTTAATCATAGTCCACAAATTTTGTATTTATTATTCTTCCCATATCTTTACATTTTTTACTTGATATGTTAATATCTATGTTTTTCTGTCTGTAGTTGTAGTAGCAAAAAGGAATGACGCAAATGCAGTCACACTGACCTGCAGTACGAAGTCCAGCGGAGAAGTCGTGTGGAAGTTTGAGGACGACTCTGATTTTGAGGACAATGTACAGAAGATCGGTACAAGTCTGAGCGTGACAGAAGTAGATACACCCATGTTGGGAGAATACAGCTGCTGGAGTGGAGGAGAGATGTTATCTTCAACTTATCTGCTGCTGAAGGCTGAGGATGAAGAAGAATTAAGTAAGATGCTCTTGTGAAATAAAAGAATATTTTCTCCTTCCTATTCATAGAAATGACAGAAATCACAAATTCAGGAACTTGTCTTAAGAATCTCTACAGAACTGCATGGGTGGGGCCTTCCTCTTAGCTATTAGCTCAAAATTAGATATGACCCTAGAAGTTTTGACACATACTGAGACACAGCTGTAATCAGTAAAGTTTAGTCATATTGTATCCTCATTGTTTCATTGTTGCACTCATACTGTTGTGTTTATTTATAGATTCTTTCATCAATTGCCGGGCAAAGTCTTATGACTGTAACTTCACCTGTACCTGGACCAGCAATGAATACACAGCAGTGCGTCTTGGACTGGGCCATGACTGGTAAAAAAACTAAAAAAAACAACAACACAAAATACAGATCACAGTAAAGAGGCTAAAACTTTTGCTATATAGTTTATTGAAATAGAGCAAGTATCAGTAACTTTTGTCACTCTGTGTCTGTTTTACTACTTGTCCCTCTAGTTATGAAGGTGGGAAGTCTTGTGATTGGGTCACCAGCAGTCAGCAGCTCCAGAATGGGGGATTCCAGTTTGAGCTATCCCACTCCCTCTCACCCTACGCTGAGGAAAGCACCATGATTGAACTGACTGCTGAGGCCATCATTGATTTCTACATCCATCGCACGATCAAGAGATTTTATCTCAGAGACATCGGTATGATAAGTGAAACTGAGCTATATTAAAGGCATTCAGCAGAAGATTGTCAAGATTTGAAGTAAAGAGCACTTCTTTCAAATATCACTAATTACGCAATTCATGAAGTTCATAATGAATGAAATCAGATACCCAAAATTCCTGTTTGGTTTCAGATGACTTATTGTTGAGTGAAGTTAACTGTCTAATGTAGATAAAAGGCCCACTCTACATATTATTTCAAACTATAACTACAAAAAAATATATGCAAAATTAAATGTTTTTCAAATGGATGGTAGTAATTACTACCAAAAAAACTACTTACAACACATCTTTCAACTTAACATTAGTGATGCCTTGCTGTAAACAAATGTGATTATGATTGTTATCTTAAACCATTTAATTTATTTATTTTATGCATTTTTTTCTTCTCTCCAGTTCAACCAGATAGTCCCCAGATTGTCAAGTGTCAGGAGGTGGACCAGGACCTGAATGTGACCATTGATCCACCAACCAGCTGGTCCACTCCTCACAGCTTCTTCAGTCTGGAGCATGAGATTGAATATGTGTTGAAAGATGATGGCAAGGTACACATGTGCACTGATTCCTAATGACCACTTTATGACTGTCTTCCTGTCCATAGAATTTGAGTTTTCTTACTTTGCAACCTCTCTGATTTCAGACTGGACGTTCCTCATCGGCTTTGATACCGAAGAGGATCAGCAAGCTGAGAGTCCGCTCCAGAGACCCGCTGGTGATCTCAACCTGGAGCCAGTGGACTCCCTGGAAAAATGTAACCTACTGATTTTGTCTGTGTGCACCACTGTCTGCTCTTGTATTTACTTCTTTCTTACATGCGTGTCCTTGTATGTCCTTTTACCCACTGTGACACTATGTGTTTCTGACTGACAAGCATACATTGATGGCCAGGAGATAACACAGCCGATAACAGAAAGATGAAAACGTTTAAAGTTTTGTTTTATAATCAAAGATAATTACATCAAACTGTTTTTATAAATGTTTTTTTATAAATGGATACCCTTAATATATTTAATAATTAATTTAATATATTTTCTTACATTATTTAAATATTATTTATTTTTTACATTTTTATTATTAATTTAAACAGCAAAAACTAAGCTAATAATATGCTAGATTCACTGTGAAATGTGAGGGGAAAAAAGCTACTAATAACAAAAGCACTACTATTTCTCCATTTCTAAATGTAGGCGTTGCTCTAGACATGAAGTTTTATTTTGTGTATGTTTCTCAGTAATGATCATCAGATGGGTATCTAATGTCTTGCCCATAAAAGCTACATAACCACTTAAGATGAATCTAACCTATAATTAACATTCCAGCTCATAAGGTCCACCTCAGTCTGCACTTCAGCCAGACTTTCATGCATCATGTTTTTTGTCCCTGTTATTCCTGTAAAAGTGTGTTGGCGTTTCTGTGTATCTTGGTGGTTTTACACTGTGGTCAAACAAAGGTCTATTAAAAGAGCTTTGCATCTACTGTCTTATATATGTTCCTTCTTTTTGTGTTGTCCATGTTATGTGTACGCTTTGTTAACAGACAGAAACCCCCATACACAGTACATCAATTAATACTTTTTTATTCAATTTGGTATTATCACTTCTTTTGGTTTAAAAAGTCTTTGTAATCCAACATGTTATAAAAACTTAATTGTTTTACACTCAGGCAGTAAGACAAGCTAACAACTCTGACTCTTTTCTCAGTGGCTGTGAGCATCAGTATTACTAATATTTTCAAATTTAACATTTTAAAATCGTTATTTATCAATGGTAAGCTTCTGCCAACAATAGAAGACAATGTCAGGCACCAATTATACCTAGCAAACAGTAAAACCTTGTTGTACCGCACCAGCCAGATTTGTTCCAAATGACATATTTATTGCAATTCAAGATTACAAAATCTTAATTTCCAATTTTCTTTCATAATTGCAATTTAGAATATTGTCACATTAGCGGATACATTTTACAATTATTATTCAATGAAGCTGGTGGACATGTCAAAAGCCAACCAGCCATTACATTTGGTTTGGACACTCCCAAATACCAAAATGTGAAATCAGTGTATTTGCTGCTGAAAATATGTTTCTCTGAGAGCCTGATCCCACATAAGACACCTGGAGTAGAGCTTACTTCTTTAAGTCTCTGTTGTGCAGAGAAGTAACATGCTGCAGTGTGAAAGAAACATAATATTTCATACCACTGAAAGCGCCTAACCAGTAACTCGTACTGTTATAGGAGTCATTCTTGATATTTATGGTAAGAACTTGCAGCCACAAATTAATTTTACATATTAAATGTTATGAGACTTAAAGAATTGCTGATTCTCATATCTTGTCATTATGTCAGACCCTAATCTGTCATCAACTCGTTGCAGGTGATCACAGGAAAAAAGAAGCTTTGCAAATGCAAAAAGACAAACAAATATTGCTGTCCAGAGTTGCCATCTGGATACTTGAGCCGCTGCCAGAAAAGGAAGAAAAAAGGAAAACAGGTCCTAAGTAAAGTCGGGCATTTAGTTTGAGTATGTTAAAAAAATAATCATTTATTGCAACTACGACTGTGTGGGTATACAAAGTATAAACACCCCTTGTTTGGAAGTACTGGAAAAATATTTTGATCTTTATTTAAGTAATTAAGTATAAAGTATATATTATGTAATTAAACTGCACTTTTGATTTTTTTTTTACTTGAACAAATTCTACATTTTGGATGAATTTTTAGATGGAATAAGCATGATTTCATGTAATTTGCACACAACCTAAATGTCCGTCTGTGTTTTTTGTGACTTATACTCAGTGCAACTTTATCAAGTATATCTAATTACAGATAGGTTCACAGTCTAATGCAAATGCCTTGCAATAAATCCTACCTTCACAAATGTTCAAAGTTTTGTTAAAACTGACTTTATTTTCATTAGTACTGTTATGCATTGATTCATTGTGTGAAGCGTGGATTCATGTTGGGTGTTCATTATTTTGATGATTATTTAATGGATGCCTCTTTGAATATTACCCATGAAAATAAACCCACATGTTACATATACATGACATTTTTTTTGATCATGAATTCTCCACTCTGACTCCTGTATGTATTAGACTAGACATGAGAAAGTCACTTTAATGTCTTGTACTTTTGAACATAAAGCAATTACCTTTGTGTCCAACAACAACAAATTATCATCAAACAAGCAATTTGTGCAAAAGCTGCAGGGTTAACTGCTTTATGCACAATTTGAATTGGAAATTTGTAGCAACTGATGACAGGGTCTTAAGGTGGGCCTTGCAATCCTTGTTACCCAATCTTGATACCCTGTGTTCATGTGACAATATTTAAGACCTTCTTTACAGTATTGTACATCCATGCATATTCCAAAAAATGTTGGCATTTCACAGTAGGAAAAGGATGTAAATATTAATTGTTCAAAAATCTGGTATTATGCATCCACCACTGCTTGGTGACTCAGTGTCACAAATCGATTAGTAAAACAGCTAAATCATGGGGTAAATCATGAGGTAAATGTATGGACCCCTATTTGATTCAAAATTAAATTGATAAACAAGTTCATTATTATTAAATATGTTTCTATTATTATGAAGTATGTATCCATTATTATAAAGTATGTAGGCTATCCGCATAATAGTTTATTTCATAGTACCGTTTTACAGAATGGCGTTTTATTTCAAAATGCCATTTTACAGTGTAAAAGTGTAAATGACTTTTTGCCAGTGGGTTGGACCTACACGCTCTTTGTCTGATCCTTCTCTGGTCTATGGCAATAAACTATGTTATAGTGAAAATAAGATATATCAAATTATGATGAGATCATATATCATAATAATGAAAATATATATTTCCTTCTAATTAACCTATTTATCAATTTAACTGCTGGGCCCCATTTTAATCAAATGGGGCCCAGCAGCTCATTTTGCTCCTGAACCGCGTTGCACCGGCCGTGCTACATGCGCATGCGCGTGAGAAAACGAGCGCGGAAGTGGCTGCTGAACTACTGCCGAGTTGTTTACAGCTACATATGTTCAGATATCAAACCACGCTGAAACCTAGTTTATATAAGGAGCTCTACAGATGTCTTGAACATGGCAAAGGTTATTCGGACAGCAGCTTTGGTTTTATTCCTCTGGAGTGTTTTCATGCAGTTCAGTCGCATGTCAGGTGAGTCTGAGGAGGTAGCTGCGACTTCACAGCAAATGTAGCTGAAGGTCGGCTATCTCAGGGGATTAAAAGCATGCTGAGCTATTTGTTATAGTGTATAGTGTAATCGTCATTTGTTATTTTTAGTGTAGAGACGTAACAGCTGTGTCATAGTTCTTATGAATTCCTCTATCAGTGTCCTGTAGTTAACCCCAATAGTTATTCATGTCCCTGGTGAGACAGGCTGCTGACTGTTTCTTCTTTATGTGCTTCCTCCAGGTCTTGGAGTCAATGAACTCTTGTATTTCCGAGTCATCAGTCCAGAGGAGATAGGTTACATCTTCAGCGCAGCACCTGCTAAAGACTTTGGAGGAGACTTTGTGAGTACCCTGCCCTCGTCTGGATTGTATTTGTTGCCTCAAAGACACACATGTACACTCACCATTTAATAACATTCTTCTTCTTCTCTCCTCCTATACCCAGACATCATCATACGATGAGATTTTCCTGGTGCCAGCAGACCCAGCAGATGGCTGTTCAGACCTGAAGGACAAAGAAATCATCCAGGGACAAGTCATTCTAGTGGAGAGGGGGTACGCACATGTGTCTTGTAACCATACTCTACAATCACAAGACACCTCATTAGGGACACATATGCAATATAGTTAAATCTAATACAACAGCTCTTCCATAAATTCTACATTTATCAACTTTATACATTTTCAAAAAGTGATAATTCTACTTTATTTTTTTATTACTGAGGTCGTACTAAGTGGGGGTGATATACTGAGGTGCATTATATTGAATGGTGGTCCTTATATTTTTCCCCTCTCGTGTATGTTAATGGAGTCGACAAAATATTAGGAACACTATTCAACATAATGCACCCTAATACATCACTATCATCCACTATGACCTCAATGATAAACATAAAGTAGAATTATCACCTTTCTCACAATGTCATCAAAAATTGAAAATGTATAAGCTTCATAAATGTAGAATTTAAAGCAGAGCTGTTGTATTGGATTAAATTAGAGTACACAGGTGTACCTAATAAAAAGGCCAGTGAGTGATATGTGCACCTATACCAGTAATGCTCAGATGATTTACACAGAAAACCAGTGCTGAAAAACTGGAACTGAAATCTTGGGTGGAGATATTTAGTAGTGGCTGGGTGGGTGGGGAACGAGGTACTTTGAAGCTGTGGCCTGAGATAAAGCTTTACGAAATGACAAGACAATGATTTAAGCTTAGGCGTGCTTGAATGTATATTTGAAAAAGTCTGTCTGGACCAGAGTTTATCATGTGTCCTGTTTGAGGGTCGGCACAGATTATTACAGGTGGCTCTTTGTTGCTGTTTGTCTAAAACTAAGAATTGACTTCAACCTGTAGGCCTCTTAAACATGCGTTACTGTTTCAGTTGCAGCCTTACAAATGGAATTTCATTAATAATTAAGAGAAACCTAACAGATTGTTAAAGTCCCCTTCTCCTCTAAAAAATATATGTTTTTCTTCTTGTTCCTACAGTTGACTTTTTGAGCTTCTCTGTGCAGAATGATGTACAGTGCATCTGGAAAGTATTCACTTGGCCCACATTTTGTTATGTTACAGCCTTATTCCAAAATGGATTCAATTCCCTTTTTTCTCATCAATTTACACATAATACACCATAATGACCAAGCAAAAAAGTCTTTTAGAAATTTTTGCAGATTTATTAAAAATAAAAAACTGAAATATCGCATGTACATAAGTATTCTCACCCTTTACTCAGTACTTTGTTGAGGCACCCTTGGCAGCGATTACAGCCTCAAGTCTTCTTGGGTATGAAGCTACAAGCTTGGCACACCTGTATTTGTCATAGCAAAGGGTGAGAATACTTATGTGCGATATTTCAGTTTTTTATTTTTAATACATTTGCAAAAATTTCTAAAAACCTTTTTTCGCTTTGTCATTATGGGGTATTGTGTGTAGATTCGATGAGAAAAAAAGGAATTTAATCCATTTTGGAATAAGGCTGTATCAACAAAATGTGGGGGACGTGAATACTTTCCGGATGCACTGTCGGTTTTAAGTTTGATACTTGAAGGCTTTTTCACATTAATTTGTGGAATCTGTGCTCAATGAAAATCAGATTTTAAGTGATGGGCCTGCGATCATGATTTGTGACATTACAACTAGTTTGGAAGTCAGTCCTGGCACAATATTCAACTTATGAAAGTGTGATATGGAAGCCTTGCCAACTTGAAGCCTCCACTGCACATCCACTGAAAGCAGACTCTACAGTGAAGTAGGATATATCTTTTGTCCAGCAGTTAAACTTCTGAAATGAAATATATTTACATATTATTTATAGGGAGTGAAGGAGGACAATTGAAAAGATAATTGAACTTTTTTTGTGGAAAATCATATTAAACACACGCTATTGTTTCAAGCTGAGTATATTTGTATCTCTTAATATATGTCTGGTGGGGATCTTTAAGATTCTTCATCTGCACCATTTGCCATGTTGAATCTTCAGTGTAAAAACAGAACTACAGCCAGCACTAATCATGATGGCAAAATATAATAAAAATAATCTTGTTGAATCAAGTATAAGATCCGTATGAAAACAACAATTGCAGACATATGTTCTTGTGTGAACAACGACCACTAGATATTTACCCATGACCAATGGTCTAGTGTGATACAAGTGGTCAAATGCTGGTTAAACCTGTGTTCAGTATCCAGTGTCATACTCATCAGGGTTTGATTGTAAAGCTGTTGTAATCATTCTGAATTTGCAGTTGAAACAATGCTGCTTCTGCCTGTGTGGGAGACATTTGGGAATATTTTACTGATTAGGTACATCACATTGCCTGTAAAACACATGAGACTTTGAATGAATCAGTCATAGACAATGACAGAATCGATGAGTTTGCAATTTTTGAGTTTGTGGCTCACTTCCTTTGTATTTCTGTGTTCCAGAAGTTGCTCTTTTGTACAAAAGGCTCGAAATGTGGAGGAAGCAGGTGGCAAAGCTGTTTTGATTGCTGATAACGTGGTGGACAATGACAGTCAGTACCTTGATATGATCACTGATGGAAGCACGGCCAAACCAAGCATACCTGCTTTATTCCTGCTGGGACGTGATGGGTAAGCGAGACGCAGACACACGAAAAAGATACAAACATACAGACATGTTTTCTTTTATATGAAACTATTTTGGGACATGACAGGTGTTTTTTGTCCCATGTATTCTAGGATGATGATCAAACGGTCACTTCAAAGACAAGCACTGCCATGGGCTGTCATTTCCATTCCTGTCAATGTTTCCTCTTTGGCCTCCTTCCCCCTCAAGCAGCCCCCGTGGACATTGTGGTAGAATTGACGCACAACCTCATCCATTTCCTCATATCAATGCATATTCTGTCATTGGAAAATAAACTCACAGCCTCACAGGGAAATTATTTGGTTGTAGTTAAATAAATTCACACCCACTATTGGTGAACATGTCGTCATGCTGTATATACACATGGATTACATCACTCTTATACACAGCCAGAGGCATGTGGACCGAAACTTTTAGTGTTGAAATGGACTCTTTGCTAGAGAGAATGAACTCAGCAGAAACTACGTCCATAGAATGTCATTGTTCAGCTGAAGTTAACTGACTTAACCAGTGATTTTTTTTTTTTTTTTGTGATTATAAATCTATCTTCAGGTAATCTCTACAGAGTTGTGTGCACATGATCTGTTGGTTGCAACTGAGTTTTGAAACTGGAAAATACAATGCATACACATACAGATGGAAATGCAGCCTGTCTCCATCTTGTCTTAGTGCCAGCTGTTGCATTAGACCACAGAGGCTAAGAAAGGAGAAATATATAAAGACAATATGAACACATTTCTGCTCATCTGCATGAATGTCAACAGACAAGAAGTGAAATAAACTGTTTCTCTCATGGTAAGTTAATATAAAAAGATATTTTTTGTATAAAAGACTATTATTTATTGACTTTTTGTGGTACGCATTTGTACATCTTTTAAAAAGCACACACACATATGTTTTATGCCTGAAGCCTAATCACCTAGAGTGCTGTAGTAGTACCCCCTTTTTTTACATCTACTCCTGATCCACACAAATGAGCAGTTTAGATAATACAATTGACACAATGTGATGTCTGTGAAACAAATGGGCACAAAGTTACAATGATAATCAATAACAAGAGGTCTGACAAATAGCCTTTCTGAAAATGAAAAAATACAAATGACAAAAAGTAAATCATTTAAAGACATCTGTTGTTCTCTACCCAAAGTAACCTGTAAGTAGGTCAGACATGGGAGTAAATGAGCATTGCGACACTGAATTGCATATATTGTCATTGTCATACACTTTTAAGTAATTAGTTCTAATTTTTAATTTTATTATTCTCATGTAATATTGTAATGTGCATACCATAAAGAAGAGCTGAGATGATGCAGCAGCTAAAAGGGAATCTGAATAAACAAACAACCATGTTTTTTTGCCATCCACCAAAAATAAGTCCTGCTAAAGGATGGGGAGATTTAAGTATTTTAGTAGTGTATTGCAAAGAATGTTGCTGATCTGAATTTGGCCAAATTTCTTATTTTTCTTGGCAGAGAATACAGTGGCTATTTGAAGTCTTTGAGTATATTTTCCTTCATGGAGTAAAAAGTGTTAAAGGGTTAGGGTTAGGGCTGACATGCAGTTTTTTCAGATAGCTTTTTACAACAAATATATATAGCATATGAATAAAAATGAAGTATATGAAAAGTGATTTCTATTATCCTTTATCACGTTGAGAAGAAAGAAAATGAAAAAACATGGTGCTGTATTTATATGTTTTATTTACACTTACCTAATGGATTTAAAGTATAAACTTGCATAAGAGAAGTTTGTAAGGGGCTAGAAAAGCACGTTGGCCAACTTACATAATTGTATTTCACATAGCATATAGGAATAATAAAGGCAGTGGATTTAAGTTTAAATGTTACTGCCATATAATGTAAAAAACCATTACCTTCTGTCATGTCAAAGTTAATTTACATAATCATAAATGCAGACAAAAGATCTCAGTGGTTAACAATAAGATGATCAGCAACTATTTTAGCCATCGACTATAAGAAGAATGTGGTGTTTTCTCCATCAACATAAAACATTTGTGGACTTTAGATTACATATCAGTAATACATGTATAATTACATTTCAAATTATGGTATATTATTTAGCTCTCAGTTCGTTATATTCAATGTAAAAATAATTACCGGTAATAGATGAAGCAAGTGACAGACATTTAAACGTAAATACAAATTTGACTTAGGGTGTTGTAAACTGTTGAATAGGCTTTTACCCCTGAGCCTGTAGCACAGGTTTAACATTAAAAACAGTTGTAGTTTCATTTATCGGGCTCCTGGCACTGAATCGCTCATCTGTTATTGCACTGCAAACACAAGCCTTTGGATGTAAAATGGCCAGTTCTGTTTGCAGGGATGACACATTTTTGTTTAAAAAAAAACAGGAAGGTATCTTTCACTTGATTTAATTATTCATCTGTCACAGAGAGTTTCAGTCATGCGGCCCTCTACGCACTGATGGCCCAAACTTCCTATGACAGATGAACACTTAAATCATGTGAGTGCTACACAGTTTTGAAAATGGATTAAAAAATAGTCGAGGTGTAAAAAAAAAAGAAAAAAGAAAAGAAACATCCTGTCCACGCAGTTCCTACTTCCACGACTCTCTGGCATCTTCCTTCCCATGACAGGAGCCGACTCTGAGGAAAGGTTATAGACAATTTACTGCATGAGTGGATAAACATCACGGTGTGTATTTGACAGTGAGGTGTAGTATGCATGTGTTACCCATAGTGTTTTACCTCCTCTTACATCTCGGACACACTCTGCCCCACACTGTCTTCACCATGGCTTCTCTCAGAGCTGGACTGCCCCACAGGTACACTGAGGGTGTGCACACAGCGTTGAAACGAGCCATGATGGCGAAAAGATTAGTGGCTTCATTCCTAAATTTCAGCCCTCCTCCTCCCACAAATCTGATTATGATATTAACAAAAGAAGGGCCCCACAACACCAAGAAACTTATGACAACAAAAATAATGATTCTCAATGATTCCTTCTTGCTTTCTCTCTCTGCGCTGGGAGGGTCTCTTTCAACATGGAATCTGGCAACAACATACAGTTTGATAGTCATGACCACTTTGGTGAGAATGATTAGTTGAAAGAAGACGATGCTGTACGTGTAGAGCTGTATCGCTTTAGAAAGTGGAAGCAAATTTCTAGCGAGCAAGTGAGCAACGTTGTAAATCCAGCAGTAAATGTTAATGCCTATGACAACGTGCCGTGTGATGAAGCGGCTGTAGATGAATGGATGGCACACAGCTAAGTATCTGTCAAACTGTGCGAATAAAAACGTCAATATATTGACCCCTAAAAGTGAAGGCAAAACATTATAAGTTCCATTTCTAGAAGGATATCCCTCCTGAACATCAAACAAACCAAGATAATACACTGAGAAGCCAACAAGCGTGTCACAAATACTCGTGTTCAGCATGAAAATAAATCTATTCTGAAGACGCAGCGCTTTTGTGGCCAAGATGCCAATGACTACTGTGCCGGCTACGAGAACAGTAGCAGTAGCGAATAAGATCTGGAAAATAAAGATAAAATAATCCTCAGGACTGTCAAAGTCCACAGAGAGAGGCACTCCTCCAGTCACAGAGTCTGTTATGTTGGAAATGGGCATTGTTTATGCTCAAAGGCTTCCTAAATGCAAATCTTTATTTATAAGTGGAACCTAATGTGTTGTGAAGTCATCAGCCTCTCTTGGGATGGTATGAGCAATCTTATGTTGTGTTTTCCCCCTTTTACACAAGTCTCATATTATAGTCCTGCTTATTATTTTTCAGCTTTTAATATCACTCAGCACTTGAAAAATATTCCCCTCAATATCCCCCCCTTTTTAATCTGCTTGTGTTGTGCTGCGGTAATTTGTATGCTTACAAACAGTTCATGATCATTTTGCTATAACAATATAAACCAATTAGGGCTGTAACTAACAACTATTGTCATAATCTTGATGAATTGATTAACCATTTAGTGATAAATGACAAAGTTTCTCAAAGCCGAAGGTGCAATCGAAATGTGTTTTGTTCACAACCTAACGCCATTCAATTCACAGAAGAAGATGTTTGTCTTTTTTCGTTATTTTTTTATGACTCAAAACGGTTAATGAAAATAGTTGGTGATTATTTTTTTGTCAATCGATTAATCTACCCATCTAAACTAAAAATAAGCAGTAATCAAGTTCGCGTGACCAATACACATTGTCATTCAGCTGGCTACTTTGGGTCAATATATGCAAGCTCACTGTACTTGATTGATACACATTTTTGAGAACAGAAAAAAAAATAATAATAAAAAATTAATGAAACATGAAACCAGCAATAAACATTTTCAGAGATGACCACTCTCCGGATGACAAACTGCAAAATACCGGTCAAACTGCAAATAAAACGTCATTATGTTTACCCCAAGAAATAAGTTCCATTTCTAGAAGGATATCCCTCCTGAACATCTAGTAACAAACCAACATAATACACTGCAAAGCCAACCAGAGTGTCACAAATACTCGTGTTCAGCATGAAAAGCTCACTGAACTTGACTGATACACATTTTTGAGAACAGGTAGATGTTTATTCGCACGAACTTGCACAATGGAAATAGGCCTAATAGTTTACCCCCAAATGTCCACCAGATGGTGCTGTGCAGCAAGGAAGCATCATCCAACTGTGCTCCAGATTTTTTTTTGTGAGATTTTAAAATACATATAGTGCACTTTTTTGATGCGCACTGAGACCTGATTAAACGGAGTGACATAACGAAATAAAGACAGAACAGGGAGAAGGAAGAATGGACTAATAAATATGTGTGTTTCTAATTTGCCAATGTGCAACAAAACTGTCGCCATAGAGAAGAATTTAATTTCTCATCTTTTTAATTTGTGAGACACAAGTGTCTTTTTATTAAAATAATAGAAACGTTTCAGATAAAACATGTTTAATTATAAGAAATTTTTATTCGTCGGGTAGGCTTATGCCACATAATTTATCGATATTATTTTCCTAGGTTGGCAAAGTCATGGCCCGCCCTTCTGCCTCTGATTGGCTTACCATGTCACACCAAACCCAAATGTGACGCTTCACACTCAAACCTAACCAAGAAGGAAACGAGAACCAGCCAATCAGAGGCCGAGTAGGACGGGTCACATCTTCGCCATCCTAGGAAAAAAACCCTGTTACTTTTTGCCATAGCAGGAGGCACAAATATTCATCTGCACATGAAAACTACTGATTATTAGATGAAACATGGACCAAGTCCATAACGATTAATATTAGCTACATTACACAGATGCATGAACAGTGGTGAAATGTATATTGCTGACCCACAGATTCAAAGAGAGCTGAAAAAACAGACAATATTTGACTGTCCATGAGACGTATAGGCACTATTTTCCATTTAGTCAGAGTACAGAATGCAACAAAAACTCATAGACGTTTTATACAATGTTTCTAATTGTATCGTATTTGGGAGCAGGCAGCAGTTAAGATAAACATATCGATGCCCTTCAGTAAAAATATGTGATAACATTTAGCCCAGTTTAAGTTTCCCCGTGGCTCTTATGTTAAGCCGAGATATGACTTTTGCTTTAAAAAACCAACAAATAAATAAATAAAAACCTAATCTGATCTTAAAAATGATGAGTCTTTAATGTTGAAACCAGTTAATAATTAAAAACACTTATCCGTAATATCCAGCTCACCTCGCCATAGCAAAACGTTGAAGTGTTAAATAATCGTATAGTGACAATATAATCATTATTATATATTATATATATATATATTTTTAATTCAAACTTGCAAACGTTACCCCAAACTCTCCACATCCTTATTCCTGGGGCTGAGATTAAGAAAAAGTGAAATATAAATTGTAATTATCATCAGAAGGAAAAATCTTCCTGCTGTAATTTTAACAGTGAATAAGGGACGACCACAAAAACTTACATAGGGTAATGTGAAAAAGAATTTTTTTTCGGTTTTATTGATTCAATTTGCAGTTTAATATATTTTCCTCTCGAGTCCTTTCCAACCAGAGAGCCAGCTGACTGAGTCCTCAGATGTTTCACGGACAGTGAATCTTCATCGGCCTTCTTTTACCATTTCCATTGGCAGGACAGGAGCCAACTCTGGAAAGAAAAGAAAAGAAAGAATAGGTTTGATCACTGCATATTACAGCCTGACTATTGACAAAAGCATTGGCATATTTATCAGTTTTATTACAAATTACAATTACCTCCTTTTACATCTCGGGCACACTCTGCCCCACACTGTCTTCACCATGGCTTCTCTCAGAGCTGGACTGCCCCACAGGTACACTGACGGTGTGCACACAGCGTTGAAACGAGCCATGATGGCAAAAAGATTAGTGGCTTCATTCCTGAATGTCAGCCCTCGTCCTATCACCAGTCTGAGGACGATATTAATAAAAGAAGGGCACCACAACACCAAGAAACTTATAACAACAAAAATAATGATTCTCAGTGATTCTTTGTTGCTTTCTTTCTCTGCGCTGGGAGGGTCTCTTTCAAGCTGGAATCTGGCAACAACATACAGTTTGATAGTCATGGCCACTTTGGTGAGCACGATTAGTTGTAAGGTTACAATACTGAAAACATACAGCTGTATCGCTTTAGAAAGTGGCAAGAAATTAGTGATGATCGACTGAAAATAGACATGAAACCAGCAATAAACATTTGCAGAGACGACCACTCTCCGGGTTATAAAGCGTGTGTAGATGAATGGATGACAAACTGCAAAATACCGGTCAAACTGTGCAAATAAAAACGTCATTATGTTTACCCCAAGAAGTGATGGTAGCATATTATAAGTTCCATTTCTAGAAGGATATCCCTCCTGAACATCAAACAGACCAACATAATACACTGAAAAACCAACCAGAGTGTCACAAATACTCGTGTTCAGCATGAAAATAAACCTATTCTGAAGGTGCAGCGCTTTTGTAGCCAGAATGGTGATGACTACAGGCCCTGCTATGAGAACAGCAGTCGTAGCGAATGAAAGTTGGAAAATAAAAATGAGATAATCCTCAGGACTGTCAAAGTCCACCGAGAGATGCAGCCCTCCAGTCACAAAGACTGTGGTGTTAGAGAGGAGCATTGTCTCAGTCATGCAGAATGGATTTAATGTCTTTATATAGCTGCTTGATAAGCCACTGTCCATGAAAACGAACTTGTTTTCTCCACAGGGGACATCTCTCTTGTAATATCAATGTTTAGACTTATTTGTTGAAGTAGCTTACTCTAAATAAAAATTTACGCGTTTCTTGTGGCATTTTCAAAACCCTTTTTTTATTTTTTATAAATACCTTATTAAATATTTAAATGTTTCTGTAGGTCTTTTTAATATGAACTTTTACCAGCAAAAAGGGAAAATATACATAGAAAATATTAAAGAAAAAGAACAAATAATCAGGGTTTGGATATCATCAAACATAGAGAATAATATAGATGATTATTACATACATTTGCTGAGTTCACCAAGCATATACGACGCTCGGGTATTTAAAATGAAATAAATTCCGACATTTTCATTAAAAAAAAAAGCTGCTGGGCCCCTACCGATCCCCTCTCTGTGCACTGTTTTTCTGTACAATACCTTGACCCAGATTTGCTATGTGGTAATTTGATTAAACAGTTAAAATGTATTTCACAATTCTCAAAACACATACAAACCATCATACCATGCATACAATTATCTCAATGAACATTCAAGGAGACAAAGAGACAACGTCTGTATCACTGTGAAATCTTCAAAGTGATTCCACCAACTTTCGTTGTTAGGCCTGTCATGTACATGAAATCTGACATGACACACTCAACCAAAATCCCAATGCACTATTATCTGTAACATTTAAAGCATTGTAGTCTTATTTATTTCCTTGAGTAAATAATAACCTCTCACTGGAAAATGACTTGATCAGTAACTTTAATCCTGAAACCTCCAAATTATGATAATTCAAATTTGGACTAGATTAAAACAATTACACCAGCTCTCATAACATGCATCGCCTTAATATTACATAGGCCTACAGGCGCTGACATTTCAACTGTTGAGGATGATAGTGTAAACACTTTGAAAAGATTAGTGCTTTTGTAATTCATCATATTTGACATAAAGCATGAAAAGAGTGATACATCCTTTGTATTATAATTTATTCCTGAAAAATCCACAATTAATGTATGTTAAGTTAATTATGGCCTTCGTTTATCAAAGAAATGTGGTTGATAATTTATGAATTTATAAATTGTGAATTAATTAATAATTCCAGTTTATTTTCAAGAAACTTAGTTAACACAAACCTGACTAATGAGTTAGTTGAGTTCATTTATGTGCTACTACAATAAACACATGTTTTCGATTTGAAAATGTATCATACATGATAAAACCATTGCAGGGTTGAGCTGATTTAATAGGGCTTTCAGGACAGGCATTGACAATGAATGTGTGTCTGTTTTATACCTGAGATATCTACAGTGGAAAAGGCTACCGTTTAGTTATTTTTATTGTCTATTCAGATGTAAATGAATGGGTTTAAAAAGCCTCTACTGAGGTGTCCCCACAGTTTTATTAGTTGGCAGTGAAAAAACTTTAAATAATTTCAACGTGATTGAAATGTGTGATTTTTGGTCATCATCTGTATTGATACACAATTGGACAGAGGATCATGATGGGGCTGAGCAGTGGAAGCCCCTAACCAACCTGAACTGCGACCAAAAAACTGAGGTGATGGCCGGGTGTATTACATGGGTGTCAAAGTCATTTTAGTTCAAGCGCCTGACCATAAAACCATCGCATAATAACCTATAGCTGAATAATATATATATATATATATATATATATGTATATATATATATATATATATATAATAACGTTACTATAATAAACCATCTATTTCAACAGATGAACCTGTTTTTTTCCAGATTATTTTGCACAGAAGCTGCTGATTATAGGCTATATGAATGTTTTAAATATGACTACAATATATTATTTATTTTTTCAGAGGATTGTGTTTTGGATCAGAGTTGGAAAACCTCTGCAAAATTATCCAGTGAGCCGAATTGGACCTCTTGGAGGCCTGGTTCTGGCCCGCGGACCGTATATTTGACACCCCTGGGCCCTGTTTCAGAAAGCAGGTTTAGTGAAAACTCTGAGCGAGTTGAGTTTAAGGAAACTCTGTTTTTTCGGTTTCACAAAGCCAGTTCAGCTTAACTCTGAGTCAGTTACCCTGGCAACTACTCAGTGAAACTAACCTGCTCGTTGGCAGCTAGCATTATTATTGAACAATATTCTCAGGCCTCGTCTGTACGACACATCGTGGACATTCTCTCAGTTCAGAACAAATTATTTGTGTTGCACATTGGGGTCGTTTTTTTTTTTTTGTTTGTTTTTGTTTTTGTTTGCCAATGGCAGTGTTATATATAACATCGGTGACACTGAGCATGTTTCCAAGGCAACCGTCTGCCAGGCTTCAGAAATGCAATACTACTCAGAGTTAGTTAAACTTGCTTCCTGGTGCAGTAGGAGGTGATGACAGTTAGGATACATGACGTCCCATTGCCATTACCCCTTGTGATCAATTTTATTTTTTTTAATTTGGACAAAATTTAATTTTTTTAAATGGACAAAAGATTACAGAGGATAAGTGATTACTGTATTGAAGCTGAGCCTCCTAACACCACAAGGCCCATCTTGGAGTTGAAACTAATAAGAACTACCATCAACAATAACGATAACAACAACAATACGGATGAGCTTCTGTATCAGGACCACACCGCTGACCATGGTCCTGAATTTGCGGCTGGCTGCATCCCCAGTTCTCTCTAGTTCACTGACTCATTATCGCCAATCTGATAAGAAGTAATCAAAAGGGGGGAAGTGCAAAGCTGAGTGCAGAGTTCAGCAACACTTCGGCTTCACTTGTGTGATCAGGGGAAAAAACCCCATCTATGGCTATTTGGTTGCTTCTTTTAATTCAATGGGCCACATCCGTGTATCAGTATTGAACCTATAGGTTTATCAGACTTAATTGAACACCTGTACACAGCAACTGTTTAACAAGCTGCATGGGTTCAAACATTTTCTTAGCTTGCTTTTTCCACACATGAGCAGTATTATCTGTTTTTTATTAATCATTAGTCACTGGAGGCGAAATATGCAGTGGAAAACAGCTCAAATAGTTTGTGGTTAAAACATTTATATGTGAGACAGTGTATCTTGTAATGTACAGTCATATATTATATAGTGCAATATATACATTTTACATACATTTGTACAGTATATACAGTCCACCCGTCCACAAGTGATTTAACGTCCCAATCATACCTTGGACAGCCTAATCTGTTGCTTCTCACCCAAACAGCGCCCTCATTTATTTTCACCTATTCTAGGAGGCCTTTTTTTTTTAATACAATCACTCTTGTGACTCTTTTTTCTGAAGTTGATTCTATTAGGTGACATTTATGTTTCTTTCCTATTCCTTTTAACAAAGAGTGTATTCAGCCAGCATTCAAAATTAAGAAAAACAGATCACTTTTGCCCTCCATTGTTTTCCAGTGTTGAGCAAGACGTGTCCTTAATCATTTGCTATTTATTTACAGCGTACCTTTCTACGGCCTTGATGATCGTATTTACATAGGTTTATAGCAAATAATGTTCTGTGTCTGTTCCTAAAGACAGGTTAAGTTGAAAACACATAGAGTAAGCCTTGGAGTTGAAGCGATTTGGGAAACTGATCTTTAAGGAATACTAAGCGGCAGGAGAGCTGTCCATGGTACCCGCGCCGGTCGGCGCTCTCAGACACCTCGAGAACTTAAAATGTCACAGAATGACAACTGAATTCACACGTATGTGAGGTAATACTACGCCATGTACTATGTCACAGTTTTCTCTCTTTCTTTCTTTCCTTCTTTCTTTCTTTTTTTGTTACATACCACAGTCAATTTTGAACCAGCTGCGATGCGATTGGAGACAGCTTTGCAGCCTGATACCGCACGATAATGACAAACACCATAAAAGTACCAAACAACAGAATAAACCATCAAAACTGGAGAATTTACCCGACATTACCACCACTTACTTAAGATTTTCACCCTGTCTCTATTAACTGCAGAAATCCTCGCTGTATCAAGGCTGTATCATATACCAAGACGAGTCCACCTCGTACAGCTACCACAACCCTGACGATCCCATAACTAGCACCTTGGGCAGCGGTCAAAACACACTTGTGAAACATTGCACATGATCCATTTGAGTTGTAGGCTATAGGAAAGAAAAATATCCTGTGGATCCATTAGCGTGGAGCCTTTGTTACAACCACAAACTTTAAAATAGTAGATTTTCATTCATATGTTGGGAGGCAGAGGCCCTGCACAGACAGTCACATTAACCTAAATCCCTTCCCATGCCTCAGATAGAAGATAATGAGTCCATCATTACAATTTTTACAACATCATAACCATTTTTTAAATTAGTGGAGGTGTTTGGAATTAAATTGAAATTAAATATAACATATCGATAGATATGCAGCGTTTCCAGTTCACTCACTCGGTCTCAACACAGTGTATATCCAAACTATGACATTGCATCCTTCTTCACATGTAAAAAAGCTCATCTAGCGCATTTCCCTCCAGTCGTTTTTACAGATTTAAAATGTCACAATTGCGAACACACGTTAATTCAACTGTGTCTGAATCAAGGGACATCTCCATGCCAGCCATGTGATATTGATAATGTAGTTCATTGCTATGATGCCTTGCTGACGGAGGCTGCTTCACTATCATGTCCTTGTCATTCCATCGAAGTTATAACCAATTCTGAAAGAGAGGGAGAGAGAAAGAGAGAGACAGAGAGACAGAGAAAAACAAATAGAAAGAGGTAGAGTAATTGTCTTATTCACATTCAGAATTGGAGACAATTTCCAATACTGTGTTTACATTAACTCAATAAAATGGGACGATTTCGTTGCTTCTTACCTGATCCTCCGTCTGGGACAGACCCACCGCCACACTGTTCTCCACACGGCCTCGCGCAGCGCCGGACTGCCCCAGATGTACAGAGTCGGGGTGACCAGGGCGTTCAGGCGTGCCATGATGGCGAACAGGTTAGTGGCTTCATTCCTAAACCTCAGACCCTGTCTAGTCAACTGTCTGACAATAATATTGACAAAGGATGGACACCACAAAGCCAAGAAGCACATAACCACAAACACAATAATGCGTAGCGACTCCTTTTTGTTGTCTCTCTCTGCACTGGGCGCCTCTCTCGCTAGGTGACTCCTGGCTATGATGTAAAGTTTAATCGTCATCAACACTTTAACAAGAACTATAATCTGCAGAGTCATAACACCAAACGCGTTTATTTGAGCTGCCTTTGAAATAGGCACCATATTCTGCACAGTGAGGATAGTGTACGTGTAAATCCAGCAAAACGCGCAAACCCCTATGACAAAAGACCTTGTGATGTAGCGGTTGTAGAAGAATGGATGGCACACAGCTAAGTAGCGATCAAACTGAGCGAAGAGAAAGGTTAACACATTGACACCTAGAAATGAGGGTAAAATGTAATATGTCCCGTTTCTTGAGGGATAGCCTTCTTGAACGTCAAAGAGGCCGAGATAATACACCGAAAAGCCGGTCAGAGTGTCACTGATGCTAGTGTTCAGCATAAATATGAAACGGTTCTGGACTCGCAGAGACCGGGTGAAGGATATACCGATGATCACCGAGCCGGCAACGAGCACGGCGCTTGTGGCGAACAGAATGTGGAAGATGAAGATGAGGAAGTCCCCCGGAGTGTTGAAATCCACCGACAGAGGGATGGTGGCGTTGTGAAGCATCCTGACGCTCCTCTGGATAAAGCTATGGTTAATTGTATTTATAGATGAATGAGGACTAGAGATAGCAGAATTTAAGCAAACCTCCCAGTCTCTAGAGTGCAGAGGCTTCCAAATAACAGGTTTCCGTGTAGACCCTATCACAGAAAGTCCCGGGAGTGTTTGTTATAGTAAAAACAAGGTGATCACCAATCACTTGTTTGTGCGTCCTGTTGTCTCCACAACACTTTCTTAAAGGCTTGGCTTGGTGCGGCCTGGTTCTTCTCAAGTCTGGCTCCGCGTAACCTCAATGTCACTGCTAATGCATTTAAGATGTAATTACCTTATTCAATTCTTTAATCATACCAGCTACTCAATGCTCACAATAAGGCCTTAATTGTATTCTACAACAGGTATTTTATTTCCAAAGCTTGGTCAACATAAAAAGCCAAAACTTTACTTTTACCAGCCAAAAAGTTTTTTTTTTCTTGAAAAGTCCCTTTTTGAAAGTGAAATGTGTTAAAAGCATTATGAGGTCCAGTTTTATGCTAAGTACTCATTCATTCTACTTTACAAAAGACGAAAAACAAACGAGCAAGGGCCTCCTGGATCTGGCAGCGATCTGTCTTACAACGGGTGCTCTTGGTGCATGTCCACAAAAAAGGAATGGATTCCCAAATGAGCACTACTTCAAAAAATAGTCTAAATAACATGAATTCCTGGGATCATTTGACCCCGAGGTCAAATAATTACCATGTCACCCCTGTAAGCCTTTTAAACCTCTTAGCTTGACGAAACTGTGCTCTGACCTTTTTGGGAATTTATTCCCTATTTTGTGGACCTCTCTCTGTTACAGATTGTTTTATTTGTCACATGTACTCCCATTTTCAATTAATGGTAATTTCAGGTAATGTCTCCTAACTTAACCTACATGATTATGGAGTGCCAAACTTCTTAAATGTGTACAGACACGTTTAAAATGTGGTCAAATTCATCCAACACGAGCAGCCTAGTATTAAAACCCAAATGCCATATCACATTTTAAAAATGTGCATGAAATTAAGTGAGGTTTTAAAATAAATAGTCAATGATGATTTCTGGGCGTATTTATTTATTATCAAATTGCATATGCATTAGTTAGAATTATTTTGTGTATTATTACACTGTGGTATTGCGACATCTGTCCTCTTTCAGGTTACTAGAGCATTTCATTCATAAGATCCTTCATCTGGTACGTCTGATTTAGTACAATGTCAATTTTTTGCCACTAGGGGGAGCAGTAAACCATTTTTTTCAATATATGGTCTAAGACGTTCCTCTAATCATATTGGTATAGATTCCTTGCTTACACGTATCATTATTACCTGTAAAGGAGGTTATAGGTGTTTTATGATCCTCAGTACAGTTTGTATTGAGTATTTTCAATCTATAATGTACACACACACACACACACACACACACACACACACACACACACACACACACACACACACACACACACACACACACACACACAGGCAATCCAATACAACAGCTCTGCTATAAATTCTATTTTAACAAAGCTAATACATTTTCAGTTTTTGTTGACATAGTCAGAAAGTTGATCATTCTACTTTATATATTTACCAAGGTCATAGTGTGTGGTGGTGGTGGTGTGCTGTAGTGCATTACATTACAAAGTGTTCCTAATATTTTGTCCCCTCTCATGTAAAAAAGAAATAAATATCTGGCATGACCACACTTTGCTTTTCAAACAGCACTAATTCTCCTTTGTATACTTTGCAGTTTTTCAGTTCCTGCATCTTTAAGAACTTGCCACAGTTCTAATGTGGATTTAGGTGTTTTAGTTACCTCTGTATCTCCATGTAATCCCATACTGACTTGATGATGTTGAGATCAAGGCTTTGTGGGGGCCATCTGTTGCAGGACTCCTTGTTCATCTTGTCTGTTTGTTTGGATGGTAGTCATGCTGTAGAATATATTTTGGACCACTCAGATACTTCCCTGGTGACACTACATAATGAATAAGAACTTAAACATCTAAAGTACCAAAGATTTTTGCACAGTACTATTTATTATATGACACCTTCCCATTCACTTGGACGAGAAAGATACTGTTTATGGTATATACAATAGATAGACCTAACCATATACTAATGATCTAGATAGTAAAATGGCCTCCTGAAATACATAACTGGATAAACCTCCCTTTCACCAATCAGTCAGTGTTAACACGACACACTTAAAACAGTCTTAAAACAATCTCACTTAGCTGATAGTATAACATTCAAACACAATTACACATGAGTAATCTCCAACATTGGTTCTTACTAATTGAGAAACATCTATTTAAATGTTCCATGCCCTCAAAATACTGTAGACTATTTAATAACACACATAGTCTTTAACTCTATAAGGGGATTTATGAAGCTGTTTGACAAACTCGGTGAGGACAAGCCAGGTGAGATAACAGTGATAACTGGGAGAGGTCACTGATCATAACACTTGGTGTTGTTCTTGTGGTCCGTAAGTAACAAAATTGAACCAAACCTTACTTAGGAGCACTAGATGAGCACTAGATTTGTGAACAACTGCACAAAAAGATTGTTTAAACTGAATACTAACCTTTTCTCATTTCTTTCCTGTAAAATGTTTACAAGCACACTGTTTTACTGATATCTATAGTTTCTGGCAGCTTTCATATAGCTGAGGTGCTTTCACAAAGCCAGTGCTTTACATTAAAAGAAAAGAATGAAAACAATAAAACATGATGGGCAGACAATTAGATAAGAAGAGACGATCAGACAACTGAAACAATTAAAATGTACATGTACACATAGTCAACAATAAGAAAGAAAGAAAGAAAGAAAGAAAGAAAGAAAGAAAGAAAGAAAGAAAGAAACTAGGATTCATTTTGACTTTGAAAATTTGAGTTCAGTGCAGATGATAAAAGGCCTCACTGGATGCTGTTGTCCTCAGAGGGAGACTGTTCCAAAGTTTTGGTGAAGACTTCAGAACATGTAAAACATTAATATGATCAGTTTAGTGATTACCTTCTTTTAACTCAGAAATGTCTAAAACTGATATCAGGCCAGAAGTTGCAATTGTAACTTGAAATTGTCAATATACCGTATATGCGGTGAGCAAATGGTAAAAGACCCCATGGGACCATGATATTAGGCCTAGTGCTGCAGGTGTTTTTACTTGTTGATATTTGTGTGTTTTTATCGGGAGCTTGTTGACTTGTTGTCTATGGGAATTGAAGTCACCCAAGTCGACGTCTCCCTGTCAGCCTGACTACATAAACCAGGATAGAGGTAAAACCCCTCAGATGTGCGGCCATACAGCTGCACGCCAGCCCCTCTTCAGTCTTTGCTGCGCAGCGCAATGAAGACCTGAATACACCGTTTCTCTGCACCAATGAGTAACCACAGCCAGGGTCTGTCTTTTGTGCTGCCCCTCACAAACGCCGGCAACGTGTTTATGCTTCTCTTCAGTATTTTCCTGGCTGCAGCTATCATTTTCTTCAACGTGTCTGTGTCTCTCTCCATATTGCTGAACAAGGCGTTGCGTGGCGAGAACCGCTTCATGTACATGTTGAGCACTTGCCTCAGTGACATCTGCACAGGCGTCTCTTATTACTATGTTGGTGTTCTCGATGTGAGGGACAACTTTAACTCCCCTACGAGAACCTTTTTCATCGTTCACACATTTTTAGGGTTGTCTTACATGGCCATCCTGGCCGCACAGGCAGACAGGTACCACGCAGTGGTTTCACCTTTTAAATATTCCCAACGCATGACCCGAAACAGGACCTTGCTGGTAATCTTTGTCTACTGGTTTTATGCATTCTTCATCGTGGGTGTGCAGAATCTGGTCACTGCCGGGGTGGCCAGACAAGTCTCGAGCATCGGTTCGTTTGTGGGGAACATATTTACAGTGATTATAATGATAGGATTGAACATCAGATTGTTTATCATCGCTAGGTTCCAGCTGGAGAGGGAGCCGCCCTCTGAGGACAGAGACGCCAAGTGCTCCTCGGTGTATCTCATCCTGGTGGTGGCTGTGTTTTTCTTAGCCACATGGCTTCCAATATTTTGCCATGCTGTGGCCTGTAATTTTGGTAATCTAACCTGTCATAACTTTAGGAATGAAGGCACCGACCCTGTTCGCATTTTGCCCAGAATTAATGCTGCCCTGACCCCCATTCTGTACATCAGAGGGTGCACTCCGCTCAGGGCGACGCTGCTCACCAAAGTGTGGAGACCCTGCTACAGGAAGAGGCAACGGAGTGTTCATGTTTGATTAGTGTTAACGTTGTTAACATAAATCCTTGGTGGCGTGTGAATGGCATCCTCGCTTTTTTGTGAATTGCTTGAATGTATCCTAAAACGTTTCACAACTGAGCCCACAATAATTTTATAGACACTAAAAAACATTTTTTATCCATATTTTTCATGTTTCTGTTTTAGAAACTTGTGTTCAGAGAAACACAAGTTTCTAAATATCGTGTACCCTAGTTTAACTTTAATATGAATGCCACTGATCACTAATGCTGTAGATCAGTCAGCAGTAAAAGTTTAACAACTGACATAACTTTCCATATTTTGTACTTTGTCCTGTATATGCTTTTATACAATATCTTTTATTGTCTTTTTGTCTGTCATGAAAACACCAAGAGGAACATCCATACAGATGAGTTTGTCAATAAGTAATTAACAGCATGTTTTTTCTTCTTCGACTACACTTGAAATCTGCAAATAGAGAAAGTGTGCTCACACCTTATATTTATTACTCTGCTTCACTTTCAGCACTGCTTGCTGTACTGTTTACATTATTTTCCTGACATTTAGTGAATACGGATGAATAAGCAAACGAGGAAAATGGACAGTTTAGGCTGTGTCCAGATTATTCCGCTGTATTCGCTGATTTTTTTCATCCAATAAATTCAATTGTGATATTACTGTAATATCAGAAATGTGATCGCTGATATATAATCATGAAGTTTATCATTGCTTTACAGTGGTGGCTGTTTTTCTTAAATGATGCTCACTTAGGGCAACTCATGCAGTGCTTCTAAACACCTTGATGATGCACCTCAGCATGTCCAGCTTCCCCGCAGAGGATGTAGTTTCCGCGGCAACCGCACAGTGTCAGAAGAGTACTTTGGCACAGCGCCATAACTTGGATCTCCATGAAATGTGAACCACAAGCTTGATGCATGGCAGATCACACTGATAGTCCTGCAATATCTGGAACAATGTGAGTCTCTTAGCGCCTTCCGGGAGATGGACAATGATTCGATGATCAGTTGCAGGTAACATTACGGAGAGTTGTCTTGTTGATAGAGGTCCAATAAACGTTATGGTGAAACCACATCAGTTGTGTTGTATCCTGTTTTCTATTGGCTGAAGGCTGGTCAGGGCCCTCTGTGCTAAGAGGAGGAGCCAACAGATCGCCACACTTCCGCACATCTGGTGCCCAATTTCTGAACCACAACCATCTCTCTCTCTTTCTCCCTCTCTCTGCTGATACCCGTCACCACCACCCCTTGCACAAAAGACCCCCGAGAATAAACATTCACAGACATATCTTCTTTGCAACTAAAACGGCAACTTATAACATATAGATGGATGCATCTCTATGGGTTGAGCTTAAATTTAAAGTTTGAGTTTACAATCATTATCCAACTGATGAACTAATTTCTGTATGAACAGGGCTGATGTTACGTGTTTGCAGTAGGAACATTAATACATTACACGCTGAAATGCATGGTCTGCTAGTAAAGACCCTTGAGAGTGCATAGAAACAGTCTACACTGCAAAACTGCAGCGGTGTTACAAGCTTTTTTTATTTACTACATTTAAACCTGCTGTGAGTGACGGTGACACAGAATCATTTGACTTGTTTGCAATGCTTGATTAAAACATCTCCAATCATAAAATGGGACTCACTGGTTATTATCAGCTTTTCAACTTTCAACAGTACGGCCTGATGACATTTGTTTTTACTGCAATGAGATGCATATACGCTGAAATCTGCTGGTTTCTCTCACACTCTCTGATAAAACATTAGGTTTAATTATTTCATCTCTTGAAAGCACTGGGTATGAATTCTACACAAAATAACTGGTCAAGTCAGATATTTTTTGAAGCGTGGATCTGCATCCAGCAGTATAGGGCCACGGCTGAGCCATTCCACTGATAAAAAAAGGACCTAAACCACAGTTTGAACACAGCATTGTGTTTGTGTGTGCGTATCTCTCTGCCATCTTGCAGGTAAAGTTGCCAGGGGTCTTGGGCTGAGAAAGTGGCCAAACCCTCCCACAGTGGGATGTTTTCTCTGCTGCACTCTGGGCTGGTTTCTATTCAAATGTGGGTCAGGGGTGAGGAAGCCTAACGTCATAAGCTTGCAACATGGCGTCCCGAAGGCTGTGAGATGAGCAAGAGGATGGTAAAGAACGCTTGAGAACGATCCTACCGATGTAATCAGGTATTTAAAAGATTTATTTTCTCGTTGAAGTGTATTGTAAACGCGTCATGTGTCTGCTGTAATGTCTGTTTTCATCGGATCGGTTTTCTCCCAGTTGCTGCAAGGATCGCAAGGGTTTTCGGCGTTACGGTGGTGTTTTTTTTTTCCACGGCGTGCCAACAAAAAGGGGCTCCGGTGGTGCCTATTCTGGCTCTACCAGCCTGCTTTGGCAAGCCAAGGAATCCCATTTGATCTATTTGAGTTAATCGCGGCTCCTGCTCGAAACGGCAAAGATGAATTGTTTGCAAATGTAGTGTTGTTTATTTTGGCGTCGCGGGCTTGCAAACGATGCCCCACAGTACGAGTGTGTACCAAATAATTACCAGGCTGGCAAAGCACATTAGGCGACAGAAAGGATCCATACACGGCTCGTCGCAAAAATGTAGAAACGTCTCAACTCTTTACCTCGTTTTCTCTGCTTTCTAATCCAATATGCTCAATGAATTGTTTACCAACATATAGGCTAATGAGCGCAATTTAAACGAATCGCTGTCATATAACCACAAGCATTTCCCAACTAACAGCAGATTGTGCTTAATATGTTCAATTAGACGGAACTGTGTCTCTGAGCTTTACACACGGCATTTTGCGCAATCATCCGACAATCATCCGACAATCATAGACATGTTACAGTCGATTCCTGTAGAGTAACCTGTATTGTTTATATATATGT
Source organism: Scomber japonicus (assembly GCF_027409825.1). Taxonomy (NCBI): domain Eukaryota; kingdom Metazoa; phylum Chordata; class Actinopteri; order Scombriformes; family Scombridae; genus Scomber; species Scomber japonicus. The sequence goes on from NC_070586.1 coordinate 15,078,470, forward strand.
AGGTTAAGCCACCTTGATCTTGGGTAGGGCTAATTAAAAATGATTATAATGGATTGACTTTTAAATATACACACAGTACAATATAGACGCAGGTACTTTCTAGTTGAAAATGCTCTCTGGTGAGATGAATGCAATCGATGCAGGGGATTGTATCTGTCTTTCCAGCCCATAGGTGGGCTGCTGCGATACATCGACCATCTTTGTGATCGGCCACAGTGTGGGTGTAACGTTACATTGTGACCAAAGCTGCTGTATTGAAACATTGTTGCATTGTATTGATTTTTGGCCTAAATTGGCACTCTGATGAACACAATGCCATAACATTATGTTTGATGTGTAATTGAGAACAGTAATGAAAACTTTCCAAAAATCACTTGGTTTCTAATAAAACAATGTAGGCTTTCCTGCTCAGGTGTGAAGGCATCTTGGCTTCTCAGGTGATTAGTGTTGTTAAAGTACCAAGGGGCATAGAGATAATAAGGCACAGGAATGTCAGTAATGTGGGTTCCCTTGACTGGCTGCTGTTTTTGTATAACCATATGTTTAGTTCTGTAAAAACATTTCCATTGTGGCTCTGTTGAGTGCATTGCCTAGTTTCAACTGAGAAATACACCACACACAAGATAGACTTCTGATGGGACACTTTTGATGTAAGGTTTAATGGACCTGGTGGACCTGTTCATACATGCTAACCATGAGTATGATATTCTAATAGTAGTAAATTCTCTCCGAGTAATGTCTCCAGTAGAAGTCAGGGGTTATCACTTGTCACTAACATTAACAGCTGAGTATAAGTTGTTAATTTAAAGTTGGTTAACTTTAATTTTTCATATTTTTATCACATTCTGCTAAATGGGTTTGGTAGCTTATCAAACCAAGTTAAGTAGTTATTTTGAAAAATGTTAACTTTCAGAGTTAACTATAAATACTGACACACTTGTAGACCCTTTTGAAACTTTTGTTTGCACTTTGGAACAATGTGAAAGTAAATCCTATGATTTTCAAAACTTCTTGTGTCACTGAGGATTGCATGTTGTTCGAACATAATATGAAGATTACAGGACTATATTTTTGCTGGTTACACCCACTCAGAATTGTCGCTGAGGTGCACGGTCACTCTGCCTGCCTGAAAGCTGGGAGAACAATTAGTTTCAACAGTACAGTTGAGAAGCACAAGATATTCAAGCATTGACAAGGGGCATCTGAATTAATTTTACACTTTTTATATACACAATGAAATTTAGTGAGGCTTGTAAAGCTGGTAGTTGGCTTCTGCATGTATTGACTCAAGCATTTGATGATGACTATGCTGCAGCTGTAACCACAGACGTAACTGTTTTGTTCATTTAATCCCATCTTTATTTTTTAAAGACAGTGTCTCATAAAACTAATCCCTGCAGGTATGTAGAAATTAGGTGCTTTTGTAAGTGATACCACCGAATTGCATTTTAATTGGCACCTCCACTGTCAGATGGCAGATTAAATGTTTCACTGAAAATGTTATGTAACAGTTGTGTAGCAGCCTGGCATCTCTATTAAAACAACAACAAGGAATAAGGCAGGAATTTTGACCACAAACACAACAAAAAGTAACCATTGTGGTCTTTACTTGTCATTTAATTGTCAATCCTAAATATGTGGATGTTATACCTTTTGTGAGATAGATGTGCTTACATATGATATGACATCAGTGTTGACCAAGTTAATCTAGACCATTTGAATGACCAAGTCAAGTCAACTGATCAGTGTGACTAGATTCATAGATTACTATGGACTACAAAGTGGGACCTGGAGGTTAATTTGAGGCCTGTGTGTGTGTGTGTGCCTCATGATCCTCATGATCGGTCAGTTGGTCTTGCCTTACCCTGCTTGTCCCTTCTCAACACACACACACACACACATACACACAGTATCCTGTATACATTGAGATTGTGGCTTACAGTGGCGTGTGTAGGCGGCACAGTGCAGTAAGAAGGTTACTTAGGCTATATGTTTTGCTGACATGTTGGACGAGGACTTATAGATTGTGCTAGGCTGTTGTATCCATACAGATCTGTCTGTTGTGTACTGTGCTGTCTGTTCGAGGGCAGTTTAGTTCGTTCAGTGGCTAAAGCACCTCAGGGCAGGGTTGTTGTTGTTCTTTAAGAAGAAGAAACAGTCTGTGGAATGTAGTGCTGATAGCCAGAAGGTTATGCAGTGTTTAAAGGCTGAAGGAGGACGAGGAGGGGGGGGGTGGCAGCTCTGTAAAACCTTGGACCATACAGGATCTTTCCTTACCCAACATGCCCTCTGTCCTTAGCCAAAGCATTAGGCACCAGGTCATGTGGGTCTGTTGCTTTTTACAGGGGGCTTTATCTCTTCAACAAAGTTCATTCTTTTAGGACAGAGGTCACTTTATCATGCCAATCATATGTTTACTTGTTATTGAAGTGGTTGATTACTTTACTTTTTGAAGAGGATACTTGTAAATCCCCCACAGATAGATACAGCTTGTGTTGGTGCCAATTCCTAACCAGTATTGCTGGTGAAAGTCTCTTTGTTCAGGTCAGTCTTTATTTAATTTCTCTAGGGGGCACTTTGGGTGCAGCAACTGAGCCACAAAATGCAAAGGAAAGATACAGAGTGCAGAAGCACATCCATACTGTATAAGTCTGTAGCAGAGAGAGAGAAAGAGAGAGAGAGCAAACTCTGTAGTAAATCAGCTTTTTCTGAAGAAGGCCAAAGAAAGGTTTGGTTCTGATAGAAAATTCCCAAATGAATTAAGCATACAGTATACAATCTTGTGTTTACCCTTTTCATTATCATAGAATCATTAAGTTAATGGCAAATCTATCTTGCACAAAAATGTTTTAAGTTCATTTAATGTCAGTTTTGGTCTTAAATATTACAGTAGACACTATCCCACCTTTTTAATTGTTGAAAGCAAAGACTTTTATACATGAAGAGACCCTAACCCATACTGACCAAAAAAGGCTATGCAACCAGGAAGTATTTCATTATTCACATATACTGTGCAATGTATTATAGTAAGCATGCTCCAACTGTGTTTCCTGGCTCTCAAGAAAAATCTAAGAAATTCAATACCTGAGATAATAAACATTTTCAATAAACATGTGTTAAGGGTGCTGGACTTTCATCAGCAGTGTATTTAGCTTTATGCACATGACGGCTGATATCTGTCCATACATTACACATTTATAGGATAAATACTCCCTTACCTTTAGCCATCATTAAAGCTAGGATCCTGCACATTTTTATTTTCAATGTTTAATTGGGCCATTTAAATAATGAGAGTAAACTGTCCAGTGCTAATAAAGAAAGTTGGATTCAATTAATTAGGATGTAGTATATATTATGTAAGAGAGGGGATTGTGCCAAGGTTAAGCAATTGCATCCAGCACACTCATGAAAATGTGAAGGAGGGATTTTTTGGGAAAGTTTTGAGTGTGCATGCTGCCCTCTAGACTTGGCTGTTGCCTTAGTAACATTTTTTCCTGAGGAGGGCATGCAGACCACAGAACAAATTCATTAATGGTCTACTGTTGCGTTAAGGTTAAGACTCATGCTGCTGCTTTATCACATGAGGGAAATCCTCAGATATTAATATTGGCTAACGCATATCAGCTTCTCTTTTCATCTGTGTTAATGCCATGCAGTGAGAGGTTGAGTTGAACACATGTAAGATGTTTCATGTGCTTTTGTGCATGCAAGAGAGTCTTGCCTTTTCTTCCCTTGCTGCACAGCACTGGCACATCTGGGGTACGTAGCAACCATCGGCCCCCTCCTGTGATGAAATGGACGGGGCTCTTTTCATTCCACTGCACCCTGGGCAGGACTTGTTTGTCTGCAACACGGCTGAACTGCCTGACACAAAATGAGACTTAATTGGAAGGGTTCTACTCTGACTGCGGTGGAGATACTGTAATTCATGTATTTCCCACTCATTCCCACATGCAGCAATAAGGCCATTTCCCTGTTCACTAGCATCCAACAATTCTGCAGAAATTAAACTCTGTAAGCCAGAGCAGATCAGCCTTTACCTCGTGTCTTTTATGTTTTTTAGCCTTTGTATAGCATGGTGTCTCTCCTGCAGCTTTTCTGAAGACATTATAAGCAAGAATTGGATCAGTATCTAGAATTCCAATAGATGCTCTGCATCAGATGTATTCAACCATGCAGAGTTTATTTAGGTAGGTTTTTATTTCAAGCAAAGACCACAGCAGGTGGTTTCAGTTATTAGTTCACCCTCTGTATTCTCTGGTTGAAACAAAAAAATGCATATTCTGCTCTTCATGGCAAGTTGACATTGCACCTAGGTTTTGGATTATACTAGATTTTTGATTTTTTTTTTTTTTTAACATTTGCTCACATTCAGTTTACTTTGATATTGTTGACTTCATTCCTGAAACATCATGGGCACAAGTGAAAACCAAGTTAACACTGCTACATATTGGCTGGAGAAACCTGATTTCTTTGCCATGTATATGCGTAAGCTGGTTTCTAAAGGGGTTATTGCTTCTGTGCATGTGCATAACAAAGACCTCAGAGAGGGAAGTATCACTGTGACAGCAGTGAGGAAGATTAAAGGAAACATCATTACTCTTAGAAGTGCATGCTTGTTACCAAGTCCAAACTCTGATCAAAACTGAACTAAGTAAGCCACTTTCCATGCTGAACATTGGGCTATGTGTAAAACATGCACAGAGTAAGAAAATACTGTATTTTTTCACTACAGGATCTGCCTTTTCACCTCAGTGTCAATCTAAATGCTCTGAAAAATAGAAAAATTCTTTATCAATTATGGTAATATGGAAACCTTGGTTTAAAGTAAACCACAGGGGTGAAATCTGATTACTGACCACTGCATGTAAATGTAAGTCTTAATGTAATCAGATTGCAGTGTATATACACGCATTCTTTGATTTCCTACCTTTAAACCTGATTTGTATGTGTCCATTTAAACACATGACTGTAGATAAAGTCACTACATTTAAAAAAAAAATGTAAATGATAAAATCATTGGAGGTAAGTTTCCTCTGATGCAGCAGATATGACACAGGTGTAAAGGAACATACAGGGTGGGTAGCCAAAAAGCACAGCTGTTCTATTTAATCTCCTCATTGTGTTATGAGCCATCCTTTCACTCATGAGAGAACTGAAACTCAGATAATTGCGGTACCCACGAGTCCCGCCTGGATCAGCCTTACCCATGCAGCACAGTGTCAGCCATGTTGAAATGGCTCGGAGGTGGTTGCTCAGTGTTTGTATTTCAAACTGGCTTTGTACCATCCCCCTAACCCCTCCCCCACTGCCTCTGCCCACCAGCATACTCTCTGGGTGTGTATGTGTGTGTGCTCTGTGTGTGTAAATGCACTGTCTCTGTGAGTGTGTGGACGCAATGAGGCCTTTTGCTCGTGTACATGATGGGCTCTTTTTTCTTTACCTTTACCTGCACATCTATCTCTTCTGCCCCAATATACTCAGTTTTCCAAAGTCATTACTGTATATAGTTGAAAGGAATTGATGTGAGCGTTAACCCTGTGATAAAGCCTGTTTTGAATACGTTTTTTAAAATCCTACTCAAGTCTTGTTTTCTATTGGTTGTTAGCAGATGACCTTTCACAGTAGTAGGGTGTGTTTTGTTATTGCGCCACAGGACTTTGCCTCACCTCTGCCCTCTCTCCTAGCTCTCTACCCTCTGTTCAGGAGATTAGTGCCACAGCCCACCGCTCACTCAGTCACCTTAGCTGCATGAACACTGACTCTGAAAGGTTTACTAGCGCGCTGTTTAATCCATGAACTCCTTGAAATAAAGGATGCAACAACTGGCAGCAGTAAATGAAGTCAAACCAGATCATCCAGATCTCTGGTGTAACCAGTTTAATTTGCAGGAGACTTTCATTAATTCACTGCTGTGGGCACTTTGGAGCTCACTAGTCTTCAGTCCAAGAATCCACACACGGATATGTTATCCAGATCATGTCTGTCAAGCCTGTGTAAACATCCCTGTCTACTCATCTCCTCATCAGTAGGCTCCTGAACGAAGTCAAGGTTGAGGCTAAGCAGTTGGGTGCTGTGTTTTTTAAAATAAGGTTGCCCTCTCTATCATTAAGCCACAGTCAGTTTTTGAAAAGGTTAACACTGCAGGCAAGGTAAGCCGATCCTGTGCCTGTGCTTGAAGGGCAACATCTACCCTGGTCTCCAGTCCAAACCCAGAGCTGGCTTTAGTTGGTATGTGGTGCCATATTTGGACAGAGCATGTCTTGTTTCTCAAGGGTCAATAATTCATTATGGCCCTCTTGACCAGGTATCTTGCCATCTCTAAACCTTTCTGCCAGGTCCACACTAGCCTTTGCAGAGGGCTTAAATGCAGGTATTAACCCTTCAGGAAATACTGCTCGCCAGCTGTGTAACATTATACATATCAGCTAGTCATTCAGCTACATCTTTTCTGTCAATACTGTTCTAGTTGTCATTTTTATAATGCTTTGTCATACCTGACCAACTGTATATGTTGGCTATATTGGAGATATTACCCTACATCAGGCTGTTATACTTTAAAGATGGCTTTAAAGAATAGCCTACATGTAGTATTGAAAACATTCATACAAACTGCCAACAGCAGTATGCACACACAGATGGAGCTGTGATGATGGAGCAGGCCTATCTGTCTCCTGTGGTATTAAGCCTGTTTTCCTGGGCAGCACCATTGGAAGGGGAGCTGGGCCTACACGTGTCCCACCCTAGCTGCATATAGATCAGCCGTAATCCATTAGCAGCTCCCTGGAATCCAGCCGGCACAGCACAGCACCGGAGGGGCCGGGGGAGAGGGTAGCCGTGTGGGTGATGGTGGGGGGTGGGGGGCGAGGGATGAGAAGAGGAGGGGGTGGGGAAGGGCTCTTTTTTTTTTTTTCCTCCTGAGCTAGCTTCTCTACTCTGAGCCCAGCCCCCTTTTATGTCGGTCTGCTGGAAAAGCCTCTTGAATCCCCCCATAAAGCCTGCAGAGGTGTGTGTATGTTAAGAGAGAGACTTGACTGATATATGGCTTCCTGGTTGGCATCATAGTAGAGGCCCTTCTTTCTTTTGCGGCCCCGTTCTCCATTAACGCCTGCAGGGCTGAGTGCTGTACACCCCTGTAGCACATTTTGCGATTAACTGCAGATCTGGGTTATGTGTTCCAAAATAGCTCATTATGATTCATGTTGGGGACAGGGAACTGTTCCTGAAATGCCTGCATGCCCGGTGAGAGGCTGGTAAAGGTTGGAAAGATAGAGAGAAAAGAGGAGAAGAGCATGGAAAAGATGGGGGAGGGGATGAAGACCATGAGTAGAAGTGTCAAAGCAGAGGAGGCAAGCCCAGGCCTGGACCTGAGAGTATAATGATCACTACAGCTGATTGTGTCGGCCAGCCGGACTGTTCCAACAGAGCCTGCTCTGATACATCAGTCAGCCATCTCCAGTTTTACCTTGTTGTGCCTAAATGATTGAAGAGTAGTCTGTAGTAGACCATTTTTGCTACAGTGTGGTCCCCTTCTGTCTGTAGCAAACAAATTCCGATATTTTGTCACTTAATGGTGGTTTTATGTGTTTATTATGTGTGTAGATCTTAACTATGGGGTCTTGACCAGGATATTGAAGGTTTAGGTTGTCATTGTGCACATCTTTACTGTCCTAGAAATGTCAGATTTCTTGATGAACAGAAATATCCAGTATAAAATAAAACCTCATTTATTCAAACCTCTGGTGTCTGAAATGACCAGTTAATAGAACTGATCAAACTAAATATGCGAGGATGCTAAACTACAGTCTATCTTTATACAGTTGTCCTTGTATTGACTCTGAGTTCTGATATATTTTAGTGTTGGGTAAAATTTCAGCCTTCAGATTACCCATTTTTTGAGGTTTTGATAAACAGAGTTCAGCTCTACAGTATATCTTTGCATTTGCACTTTCGTCACTGTAGCTGAGTTCAGGAACCACTTCCATCATTCCTGTTTATACATGTATGTAAACTCTTAATTGGCACTGGATTGAAACGGCTCATATTCACATGTATTTATGGCTTCAGTTAAGCATTTCTGTGCATTACTGTGTAATCTCCTGTAATATAGTGGCGTTGTCCATTTTCCCAGCATGCCCTGGGCTTTAAGAACATTTAAAACATGAGTCATGGCTTCAACTAGCTGAAACACATTTTCTACTGTTATCACTAATCCCAAGCTGTGGATAGGCTCTCTGCATCTTTTGCATTATATTTATTATATCAACATTTGTGTTTTCAGTCTTAGGCTAGAAGTAGAGCATTGTGGTGTGTTTATAAGACATCAATATGTAGTTGACCAGTGAATGAGATTCATCTGTCCTAATTCCATAAATAAGGGCCTCTCTGGAGGATCAGGTGGAGCTGTTCTTGTGTTTGAACCACACCCTCCCTCCCCCCCTCTGTCCTAGCTCCTGTGTAGTTTTACCTGCTCAGGTGTCACCTAATCCCTCCCCCCGGCCCTGCTGTGGCACCGACCCCCACCCCCAGACAATGGGGCAGGGCTGACATTACCATGACCTAATGAAGAGTAGAACGAGCTGGGTTTCCAAAGAGGGCACCCCACCGAAACTAGAGTTACTCTGTAGCAATAGGGAAGAGAAGCTGAGAGGAGGTACCTTAGAAAGTAGTTACTTTACTCTTTCCTCGTCTCCGCCCATGTGGCCTTTGTGCCAGAACAGTGGCAATGTGTACAATCAGAACTTGATCCATGTAAGGTTGCAATTTGTTTAAAAAGGAAGATGAGAGCGTGAGCAGGGTTCCTGTTTCTTAAGTTGCCATGTGACTATGTGGCATGCTGTGCTAACAGTTAGCTAATTTCCCCGTGAGAGCTAAAAGCTTAAATTGATGTGTTCACAGCAGGGGTTATAACACATGCAGTTTGATTGTTTGATGTGTCAGACTAGCTGGAACACTGTTTTTTACCTGTCTGTCAGGAATATTCTAAAAATAAAACCAAACAAGCTGTGAAGCAAGCTATTGCATCTGCTGTAATCATAGCTAATATAACACCTTTATTGGTCTCAAATAATTATTTTACATATACGAACAACTTGAGTTCTCTGCACCCTGCTGAAAACCACTGCTCCTCTTTGCTCTTCTTTATTCTGTTTTTTATGTGTGCTGTTATTGAACATGGATATGTTGGATTGGTTTTGTATGTCTACAATGTAAAACTAACCTCCTTTTTTTTTCTTTTTCTTTCAGCTTCAGGTGGTGCTCGTGTAGGAAGAGAGAGAGCGAGAGAGAGAGAGTGAGAGAGAAAGAGAGAGAGAGAAGGAAAGAAGGAAGGTGGAAATGGAACTGCCAAATCATGCCAAACAACTGCTGCTGCAACTCAACCAGCAGAGAGCCAAGGGCTTCCTGTGTGATGTTATCATTGTGGTGGAGAATGCGCTCTTCCGTGCTCACAAGAACATCCTGGCGGCAAGCAGCATCTACTTCAAATCTTTGGTCCTCCATGATAACCTCATTAACCTCGACACAGAGATGGTTAACCCCTCTGTATTTAGACAAGTTCTGGACTTCATCTACACTGGGAAGCTCCTGTCCTCATCGGAACAGAGCAGTGAGCAGAACTTCAGTGCCCTCTTAACCGCAGCCAGCTACCTCCAGCTCCATGACCTCGCTGCTCTCTGCAGAAAGAAGCTCAAGCGCAGTGGTGGGAAACCCCTGCCAGGTAAACCCTCCACTCCAGGTCCCCTTAGCCGCTTACGCCTCAACAACCAGCGCCTTTCCTCTTCTACCCCTACTGGCCCCAACAACCACTATCCTCCTACCCCTTCCGAAGCCGACCAGCCACAGCCAGATGAAGGCCTTCGGGACAAGCTCTCAGATGACGAGATGTTTGTTGGCAGCACTGGGAAGAATGGGAATGGGGGGAATGGCAACAGTAATGGTAACCTCAGCAGTGGAGGAAGTGCAGGTGAGCCAGATCTAGGCCTAGACCTGTCCAAGAAGAGCCCTCCCTCTGCGGGCACAGCCACTGATGCTCTCAGCCCACACAGCAACTCCCAAGAATCCCCTCAATCTGCCTCAGTATCCACAACCAACAGTGCCTCACTGGATGACTCCTCTACCACCCTACCAGGTGCAGACACCTGTGGCTTAGACCCCATGGAGCTCAACTCCTCCTCAAAAGCAGAGGAAAACCATCCTGATGGACCCCCACCCCAGAAGAAATCCCGGCAGGGTGCTCGCAAGAACGAGTGGCCTAAGAGAGAGGCATCAGGGTTGAAGTCTGAAGATCATGACAGGCCCCTGGTTAATGGGGTGATAGTAGGTCCTAAAGATGGCCGCTCCTTGAGTGGGGTTGGAGGGGGCAGTGGTAGCAGCTTTGCCTCTGACCAGTCCTTCCAGTGTAAAGAAGAGGAAGAGGGAGGAGAGAATGGCCAGGACCAAAGTGAAGAGAGCGGACAAAGTGACGGAGAGAGCACAGGAGGCGGAGGAGGAGGAAAAGGAGGGGGACACCAAAGCGCCAACTACGTGTACCGCCAGGAAGGTTTTGAACCAGCATTTGGAGACAACCTATATGTGTGCATTCCCTGTGGTAAGGGCTTCCCCAGTTCTGAGCAGCTCAATGCTCACGTGGAGACACACACTGAGGATGAGCTCTATATCAAAGAGGAGGGAGGAACCTTTGTGAAAGAGGAAGACGAGGAAGAGGCAGAGGACCTCTCTGCCCCCGTAGGTCCCTCCAACTTTGGCTCTGAAACACGTCCGTTCAAGTGTACAGTCTGCAGTAAGAGCTACAAAGACCCGGCAACGCTGAGACAACATGAAAAGAGCCACTGGCTGACCAGGCCCTTCCCCTGCAACATCTGTGGCAAAATGTTCACCCAGAGGGGCACCATGACACGCCACATGCGCAGCCACCTTGGCCTCAAGCCCTTTGCATGTGAGGAGTGTGGCATGCGCTTCACACGCCAGTACCGTCTGACAGAGCACATGCGTGTCCACTCTGGGGAGAAGCCGTATGAATGCCAACTATGTGGGGGGAAGTTCACCCAGCAGCGCAACCTCATCAGTCACCTGAGAATGCACACCTCACCCTCTTAGAAATGCATCAAGCCAAAGAACTCTGGGAATAAAAAAAAAGAAACATTTCTCTACCTTTTTCCATCTCAAAAGCAAAGAAACGCACATGTACACATTCACACGCAGACAGAAACAGTTTGTTCTACGTTTAAATTCCAGTTTACGGTGCCCCCGGCTAAGTGAATGATGTAGCCGTTAGCCACAGTGGGTTCTTGGTGACAGTGGGACCTTGTTAATGCAACGATCATGTCATCATTTATCAAGTGACGCCTGCTCACATCTCAGGAGTTCTAGAGGGACAATTTACTCCTCTGTCTCTCTCCAAAGTGACGAAGCAGGGTGGAGTGGCATGACTTTTGGTCTGCATTGCAAGTCTGTTAAATGTGAATGTGGGTACTGATATAATGTCAAGCCCCCTCACCTCATACCCCTCAGCAGCCTTCCTCTCTTCTACCTTTGAGCATTGAGTCTTTGAGTTTTTCAAATTGTCTCTCAAACTGATAACTTGAGAGTCCCCTCTGTACTCCAGTGCTATTTTGACCAAAAACCCGTGCAAACAATACTGGCAATAATTCAGCGAAAAGAGTATTTTTACCCTGACAGCTTTATATCCTTTATGTTGGTGATGGGGATCTGTATGTAAGAGGAGGGTTTACTGGGTTTGGGACCATCCCCATGCTTTAACTGAAAGTCCTGAAAGAAAGTTCCAGGTGGGATGACATTGGATCAAGTTTTAGTTTTATGGATGGCAGATACTCAAATTCCTCTCCACAGCTGTTCACAGTAATAAAAAGAGGATGTTCATTGTTTTCGGTTTTGCCTGCTAGTGCTCCCAGGAAGGAATCCTGGTCGGAAAGATGAACCCCTTGAGGTACTTGTTTTACTTAAAGAACTTGTAATGTTTCAGTGAATGTTTAAACTGGAAGGTCTTTGGATTTTTCTTGTGGAGGGAGGGATTTGGGTTGGGGTGGGGGGGCTTAGCTTAATGGGGGTAAGGAGAGGGTGTTTTAGACTGAACAATAAGTTCAGTGGGTACGTTTATTTTTTTGTCTGTATAGCTTTCCTCCCCTTGAGAAAAAAGAAAAGTCTATTTATATGGGCTTGTGACCTCGCTACCTCTGATTACTCTTACAAACTCTATGTTGATTAGTTGAAAGTTCCTATGTAATTAATTGTAAAAAGTGTGTAGATTATGGTAACTCTTCACCTAATGCTTTAACCTGCCCATCTCTCAACACAGGTTTTTAATGCTCATAGATTTTACACATTAATATTGTTTTTAGCTGTTGTTTTTACTTGTCAAATATAGCTTTTTGGGCGACCTGTTCAATGTGGACCCACCTCAAAGTGTACTGTAGCTTCCTGCCTGGAGCAAATAGCGGTTAGTTAGTTGGTTAGTTAGTTTAGATGTATAGTGTTCCAAAGATCTTATGAATGTTGAGGGGAACAGAGCTAACTAACAAACATTGCTAGACAAGTTCATAACCAAAGTTTTTAAAAAGATGTACTTAAAATATATAGCATACTAAATTATTTCACTTTTGATTTCTTTTTGCTGTATAAAACAAATTATGAATTATATTCTAAGTCCATACAAAGAAATCCACTCTTTTGATGGAGTTTTGGCCAATGACTCTGAGACTGAGGAAGATTCCTGTGGTTTGCAAGGAAAGCTTGTGCTGATTGGTGGGCTGGTATAATGTAAACTTTACCACCTAACGAAACTGGTAAAGTTCAAAACATGTTCCCCCGAACATGTTTTTTTTTTTTTTTCTTTTGTTTGTATCCAGAGTCCTTATCACTTTATATTCCCTGACTTTAAAAACAGGACTTGATGACATTGTATTTGTTCTGTTCAGACCAAAAAAAGAAAAAGAAAAAAAATATAGGAATTATAATCAGAATTTTAATGTGAAGTTCAAGTTGCTTGTTAGTTTTTTGAGCCAGACTTGTGAAAACTTGTAATAAGAAGGGAGAAGCAGAGATGCACTGGACAGCTGGACAACTCATTGGTCTCCTGTGGCATCCTTTTGTTTCTGATTGTATTCCATTATATCACAGAATGATTTTAAATTATTTTAACCTCTAAAGCTTTACCTCATCTTAAGCAACCATGTGTTGGGATTGCCCCCTCTGTTGTCTGTGGCTTTCACTGAAACCTGTCCAGTGTATCTACTCTTAACAGTTACACTGTGGAGCATGAACCTTCACTACAAGTTTTTGGCATAGGCATTCCTCTATTATGTTGGTTTAACTGTCTTCTTGATTTTTTTTATTCCTCTTTCGTCCTCATGTCATGGTCTGTGAAATGTTTGTTATCATAGGGATGCAGCTACAGTTACACAAACTTCGCTACTGTTTTAAGGTACCTGCGTCCTGGACTCCCAGAGTTGTTACTTGGTTATGTTGGATGTTGGTGTCTTGCTGTTAAGCAGTTGCTGTTTAGTGATTGCATGGTACATCAATTACTTTTTCACACTCCCCACCCTTAAACTACAAACATGTTATTTATCGCCTGATCCATTGTTGCTTGTGACCTCTTCTGGTTTAAGATGGAGTCCACAATGCATTGCCTTCAAACGTTATTGTACTTGTCAGCACTTGATGCAGTACAGCATAATGTCTGTCAATGCAAAAGGTGTTTTTGTACAACACGATCTCTAGCCATCTCTGCAAAAGACTTTGCATCTGCATTTGAATGCTTGCTTGTTTGTCATAACGAAGAAAACTCCAAACTGTGACCATACTACTATTACTACTACTATTATTACTACTACTACTACTACTACTACTACTAGTACTACTACTATTCAAATACTTCAGGGATTGTTCTGCATCTGTGAATGCAGACTCTCAGCTACATTTGTAAGACATAGTATTGTATCGATTTCTCTGTATTTTAATCATGGGAAAAGCAAAACACTAGTTTCATATTTAAGACAAATAAGGGGGGTACTTTTTCAACTAACACAAAGAGCCTTGACAAAGGCGAGGCAGCTCGAAAACAAGTCTACATTTTAGTTAATAACACAGTATGTTCAGAACTAGTTGCAAAGTTGTACAAAGAACTAAGAAGAAAAAAAAAGCTCATACCCAAATCCACAAACTATTTTTTAAACCAAAGCACATTTGAATGATTATGGAACCATGTGTGGCTCTAAAAAGAAACATATGTATTTATCTCATTGTTTACATAAACTTTTACAGTTTTACAGACCTCAGTGGAGGCTCGGCCAGTCAGAGAGGTGATTTTGTGTGTATTTTTTTGAATGCTTTTCCACAGAGGTTGCTGCCAAAACAAAAGCATAGAGTCAAACATGGGGTGAACTGCTGCATATTCAATTAGAGGGAGGGGTGTGTGGTTTAGGGCCACCCCCCTCTCTCCCCTACCCATTGCCAGCTGGCTGTGGGGTGACCCTGAGCCCCAGTCCCCCTGCCCTCTGGCCTGTCTTCAGATGTGACTGCAGCGATGGGGGTGCTCAGTGCATCCTTGATGTTTTAATCAAAAGGCATTGTTAGCCAGGGTCCTTAGCTCAATGTCGTGTATCTGTGTTTACCCAAATGCACTTGAGGACTACCTCAGCTGCTTGGGTCTCTGAATATGTAGGAGTGGGTGGGTCATGCTTGAATGGTTTGGGTTGTTTTAGTCATCTAACATGGTACATCTCTGATGCTGGCAGTTCTTGAAACCTATCTGGAGAATGTAGCTTTGATTTGTTCACTGCATGTAAACAGGCTTATCTGGTAGTCTTAACTGTGAATGTTATTGTCGTTTTTCTGCTTTTATGATGTTTCGATGAATCTGTTTTGTTTTTATTTTCTTTAGCTGCCTGTGTTCTGTGGGTAAAAGCAGCACAAACCTCTGGCTGGCCGAGCCTCATACAAAGTTGGTGCAAACACTTATTGACAGTGTTCTTTTTTTATCAAATGTCTATTGTCAGTGATGAATGTATTTATTTCTGGTCCTGCCCTCACTTCTGCAAAGAATTTGCTCAAAGTGTGAGACTGAGATGGAGGCAGGACCCCCTATTTTTTTGTTTTTGTTTTTGTTTTGAGGATTTCAAGCTGAGAATCAAAAATGAGACACAAAACATAGCCATTAACCACAATCTGTGAAGTTGACTTTTTTTTGTGGGAGAACTGATTTAATTTTTTTTTCCAACTCAAAGAAAATGGTTTATGGCATTTAATATCTTCTTTCTCAGTTATACCTGACAGTCTGTAGGGTTTTTATTTCATGTAATTCACTATGGGTATTTTTTTGCCCATGTGTTTCTTAGTTCTCACTGAATGACTGCACAACAGGGGAGTTTAACCCCTTGTGTGTCTGTGGAACGGAGGCTACTGTATCTCTTCAAGCTTGCTCTGCCTGGGTGTTGCCATGCTGCTGCCATTTATTTTAAAAAAACAAACATTCAACAAACAAGCAGAAACATGCACATATTCAACACTTCACTCCTCTGAACGGTAGTGTTTACCTTGTGACTATTGTTACATTTCTTGTCTTAAACCACTTGCCACTTCTTCCATCTCTTGTACATGATGTCTGTGTTTTAGTGTCTGTTAGTTCCACATTGGAGGGTTTTAGAAATGTTGGGTGAGATAGCTTTACTAAGTGCACTTTGTATGTTTTTCAAAACCTCTGGGAAGACCCAGGGCACTCTCATATCAGTTCTCATTTAACTGACGGTTTACTCTGTCTTTCTCTTCTTACCTCATCATTGTTGCTGAATGTTTGTTGAAATATCATATCATTATGCAGTGTTACAAAAGCTTTAAAGATGAATATACAAAGCAGGAAACTCACCCGAGAGACCGTACTCGGCTCTCAGCATTTAAGTTTCCATTTCATTTCTTGGTATTATTGTTGTTACATCTTGTGCGGTTGCTACTACCACCATCCTCTCCAGGCATGTTGTATAGTAGAGGGGCTGGTCTGTCCAGTTATTATGGAGATGTTCCTTCTTACCTCGGCAGACTAAACCAAAGCCAGTTTTAAAATGGCCTCCAGTGCCATTAAACCCTGTATAAGCTTTATTGTCCCTTGCTTTATCTCAGATTCACTTGACCCCCTGCTTAAGCCCTTTGACACTTCGTTATCTCCGTTACTGCACGAGCGACTGTATCTTCTGCTCTGCTGAATTTTACACTTCACATAAGTATTTACTGTATCTCCAGTGACATTGTGCAGTAGTGACTAAAACAGAAAACACCAAATTACCTCAAAACTTTCAGTGTTTACGGACATGTGCTATCTTGCCATTACATCTCAGCATTTATACGTTTTTAGTTTTTTTTTTTTTTTTTTTGCCGTCCATCTGAAACCAAAATATCCTTTTTCAAAATGGAGTTTGTAGCAGCATTTTTTCCTTCATAACTTCTTATTTACACCTGTTTATTAATTCATAAAGGCACAGTGTCACCTTGATGTGCACTACTTTGACGGAAAGACATGATTAGCTGCTAAAAAATAGTACTTGAAGAGTTAATTAGAGGAGCTGCCCATAAAGTGGGTGTTTCAAGCTTTCCTCTTTGGTCTGTTTTCTTCAGGAACAGCCTCTTAATAATGTATCAGGATCCGTGGGCTAAGAGGCACTGGAATGGACATGTAGGGTCTTTGCTGATGAATAATTAAAAGCCGAGAAGCCCTCCCCCTTGGCAAACACACTTCACATGCTAAGGTGTACACACCCAGGTGCACTTTAGCTGGCATGTATGCGCACACACCTCAACTCATGCAAACACTGATGCCACCGTCTAGACTTCAAATACAACCTAACATACACACACCAGTATTTAGGGTGAGATTCTGTGACCCTTTTGTGGCTTTTGGCAGCACCCAGGCTGGGCTCTCTTTATCTCCACTCCTCAGAGAGCTCGTATTCAGGTCAGAGCCACCGCCGTGCATAGCGATGGGGCTCGCAAACTCAAAGTGTCATAAAAGTGTAATACAGCTGACCTCAGCACTCACAACCTTGCAGTCTTAATGTACAGCAGTGAGGAAAAATAAACTGTTATTTTATGATCTTTTCATTAAAAGCTTGATTGAAAACCAAGACTGTGTTTGGCTTTTCTTCTCTTGAGAACAAGTCTGATTCTGTCATTATGTTGGTGTAAGTGATCCTGCTTATAGATACAATCTAATATGTAACGTCTCTCTACTCACAGGTCACATGTTTGTCTCATTTCAGGTATTACTACTCTGTGCAGTTTGCCTCAGGGTTAATTCATGCACATTCTAGCAACATCTCGAACCCGTGTTATGCTGTAGCGTGTATGTGTATTTCAGTTCTATAAAATGCAACCTTGTCCACAATTTTGTTAATAGACAATAGACATAAGGCTATTATGCATATGCTCTATTAAGGGGTTGGAAAAGATAACTCTTCCTGTGTTACATGACAGTTTGGAAAACTTGTGAGGTTTGTTTGTCAGGTATTTTTTCAATTTAATATTTATTTTCACAGTGTTTTTAAACAAATTTATCTTTTTTTTTCAGTAGCTGTCCACGAGGGTCAGCGTCCTTGTTAATGCTGTTTTCCCCGAATTTGACATTTGTTACCAGGATTCCGGAGTTTCCTCTTGCCAAAGGCCTCTTTGTGCTGCTAAGTTGCTTAATAAAGCCTTAAAACCCTCTTTTCAAAATTACTGTTGCCAGACATTTGTTTTGGCTGATGCATACTGCTAATTGGTATTCATGTTCATATGACTCACTCGTGTGATGAACTTAAGTGAGTCATAATGTACCTGAAATGCTCAGCTGCAAGAACGGCAAAGGTATGTAATGTGGCAACAGGAAAAGCCTCACTGTTAGAACTGTTGAGGTGTTTCTGTTATCTCCTCCACCCTCTTTAACTAGGCAGACCCAGCTGTGGTAAACAATGGGCCTTTTCCAGCCTGCCTATATTACTCCCTTCCCCCAGCGTCTCTTTCTGTTACTTCTAATGCCCCAACAGAAATGCCCATGGCTGTTGTCTGTTGGTCCATCCATTCCTTACAGTAAACACACAGTTGCACAGGTCACACACACACACTTGTGCACACGCCCTCCTCAGGTATGTAGATGAGCCCCTTTTAACTTTCTGCTTTGTGTCTATTCACTGCCATCCCTCTGTCAAGTTAGTGTTTCTGTCTTTCCCCTGATTTTAAGTATAACCTCACTCTCCCTCTCTCCCTCGCTAGCTACCTCTCTTGCCTTATTTCTCGTCATCCTGGCTGTGGTCAGAGTGTAGGGAGCTGGCACATTTATTGCTCTTCTATGCTATTAGTAATGCACTGTGCCCCTAGAGGTGTCACATGCTAAATGACCCTGAATGGGGGTCGCTGAGACACAATAGTCCTGGTGTCGATAGCCCTACCCTGCCCTCCCCCACTCGAGCCCCTCTCTCCACTAACATCAGCACCAAGCTAACACAATAGTGAGGGCGGAGGGGGTGGATAGGTGGGTGAGTGGGTGGGTACACCCTGGACATTACCCACAGCAAAGACCAGGAGTGCCTGTTTGCCCTCCAGGGGTCATTCATGTTCAGTGCTGTTTTGGCTCCTTGAGAACATGCAGAGAGCTCAGCAATTTGAGTCAAACATGGTTTTTGGTTTCATTTTGGGGCGAGCTGAAAGACAACTTTTTGAAAATGCCCTGCTGCTTCCCAGAATTTCTTATCCCAGTGGGTCTGCGAGCATGAGTGGAATTTACCATGGTCTGCCCAGGTGGGTCCAGGCTTGCCTCTGCTCGTCTGAGATGGCCCTCTATAATCTGAGGAATGCAGATGAGAGATGCCTGGCCTGCCCATGGTGGGTGAGGGAGATGGACAGCATCTGGTTATAAGTGGTACACACACACACACAGACACAACCCACACCCACCTTTATCTCCAATACCAGATGACCCTTTGGTCTCTATTCTGATATTAAGCAGGATTCTTGCCTCAGTCACTGGCTTTGTTTCAACCTTTGTGAGAGGGATAGTTTGATATTTAGGAAATACATTTTCTTGCTGTAGGTTATATGAGGAGATTGATACCATGTTCTTTTTTGTAAGTAAATAAGACACTACTACAGCTGGTTAGATTTGATATAGTCCAACACATAACCCACATTAAATTACTTCTTTTTTTAAAAAATGAATTAAACAAAAAATATGTAATGTGTAAAACGGTGAGCTGTAAATGTTCTGGTAGGTGGATTTTGTTACCTATTGACAGAACCAGGGTAGCTGTTTTCCCCTGTTCCCAGTCTTAATGCTAAACTAAGCTTATTGGCTTCTGGCACCAGCTTTATAAATTGTACCTCACATACATTATAGACATTAGAGTGGTATCCATCTACTCAATTAACTCTTGGCAAGGAATTAAATAAGCGGTTAGGTGATCAGGTTGTGTATGATTTAAAGCAGAAGTAAACATATGTATGTATTATTAATTTGCAGCCACTCTGAATGTAGAGTTTTCTATTGGTCAAAAGTTGCATTACAGTCAGGAAAGACATACCACTTGCCTACAAAACATATTGATAAAACCCCCTCGAGTAAGCGCATCACCCACAAGTAGGATTTATGCATTCTGATCGTGTGTGCATATATCTTCAATGTTTTGATGCACATCAATTATTAACAATGTGTTGAATTAATGCCTCCAAGCCTCAGGTTGTCTGTATTTCCCTTATAAGATGCAGCTCATGGTAGAACCGGGGAGAGATCCTGGGAAATGTTGATTCGCTGCTGCTTTTCCCTCTGATAAAAAGCTCTGTCTTGTTCATCCTGTTCATCCAACACTTCTTCTCTTCTTCACAGTTGCATCTTTTCATCTCCCTGCCTCTGCCTGTGGGGGCCGTTCCCTGTGTCCGTGTAGTTAACCGTGCCCTCCTCCTTCTCCTTCTTCCTCAGGGAAGAGTGCAATGGATCCCATCCCACTGGGAAGACACGTGTATTGGCCCAAAAGTGCAACGCTGCAGGCAATTTATATATCTCCATTTGTGTGGGATTTCATTGATTTTTGCTGTGTGAGTGTGCACACATATGACAACACTTGCTTTAGCCCCGTCTCATTATTTCATCACACACACACAGATGTTTCCCGTGAAAGTACTGGTCTCATGATGGTGTGGTACAAGGATTCACTCACCCCTTCATCAATAATCCATCAGTATTGATAGGTTTTGAGTACACTCTGAGCATCAATACCTGATCTTAAATTCAGCGGGTTCTCTTTATGGAGCATGGGGAGGATGTCCAAGGCCTGTGTTGCTGGTATAAAAAGACAAGGCCAAAACAGAGGCAGGTTAAGTAAATTGTATGAGATATAAAAAGTAGAAGCAGCCTGTTGGGATTCTTGCACTCCTGTAATTGTGTGGGTTTTTTGGAGAGAGTTAGATCAACCTTGTCCTTCTTCAGCACCCATGGAAATCACTTCAAAATCCAGAGCCAGGTGCAGCCTAGGCAACCCTCTTTCAATGCAAAACAAAATACAGTACCTATGTATCTGCCTGCCTCCCCCCTTTTCACTTGCCCACTCAATAAATTAATCTTTTCTCTCTTTTTTTTGTGCCTTTCCTTTTTTTTCTTTATTTCACGAGGCCTCTGCCTGAATTGAACCTGGACTGCTGAGTCAGTGAGCGCTTGATGGTGAAAAGCAGAGAAAGAGAGCAGAGAGAGAGGGAGAGATGAAGGAGAAAGAACTCGGCAGGTGGTGGGCACCGCCGCAGCTTCAGCCCGCGGAGTCTTTTCAGCTGGCACACAACTGCTAGGCTGCCACAGAGGCCCTGCTTTCCATCAGAATATTCCCCCTCTCTTCCCCCTCTTTAAACGATAAACGAGGAGAACAGGCTTGGGCCGGAATAATAGGATCCTTTCTTTCTGCCTCTGCCATGTGTGAGGACAGGAACAATGGCAGGGACCGGGAGGGGAAATGATTCAAAGTGAGATTTTCACCTGCTCCCTTCAACCCCGGCTCTGCTCCTTTCAGAGCATGCTAATGCCAGTTCATTTACAGAGTAGTACTGTAAGCTGTAACACACAGGCACACACACACAAAAATGCACGGATCCTTTTTTCTCTTTGTGATGGACAGTTTAGATTATTGTGCTCCTAGACGACCATTTCGGTAATCATACTCATTATCATCATTATGCCATTTTCTGAGCTAAATAAGAATTACAGACCAGCTGACCTGCTCTGTGGTACAGTCTGCATTTATGGTTTTTGTTCATTCAGAATAGCACCTATGGGGTTTTTCCCCCTTTATTTTGTGAGTTGATGCTGTGTTTTCCTTTAAGAGAACTCAAAGTGGCTTTTGATAAACTTTTCCTGTCAACCTGCTTTTAGGACCTGTAGTGTGAAGCATGTCTAATGATTTATTCTTTTGCTTGAGTATCCCTGACTTAAGTCTCTGAAGTCTTGGTGCCATTTTTTAAACTGGCAAACGTTCTCCCAAGCACACTGAAAATGCTTCACCAAGAGCGTTAGCCTATATGGCAGAAAAAACTTGCTGATTTAAGTGAGAAAATCATCTCGCCTCAAGGTCCATTAAGTAGCTATTGTGGAGCTTTTGATCATATAACATGATCTTCATGGCCAGACGGAGCCTACCAAGCTCACGAAGAAATGTAGATTGCCAGATTTGAGACTTGTTGGATTAAATTAAATACATTTCAAAGTGCATTCTTGATCTTAGTAGCAGCAGTTGACAAAAACTTGAAAAGAAAAGAAGAGGGGAAAAAGTGAAAATTTGAATTTTTACATGAGTGAGATTGTGTTGGGTTAGGGTCAGGGAAAAACATTCAAACTCGGCTGATTAATTGATTGGTGAAAACAGTTTTGGATTTTCATTGACATTTAA
This sequence comes from Scomber japonicus, assembly GCF_027409825.1. NCBI lineage: Eukaryota > Metazoa > Chordata > Actinopteri > Scombriformes > Scombridae > Scomber > Scomber japonicus. Next base: position 15,100,378 of record NC_070586.1, read on the forward strand.
GTCACTGATCAGAAATGTTCTCTGTTTTATATCATTATAAAAGCAATATCTTTGGGTTGTGGACTGTTGGTCAGACAAGCATCACCATGAGTTCTCAGAAAACTGTATTTTCTTCATAACATGATATTTGATCAACTAGACAATCAATCCAGAAAAATTATAATTGGTAAATAGAATTAGTAATTAATTGTAGACCTAACTTCAATTAACAGGAGTATAATATTAAGACCATGTTTATGGCAAAAATCAAACTCCTCCACATTACAATGTGTCCTCTAAACATGAGGTCATCCACTGTTTGCTACTGTTTCTCATTAATTTGCTCTCTATAATGAGACATGCAGCACATTCAAGTCATAAACAGTGGGAGAATATCATGAGGGGAAAGGTATTTGTCTCAAAGAGTAATCAGCGTCATGGCGTATGGGTAAACTCATTTGCTCTATAATCTCCTCCCCTTTGTACTAATTTGTTTATCTCTATCCCTCTGTGTGTGTGTCTGTGTGTGTGTGTGTGTGTGTGTGTGTGTGTGTTTGGTTGCATTTTGATTGTAATTCTCTCTGGTGAATTAAAACTTGCTCCTAATTTATCATTCACTGCCTGACTTTGATTGTTAATCAGAGTGTGCATATAAACACGCTGAAACACCCATCTCACACACACACACACACACACACACACACACTGATAATGTTGTGTGAAAAACACAGCAATTAAAATACCAGCCCCTTTCTTACATACAGTGAAACATAAATGTCCATTTAATAACACGAGGCACGGCACATTTATTACATGCCTCTATGTTTTACAATGTTAAAAAATCATTCAAAATATAGATGAAATGCAGATTTGCAGGATAGTAGAAGAATCGGGTGTATTACTCTCTTTGAGGAGGATTTAAATGCTTCCCTTTTTAAATGTTCCAATTATCAGTTGTTACTGACCCTACAGAAAAATCAAAGCACTACATGAGAAAGAAGAATGAAAAACATGTAATTTCAGGGTCGAATATTTGAAAAGGAATAATGATGATGGCATGAAAGAACCTTGGAAGATCTGGCACTGTTAGAACATGAAGCAGTGAAATCTGTGAAGAGACACGCGTTTCAGTTTCAGAGAACTTGCTCTTCTTTCCTTTTTGCTCCTCATTAAAGGCACAGAGGATGTGGAGTAAAGGGTAACTCTATACAAAGCTCTGTGTGGGTTTTATATATTGAAATAATAAGCACGTTGAAAAAAAGGGTGGGGGGAATGTGTGTGTGTGTATGGGGGGGTTGGGGGGTATGTTCATATGGGGGTATAACTCACTGCAATATGTGAATCACGTCTTCCTGAAAACATGAATAATATTGTTCTTCAAAATCAGCACTTAATTTAGAGTGAAAAGGCTCACATGATATCATTTATTTTACAGACCTGCATGCAAGTTTACAATGCATCACATAATTTCTTTTAAATCTGCCATTATGTACCATCTCATCTTTATTTCATCCTTTCAAATTTCAATTCTGTTGTTGGGTGAACCAACACAAAGTGGTTTGTGTCTGTTTTTTGATGATTATTTGTTTCTGTCATTCTCTGTTTCTTCTCCCTGTCTTTTTGACTGATCTTTCTCTGTGGCAACAAAGAATGAGAAACTCATCTCCAGAACCAATTGTTTTCATTGGAGACATGAAAAAATCACTGAAAAGAGCATGTTTGGTGGTTTTTCCAGGGTAAATAGGAAAGATGCTGATCTCACACATGTATTTTTCAAGCTATAAGATAATTTCTTCTCTTCTCTTCTCTTCTCCCCTCCTCTCCTCTCCTCTCCCTCCCCTCTCCTCACCTCTCTGTCTCATTACATTAGTGAAAATACCTCCTTCTTCAACTGGCCATTCTACTTTACGCCTCAGCTCCTGCTGTAATTGGACAGAATCTGATCTGCTTCCTTTTCTCATGTTTTCCATATCCCAGTATATCCTGTTGTCTTAATTTCTGTCTCTTACTTGCTCTTTCACTCCCTTCAGTTTATTTACTTTGTGTTCAAAGAGCAGTGACAGAGATGAAGGGAGGAATAAAGTAAAGATGAAGCGTGTGTGTTACAGGACAAGAGGAAGGTTCCCTTGCGGCACAGAGATACACCCTTTGCCCTGAAGCCACCACAGTGCATTGTGGGAAGGAGATCAGTGGCAGCTTCACCCCAGGGAGGGACAGTGATTAGCCTGTTTGCACTGTCCCCCACAACAATAATGCAATATTAGTACAATGTAAACAACCACATATTAAGCATGTCAAGCCACTTTGTGGCTGATAATAGTCAACTAGTAAGTACTGGTTTGGTAAATGCCACTAATGAAACCCACACAACCTCTCTTGGCTAGATTAAGTCTTGTTCATGTACAGAAATATGGTCTACTCATTTGAACTGACCTCACTAGAGATAGTACAAAGATAGTACAAAATGGACCATGACTCAGAGGGGCCCTTTAACAACCAGGTGTGTGCGCTATGATCCAGTTTCTTTTGTAGATATGTGTGTCTCATACTTGTTTAGTAAATCTGTACGTAAATCTTGTAAATAATGTAAATAATGTAAATAATGTCATGACTATTTTTACTAAATATTTCTTACTATTATTGTTCTTATAGTTTTTTTGTATTTATCATTTATTGTTCTTTATTCATTTTCTTATTGCTGCTCATATATATTATTACTGTCCACTTGCTGCTGTGACAATGCAAATTTCCCCATTATGGGACTAATAAAGGAATATCTTATCTTATCTTATCTTATCTTAGTTAAGAAAAAATCTCTGCCATGGACTTTTGTTTATTTAAAGGAGGTGAGATAGCAGGTCTAAAAAATAAGGATCATGATTTTTCTGTCTTTTCTCAATTTACAACAAACAGTAAATTCATTTTCCTTTTTAAAATCTTTTATAAAAACATTTTCTGCTGATTCCAACATAAACATTCATGTTGGCTGACTTAAAGGTGCCATGTAGTTTTCTTATAAAAAAAAAAACGAAACAAAAAAAACAAATAAGAAAGTTATGTTTGCATTCAGCATTTCTTTAAAACACACACACACATATCTGAGGTCTAACAACCATAAATGAAAGCATTTGCTTCCTCTTAACACATTTGTAAAGATGACATTTTAACTATTGTCTACAATACAAACAAAATGGGGACCTGCTCGTAAAAATGTTGCTCCATAGCTCGTGGTTAAAAACCCCACAGGGTACTTTTAATGTTGATAGGATGAACACAATACTGACAGAAACAAGAAGTATGTAGCCAACATTTTCCCATACTCCAGTGTGTTTCACTGCTTCATTGCCCTGTGTCGTTATCTTACTTTATTTTTTCATCCTTCAAGAATCCTAATCTGTTCCTGCTAGAAAACCTTTGCACTTCCCCACACATTATGCCACAGTTAGCCTGCTTTATGTGCATAAATTCAATGAATATCAGTGAGACCTTAGAAAAATGTTGCATTGACACATAAAATGAGCCTGCAGCCACAGCTGAATAGGGTCATTTTTAGATTTAAGGCACCTGGAGTGGGTCTAATAACCTAAGAGCTGTGCCTGACCCTGTATTCAAGACACCATTACTATGCTAATGCTTACACAGCAATTGTGGCAGCATTGTTCAGTGAAAGCTTCCTTGAGCATGCCTGTATGTTCACATTAGAGAGAAGAGAGGGGGGGGGGTGAGTGCTGTATATAATGAGTGCACATGTGTGTGTACCATCACTGTTTGTACCTGTGGAATCAGATATGTCCGTGTCTGATACCTTCTAGGAGATAATGGAGCCTGCAGTGAGTGAGTGAGTGGCAGCTTCCACTGGAGGCCACGGATTCATCAGCTTTTTCTTCGCTCCCAAGTTTCTCCATGCCCTCCCCCATGCCTCCTCTCCTCATCCTCGACTGATGGTGATTGGCTGGGTGTAGGAGAGGATGTTATAGTGTATGAATAATTGAGGAGAGAGCGAGAAAGAGAGAGGGAGAGATGTGTAAACTGACCCTTAGCTGTCCTCACTCTTAGCCAGCCATGCTCAGGAATCCATGTTTAACTGTACACAGTCGAGGCATCAAAACATACCAACCGCTTATTGGAAAGGGTTAAAGATAGAGTTGGATTTCCCTTTGAAACCATGGTGATTTAGTTCTACTTGTGTGCGTGCATGTGTGTGTGTGTGTGTGTCTGTGCGAGTGAGTGGGTGAGTCAGTGAATGAGTTTTATGCCCTCCTGGTTTCTTTTAAGGATCCCAGAGAGCCACAAAGGAAGAAGAGATTGTTGCCATGCAGGCTTGACCCTATTCAGCTCCTGAAAGATGTGGAGTGGCTCCAGCGAGGGCCGGCACAGTCAGTCAGGCTGTGTGAGACTGATGGGCACTGGAGACCCTTAAAGGCAAATAAACACACTATGCTCTCCCTTTACCTTGCAAGGTTGCCATGGTTTCTGGGGAATGTCGTTGGGCAAGTTGAAGCACATCTTTGGTAATTCCGCCCTGCCTGGCAGCAATACTGTTTGTGTGTATGTCCGTGTGTGTGCATGGCAGGCAGACAGACAGGCAGGAGGATGAATATGCTGTGGCTTGCAACCTGTGAGTGGATTCCAGATTTCACATGAGCGAAAGACGAAAAGCTTATAGTGTTACTATGTGCTGCCGCAGCTATATCAATTTTCCCCAGACGAGCACAAACAAAGTGTGGATTATCTATATCTTTAAAAGAATTGGCACAATGAGTCAAAAGAAAGCTTCTGTGCAATTGATTAGTGCAAACATTTCAGTTTCTCTTTTGTGTGACTCATGCAATGCTTTGAAAATGCTATGTATGTAATTAGCATTACATAGCTACAGTGTTAATGATTATTGATTTAGCGTGGCAGTGGGGCTGTCGGTCATAAGACCCTCTACTGTGGCATTTCTCCATGTCGTGTCATCTGTCAGTTTTTTTTCCATGACCCTCTGATGCTTCATATTCAGAAAAACAGCCACTCCTGCCTCATGCTGACCTTTTCCCTGTAGCATATCAATTTGTAGTGATCTGATAATGCTGTTTTACTAAATGATTATGTGATAATCAATATTTTCATACAGATTACATTATAGCAAACCATTATGTTGCATTTTTTTTGGTGTGTTTGTGTTAGATGTTTTAACCATTGCAAGCAGCCACTCGTTTCTATTCATCATTTATAGTATTACATAAAATTGGATGCTTTAAAGTAATGTCAACATTAACTTGTTGTGATGCAATACAATGTAGACTTTTCAAATAAATCTAAAGAGAAAATTCACGATTTAAAAAACATAACAAAACAAACGTTTTCTGACTTTGGTCCAGTGGTATCTAAAAAATGTTTTATATGCTCAGGTTTTGAGATATCCCATGTTTTTGATTGCTGCCTCCACCACCCTACAGTAAAATGTAATGCATGTTGCACACAGCATTGAAAATGACTACTTTAAAATCCAAAAGCAATGTGTCCTAAAATTGCTGTTAGTCTGGGTAACCCACAGACATCACTAACAATTGAACATTTTCAAGCGGAGACACTTTCTACCATAAAATAGTCCATGTGGGACTGGTCACACGAAGGAAGGTCAGGTCAGTAGAGATCAATGACAAAATAAAAATCTTGCAATTTGTGTGAACTAACCCTTACAACTGCATTACTCCACAGCAATATATAAGTAAATTTGACCAAAATTAATTAATTCAGTAGCTTAATATTCATTGTGATGGATACCACAAGTCAAGAAAGTTTTTTTAATCTGTCAGTTGATTTTCTTATTATAGGAAAAATAATGGAAACCAAAGTAGGAATGTAGTTAGGAAGGTGGAAAAACTTGCAACATTGGACACTTTGATGGGTAATGTTTTTGTACAAGTGTATATCTGCAGGCATATATAATCTCTCTACAAATATATACTATATATAAAAGATAAAATGGCATTATCTCTCTTTCTGTCTCTCTCTTACTCTTTCTCATTCTCTCGCACATACACCTATGCGTAAAAGATGTGTCCTAAAGCTGGGAAGTGGCCTATTGACATTGACTGTTAAACCAATAAAAGGCAACTTCATTATGGTCTCACCCCACCAGCGATTGGACAGTTACACAGTGGCAATAAGTCGACAAGCAATAAAATAACGAGCTACCTCAAGGGGACAGATGAACCCACACACACATACATAAACACACACTATACACAAATACTCACAAACAGATTTAATAATCTTCATGGTGGGTCTTTGCGCCTTCAATCTGGATTAAAGATAAACTCAGCATTTTTCTAGTGTTTCCTCTACTGAAGCATGTTTTGTTTTTTGTATTTCTTCATGAGTTGGTTGAACCCCTTCCCCTTAAGACTAGACTCAACGACCTCACACACACTCACAGGATCAGCTCCAGGCTTCCTCTGCAGCATCCCCCCCTCCGTGTTAAAGGGGGTTAAACACTATATGATGCTTTTAGGATTTCTTTTTTCAGGCTTTTTGCCTTTATTTGACAGAAAAAGAGGGTAGAGACAGGGGAATGGGTAGAGGGAGGGGTGTGTGACATGTAGCACAGGTCCCTTAGCTGTGAGTCAAACCATGGATGTTGCAGTTATGTGGTATGCGCCTTAACCATTAGGCCACCAGGGCACCCCATGACTGACACTTTTAACTATATATGACCAGAATCCCAACCACTGGTGAGAACACTAGAGTGACATGCTATTTATGCCATGTTCTCTAAAAAGTGGACACTTTGAGATGGGATTTCCTGTGTGAATGCAAGCAGGCAGGCAGGAGTCAGAGAGAGATGATTTTGCCTGTAATGGCTTTACTCGGTCCACCTCAGCAGTTCTCTCTCTTGGTGGGGTCTCAGTGGCCCCGTCCCCTCCTTCACTCTCCAATCCACAACACCAACCCTCCCCTTGCCTTAATCATAGTGACCCAGCCCACCTTGAGCCTATGTGCTTTAGCATACTCAGCAGTACTGTGGTAATCAGTAATCAGCCTATGAGTCTAAGCCTCTCTCTACACCAACAGCCCAGTCTACTCAGTCATCACATCCCAGTCAGAGGGATGTGGGCTAAGCATCACTGTACCTGCCTTTTGCTCACACATGGAAAGGCTGATGTGTTTTATTGAGGTGAAATACCTACTATGGTCGTCTTTGAAGCATTGCAGAATTTAAATCACCAAGACAACAGTTAAAACATGACCAATAACAAACCCAGTCATCAAGCATTGTTACCCTGCAGATAAACTGAAAGTACACATGCAAACAACATAGTGTTTGCAAAGTGGTACAAGGATGTAAAGACACACAGTGAGACATCCGTGTATTTTTGCATAAGGAAGGCACAAACACAACATGAGTAAATACTGAACATGAAACAAACACATCTGTAGGTCCATTTAAAATTGTTTTACATTTTCACTTGCTCTGAATGTTTAGATGGCCATGTGTTAAGAACATACTCAGTGAGCTATTGGACACTTGATGAAGTAGAAATGCATTGTGGTCAATCATAAATGTATTGTCTTTGCTGATGAGAAGATTACCTTTTGGAGATTAACATGATCTGTGTTTCATAATTAAAACAACATTTATTCAACTGATTATCCAATTTAGTTTTATGCTCTAATCAAAAATATAACCAAAGGCAAACTATTGAACATTTTGCATCTGCATCTGCATCATTGACTCTGTAAAATGTTTTGCTTAGTGTTTAGACCCTAATAAATATCTTTTATAGTTGTTCACACACTCTTCGATCAGATAATGGGAAACATTCTCCATGAAAGTGCCTTTGGTGCTTTGTTTTCCATTTGTTGATGCCGTAAGGGTTTTGTTCCAACTCGACGTAATCAAATACATTACCACCTTGGCAGTTTTGTTCCAAGCTTTTGGCAGTGACTTGCTCAAGATCACACATCTTACCAGTCAGCAAATAAAAGGTGCCTTACTGTGGAATTTTCCCCTTGCGTCACCAAACACCACAAAAACATTTTTTCATGGTAGAGGTTGGTAGAGAACTACCAACCTTTGCACCAAGCACAATTACATCTACTATCTTGAGGAAAGGGCCAGCACACATATACAGAGGGGGTGGATATCATTAGCGTTGCCACAGCAACCTCCGTCTACCCCCAGTCCTCCTCATTTTATGAATTTCCCCCACTAATCTAGCCCAGATACAGGGAAGTGGCAGTAAATGATTTATTAACAAGCTTATGGAATTATTTCTGATCATCATTCATGGACATTAATTCTCAAAGTGCTCAAATGTGACATTGTACATGCATTCATTTGCTGTACAAATAGGCATTTACTGGTTGGACTTTTATGGGGGTCATCATTATCATCCTACTTTGGCTCTCTTTCATTTAGCACAGACTACAGGAACACAACATCTGCAGCGCTATCAGATTGAATAATCTTGTCATCACTGTTTCACTCAAGGCTGACTGCAGGAAGCTGCGTTGTACAGTATGTGTGATACAAGAATCCCAGTCCATGAATAAGTTCTGCAGCAATTCAATACGACTCCAACAGAATAGAGGTCTTTTGTTCAGCTGTGGAGAAAGGAGTGCGTGTACAAGACAGTTGTTCAGTGTAGCTCATCCTTCACTGATTGACTGTTTTATGCACTGATTGAACTGATTGAACTGTTGTTTACAGTCATACGATCATTGTGGATTGTAGATCTTACTGTGCTCCTCCAACATACAATAAGCAGAAACAATAACACCAGCTTTGATGTTCTTCTCAAATGTGATTAAAGTAGAGATGGCATCTTTGTAGAAGAATAAAAAAGATGTGATTTAGAATGCAGCACTTTGTGGGATTCCTCTCCTACTATTTCCTCATGATGTAGGAAAGAAAATCCATGCCTAAAAAGTGTTGAGTTGGTTCCCACTTTATCTGCAACATCTGAGCCAACCCAGCTTCTCTTTGCAGTTACACACCAATTAAATGTCAATCAATCACATAAGGCAAAGAAGTGAAATAAAATGAGGAGGAAAATTGAGGAATGGGGGGGGTTTCTTCATTAATTCAGTCATTACAGCCTAAAGCACTGTGTTGGAATGTATAACGACAAATCTCTGAACTCTCTCATTAAAGTATGTTTACTCCTCATACTGACCTTGCAGTGTTCTTATTGGTCACTATGTATTTAGGGGTCTTTTTTTTACTCTTTTTTTTTTTTGCTCTATATGATGTCACCTGTCTTCCCTGTGATTTCTAGGGCAGGCCCTTTCCATACATGTGTTTGTTCTTCCTGCCGTTATAATAAAACACAAGAGCTGATGGCTGACTGTGTAAATTGACATCCTGTCTGATCACCAGCTTTTTTCTTTAGCCCCTTCTCACTTTCTTCTCCTACTAATATCCTTCCTCGTATCTCACAATCTCCCTCTCATTCCGCCTCTTTCATAACCACAATCCCCCCCCCCCCCCCCCCCCCTTGCTCTTTTTCTCTGCTTTCTGCTTTTTGGCATGTTCATTAGTCTGACAGGAGAGGGTTGTTAATCGTAGTGAGCAGAGAAGGGAGATGAGAAAGCCCTAGGTCCATAATGGGAGCCAGCATGGTGCATATGGTACATAAACACATCATTGCTGCCACCACAGATGCTCTGCAGAAGGAGAATGCAGGACTGTGTGTGTGCACATCTTCAGCAAAACAGTCATTATCCTGACTGTAACAGGTATGGGGTAGATACATGACTGAGGTTTACACTACCAGGCATCTGGGGGAAAAAACAATGATCAATACTGCCCCACACACACGCAAAGACACACAGCTCTTATTCACATATTCACTGCACTAAATTGTACATATCTTTACATAAAGGCAGTGTGTTTTATTCTGCAGCTGTTCTTTCTCTTAGTGTTAGCTACACATCATATCCTGCTGGCTGATCACTTGAAATGGTTGCTACAGACAACCAATGATGGTCATCAGGTCCCATCACTCTATACAGCAACAATTTTACATAATATCAAAATTGCATCTTTCTGTTCTGTCTCACACAGATCAGAACTGTGTTTTTGTTATGCAGTTTTTAAGATGTGTTCAGATTAACCAAGGAGCAAATGTTCACCTTTGTGCATATTTGACTGATTTGGAGCATTTTAGCAGTCTACTCACCAAACATGTTAAGTGTGTCTTGGTGTGTTTATGAACTGATCTGAGAACTCACCAGCTCCAGTCAAACATGTCCTTTCATCATTTTACCCAAATTAATTCACATCTACTCACATCATTGCATTAGAGATGGAAATTGCACATTGTTTTGCTGATTTAAATTGTTCCATTTAGTTAAGATTAGAGATTAGTTTTCACAGACAATGTCGCTCATTCATTTATTAGGTTACATGTTCAAATGCACTTCAGTGTGTTTATAAGTGAAAGAGTCATTGTTCAAATTTCTGACTGTCTTCAGTTTCATGTTCAACCTGCTTCTGGGACAAACTGTTAAATACTGTTCAGTACAACACTACAACAGCTCAGCAGCACTGACAGCTCGAGTTACCACTCAAAAAACTAATGATTCTTTCAGTGACACTAATAATTCAGTAAAGTCAGTTTAGTTAGAAGATTTTCTGTTCAATATTTGTTCTGTTGGCTAAATTGTTAGTGAACAGTTGCTTAACTAAACATCCAGCACTTACAAAGCAATGTTATCGTCCACCTGGTGAATGTAAGTCCAATATTCACATTCTTTGGACTCTATCAACTCCAGGGGGATATATGTCTTTATAAACATCTTTAGATATATCCTTAGCTGCTAAAAGCTCTGCCAGCTATAGCCACTAACTGTGTTTGTTTGCCATTTGGTGCTTAGCAGTTAGTACAGTGTGGTTTTAGAGCTGCTGTAGCCAAAATCAACAGAGAGAGAGAGTGAACCAAGACAGTAATGTTGCAGCCAGACAGCTAAACAATGAGATTAAACTCTCTCTAAAGCTCCATAAAGCCACGCTTACAATTCCTTGTAGGTGTACATTGCCATTTGATACATTGTTGTTATAAAATATATTGATTATATACTTTTTGAGATATAATTCTGGACACAAACAACCGATAGACAAATATGTGTTGGTGATGGCAACAACACAGAAACCACCGTTAACATAAAAAATGAATCAATAAAGTCTGTGCGCAAAACATAATCTCACAATCTCAATGGTCATTTATGGTTACACTATATATTATATTTTGAATTGACAAGAATTTACCTTGCAAGGCAGTTGGATTAACGCTATCATAATATTACACAACAATCCATCTTGTCAGGCTTCAGGTTATGCACTTGTGGCCAAACCAACAGTGGTTCAGACTAGTCAGTTTCCTATGAGGTACTACTGGCAACTATGGGCATGGTTAAATGTGACTACAGCCGGAAGTCAGCCTGTGATAGACAAAAAGTTCATCCAATCACTTGCCAAGTATTTTTTGATAGTGTGTGCCCTTTTCCAAACAGTTTCCAAGGACAACTTCTCAGACAATCTTGTGTGAAACAGCATCTGCCACATCAGGTTAGGATAGAATATGAAGGATTGATGTACAGGCTTTTAGAAAGGCTGCCTGGATCCTTGATGTTTGAAAGTGTATAGCACACTTGTTTCATACTGCTGCCATATCACATCACATATGATGGCCTCCTTTTAGCAGTTTCACCTTCTTTGCAGCTCAGGTAGTATATAAGAAAGGCCTGACTCCAATCTCATCTTTCACATTAAAAAAAAAAATATTACCCTTTATGTTGGGAAAATTAATTGAAGGAACAATCTAGTTAAGTAATGGATAACACCAAGGAGGAACACTTTGGCTCGTGCTTCTCAAGCTCTGATGTGGATATGTGACACTGAGAGCATGAGGAGAAATCATGAATAACCCTTCTTACGAAACCTTCATTAGGATCTGTCAGGGCTGTTTGATTAACATTAATGGGACCAGCCCCCATTTCTCAGACCCTTTTCCCTGCTTGTCCTCTCCTCTGGTTCTCTTCCTTCCTCTGCAAACCCCTTACCCATCACTATCTCTCCTCCCTGAGCTGTCCATGTGCATCTTTCTTCCCTCATCTCACTTGATTTTCCCTTCTTTCAGTATCATCAGTCCCTTGTCTTTACCATACCTCTTACCCTAATAATCCCCTCCATCCTCTCCCCCAATGCAAATGCAGTTTCAGTGAAGAGTTTGCCAACCCCCATCACACCCCTCCCTCTCTCCCTCCTTCTCTCCAGGCCCAGCCCAACACCTGCATGTTCCCTCCTACTCCCTCCTTTTCCTCATTTTATCTATTTCTCTTGCCTGCCTCCCTCTTTCGTTTCTCCTCACCTACACGTTCTCCTGTTCTTCTCCATTTACCTTTTTATGCAGATCACTCCCTTCACTCTATGCTCTCTGGACCCTCGGTTGCTGAAACCATGTGGTCCAGATCCATTCATCTCTGTCAGACTGCATTAGTGCCATGAGGAGCAAGTACGCACACACACACACACACACACACACACACACACACACACACACACACACACACACACACACACACACACACACACACACACACATACACACACACACACGAACAGGTCCCTGGTCTGGTCTGCCATGGGGGGTGGGGAGGCCATGACAGCAGGCCTTTGCAAAGCTGGCCAATGAATATAGATCACCTAGCTATTCTCAACCACTGGGGCCCTTAGACCCTCGCTGGCCCTTAGGGACTCCCAGCTCTTAGACTGGGTCAGACCCACTCTATTTGGACACATAGATAGAGCTTTCACCAGCACAGCAATAGCACCTTCTGTATATGTATGTGCATGACTAACATGAACATTCTGCAGTCAATAAATGGGCAACTGTGCAATATATACAGTATGTGGTGTTATTCAGCAGCAGACTGCAGTTTGTTTTTTTTTAATAGGAAACTGTAGCGTTGAAACCCTGGTAGCAAACAATAGTCTTGGAAATAATGAAGGAAAATATAACCAACAGCTCTGCATTTACATTTCATAGATGGGTGGATGATAGATGGATCACAGGAGCATTCTTAAGTCAATCTTTTCCTGTTCCACATAGTTCAAATGATTTCCTGTGTTCATTATATAGACAAGGCCATAATGACAAAATGAGGGCACTGAGGTCATATCCTCTGTATTTTTTGTAATAATTTTGGGGGTTTTAGTAATAAAGTGCAAGTTTACTTTCAGTAATGAAAAGCTTGCACTTTTAAGGATCATTCATGTTTGTTTAGATGCATTGTATTTTATAACTGTTTTTCTGATTTTTTTGTCTTCCATCTCTATTGGTGTAGAGGCAGATAAGAAACAAGGGCAGAGAAGAGGGGTATGGGTGGAGTCAAATCAAGGACTGTGTTTATATGGCATGTGTTGTAACCATGCAGCTACCGAGGCACTAATAATGAATAAACACATTATCAATAAATAAATGACTCATTGTTTTCCAATCAGAATTTGAATCTTAGCATTGCGATGAAGGCATTAAAACCTCTTTTTGACCTTAAAGTTGAAAGAGAAAATATAACTGAACAATTATGAAGCAAATGAGCAACAATTTGACTTATATGTCAAATTATTTTGGAAGGAGGAGGACTCATGTACCTGGCAAAAGTCCTCAATATATAATCAGGTCCAATTACTTTTGTCTGTAAGCATTCATTTCAGGTATCCGGGGAAATATTGTGTTCAGCATGACGCGTCCGTTTGCACTGTTTGTTCTTGTGAGAGCAGCGAGTGAAGCGTCATTAATGTAACATTACAAACTAAAGGAGTAAAGGAGGAGTCATGTAACATTTGCAGTTTATTTTACAAGGCTTCCATATTTCCTGTATGCCTGCCCCACTGTTTAGGAGGAACCATCAGAAAATGTCAAATTTATATATGCTTTGTAAAAACAATGCCAAACCCTTCAAACTGCAATAACAATGAATATTGTAAAGAAACACTTATTTACTATGTAGTTAGTTATGTTCATTTACAGTAACACAGACATTCAACAGTATAATAGATATTATTTCCATGATGACCATGGACTAACATGCACTCAGCCACAGAACATTATAATTTGAATAGGTGCCATGGTTCACACATTCGCTCTACTTAAATTACTTTTCAACAGTCTGTCAGTTAACCTGCTCTCTCCATGTGGTATAACTCACATTTGAATGAAGCACATTCTGTGTGGGCTGTTAGTGGCATTTAATGGGTGCACAAAACCAGGTTTTTTGTGATTTTAATCACAAAAAACCTTATATACACATGAGAGTAGATGTCCATTTACTTCACTTACTTAACTTACTAAATGGACTTAACAAATCAAATAAGTCTGAAGTTAAAATAAACCTTATGTTTACAGTTATTGTTACAGATAATACTATTGTTAAGGATATAATATGACCTCTGTACATACAGAGGAGATCAGCACCAGATGATCAGGCTCAAGTGCTTGGGTACTGGTTTGTGCGGGGTATCTGCACATGTGTGGCTTTGTTGATATGTGTGCTTTTGTCTATGCATTGTATGCATGCAGCACATGCACACAATGGCAGTAGTTGCACCATTTGTATTTATGAACGCCTACATGCTTGTGAATATAAGACTAAGAAATCACCTGCAAGACTTACCCGTAGCTGTGGTCAGGCGTGTGGCACTATGGATAGGTAATCTGTCTTGTTTTATTGTTAGACTGTGCTCGTGTGCCCAATCCCTTGCAAGCATGCAGTAGGCATCCTAATCTGCTTGGAGAATTACTAAACCAGCTCTAAGCTCAGTGCTGCTGTTTCTTGAAAAACACTGAAGGAAGAGGGAGGGACGAGTGTTTTGGACCTTATCTAAAACCTACTCGTCAATAGCCACACTGTATTTACTGCTCTCGCATGATACGACACACCTTTTAAAAAATGCTAATTTCACACTTCACACTTTTACTTTTTTTTAAACCTTTTTTTCCACACATTAGTATCATAAACATAAAACAAATCTTTGATTGAAGAAGACATAGTAGAATGAGGCATGTTGATATTAGGAATATATCAAAACAGAAAGTGTTGTTGTTGTGATCTCAAGCCCAAAGTATTAGATCACCTTCCCTGATCTCCTTAGGTGCAGATGACCCATTTGGTATAAGCGGATGGCTGATGAGTGGGCCACTCTCAAGGCTAAATGCCACCTGTGTAGTAGAAGGATAATGTAAGAGCTTGAATTATAGGCTAGGCAAAGACTAGATTATAAGATGATGGATGATGAAAGCTATTTAATTTATTTAGATTTATATATAAGCACATACAAAAAGATACAAAATAATTGAGCTGTGTAGACGAGGACAGGTGGAATCCTCTACTCATGAGTAAGCATCAGGAAGGGGTGTAATTATACACATCACGTAGGTGCAGGGCTATTAAAAGAAAAGCAATAGTAGAAAGAGGATAATGGCTCAAAAGCCACAAGGTGTTACTATTTTCCATGAATAAACATCAATCATTTATTAATACTGTTTCACACCAATCAATGGGCAGCAGTCTGTCAATGATGATAGCATTTCCACAAATGGACATGTGGTATCTGAACAAAAGAAACCATGGGGACAAAACAATGCCTATTTTAATAAAACATAATTATTTAAGGTTTAGGTGTGGTATTTATGTAGTCTTTAATTTTTTTTAATGTTTCTCTTAAACCTCTTTAAACCAAATCAGTATCCCAGTAGTTAAATACAGTGTTTTTTGGGAAAGACAATGAAGTCAGTTTGAGAGAACAGCAGATTAACCTGTGTTCACAGTATGGGTTACATGCATTAAGCCACTTGTGTCACAGCAGGAGCTGTCCTCTCTCACTGTCGTTATGAAGAATTTATGTTAAATGATATTTAAAGTAATAAAAACCTCACTGCTTGTCTGTTGTATATCATTCATGTTACTTGTGTTATGTCCACAAAGTGAACAAGTAAACCATACTGGTCTCATTTCTTTTTTATTTATTTGTCTCTCCATATGCCAGACTCACATTCCTGGTGTAAGTGCACTTCTCACTTCAGGCACATGTTTGCTCACATGCACATACTTGTAAATACCAAGAAACATGTTGCATGTTCACATAATGGCAGAAACCGGTAGAAGAGGCACCACTGGTCCTGCAGAAAAACACACCAAATTTAGTAGAGAGCATCATGAATATTAACCCTCTAACACTGAATAGTGGTAATTGTGTTTGGACAGCCCCAAAGGTAGCCAGTGTCACAGTTGAAGATATCTCATCATTTTTTCCAACACACTGAATTGCCATCCAGTGATGACTAGTGTATCCCTGGGCTGTTTGAGATTCAAACAGACAGTTGAACTGCTCACACACCCACTCCTAACATGCAAATATACAGGGAATGGCCACCAGGCCCTCAGGGGGAAGTACAGAGGGTAGCTATTAGAGAGAGGGGAAAAAGAATAACAGATTACAGAAACAAAACAGACAGAATGAGAGAGAGAACGAACCACATTCCTCCATGCCAGGGGAACATTTGTCGCAAATGCTATTACTTCCTTACACCTGTCAATGTGAACAAAGTGGAGCTGTACATTCAAACCTGTGGTACAGGTTGCCCTGCTGAGAGCTGTAACTCACATGCTTCTACGAACAAATAGTTATTGAGAGAATTTCATGAGTGCAGTCAGAGATCATTTCCATGCATATGTTGTGTAGAATTCTGGTACAGTTTGTTTAACTGTAGTTGTAAAATAATGTGTTTATAATCACACATCTGCTAGCAATAAGTACAGTAAAATCCCACAATAAATGAGATCAATTTTATTGCCATGTAAACTAGTGTGGTTATATAAACAGCTGTCATGTGCAGACTTTTTATATGTGGCACTGCCTGGGGCAAGACAGATTACTGCTTCAACATGTGCCTAGACTTAAATACCACCCTGCTACATATACAGTCATGATTGATATGTAAGAAGTGATCAGACAACAGGGTCTTATTACATCTGACAATAGTGGGTGATTTTCCATTTTAAAAGAGAGTGTAGTTTCACACTGTGAAATTGCCATTAACCACATACAAACACATATACTTATTTCAAATAGTTGATCAGAACATAAAGTTGGTACTAATCCCTCTTTGAGGCAGTTTGGTGCCTATACACATAGTAAAGAACAATTTGTTGTTGCTGTTTCTAAATCTAATAAAGAAAACAATTTTATGGAGAATTTTACAGTTTTGAACAGAAGTTTGAACAGTTTGTTTTGTTTGTTTTGTGTGTTTGTTGTTTGTTGTTTGTCTTTGTTTTTTAAACCTGATGATTATATGACCGGTTGTGTTAAATGTAATATCAATTGCAATTATTACCAATAAGAATAATGTCCAAAATTATAATTTTACAATTCAAGTTGTAAAAAAAGCTGGTTTATAATCAGTTTTACTCATGAACTCAGGACTGCTTCACCAGCGAGAGTTAATTTGTATGACACAGTGTAGTTGCCATGGTTACATGCTATTTAATCCTTATGTATTTAATGTGCCTTGTTGATCTCTTGTTGAGTGTGGTTATGATTTAGTTGTCCCATTACACAATTAAAAAGGAAGCTTAGCAATCAACTGGCCACTCAGAAATATGTTTTTACCCTGTGCAAGTAAATAAATGATACTCTGTCTTTTCTAAAAACATAACTCTTTCTGTTGCCCACCATGATGGGAGTATAAAACGTACTGGTATATTTTTAGCAATGTGCCATGTTTCTTCCTTGACCTCTGTTTGTGCACGCGTATGTGCGCGTGTTTGTGTGTGTATGTTTCCCTCTTTGTGTGTGTGCATGTGTTTAAAGGAGTGAAAGAAGGAGAAAGAGAGAGAGTTGTTGCCTGCTCCCTGACCCCTCTCATGTAAACATGGACACACTCCGGCGAGGTGCTGAATGGCAGTGATTATGAGAAAAACTCTGCACCACACACACACACACACACACACACATAGACAAACACACTGGGAGCTCTGCCAAGGAGGGAAGACCTACAGAGCAAGGCTTCCCCTGGCTTGCTGCCAACACTCCATTAACGGACCGAGGAGGAGAAGGAGAATCAGAGGGAGGGAGGGAAGAAATAGGAAAAAGAGGAGGTGAAGAGGAAGGAAAAGGGGAGGGAAAAGCAGTAGCAGAGGGGAAGGAAAGGGAGTGGAAAAAGTTGACTGTGGGGGGGGGGGGGGGGGGGTAAACTTCTCAATGACTGTGTATTCATTTTATAATCTGAGGATTAGAGGTGGGTTGATAGGATAAGAAGGTCGATGGAGCAAATTACTTTAACAAGATTAAAGCAAGTTTAAAAACTGATAATTGTGCTGCACCACAGTTATTATAAAACATAGTAATTACATCACCGTTACTTATTCAAAAAGACTGATTATAGTGCATGCATTTATTTCAGAGTATGCCAAAAGGAGAAGACATATATATGGTGGTTCTGAAGTGTACGCAAAATCACCCTCACATTAGTAATTTGTAAATGAAAACTGTAATTTGAACATTGTCTGATTTGTAATAAATTGTTCATATTGATGGATTTTAAAAGCCATGTAAAGCAAAATTGACTGAAAGGAATCCAGCAGATAGGTGTTGATTTGACAAATGGGGCTGATTAAGTGTTGACTAGAGTCTCATGTTGTTCAAAAAATTAATTCTTTCATACTTTCATCCAATAAATGTCCTTTCTCAGAACATCTGGGCAGTTATGTCCTAGAGACACAAGACTCAAGGAAGCAATGTTACACATCCCAACAACAACAAATCAATTATTCAGAAAAAAACCCCAGAAGCACTCAGCTGCTTTATACTGGAAGAGAGAAGTGAAGTGCTTGGTTGGTGAAGAGCATGAGAGCTGAGCACAACACACTTCAAAGCAGAGTGACAGAGAGAGCCTGAGAGAATAAAAGGGACAAACAAGGACAAACAGACAAGGATCTTTGTCGTGGGTCACGTGTTGTTTGCCAGGTCATGCTTTTGCTGTCCTTTGCCCGTCTGGCCTGTTATCAGAGAGTGGGCTCAGGCGGTCAGCTGACTACAGATGACCATGTGTTGACCTCCTCAACCTCCAATCAAATCATGTGATGGCACTGACCCCAGAACCACAGTCATCACGACGTCTTCTTGCTCCGAAAATACAAGAGCACCCCTTGAAACCTTTAAAAACAGCTGAGATCAAGTCAAAGCAAAGACTGACTGACTGGGAGGCACTTCAGGCCACGGTCTTATCAAGAGACAGTGAATAATTGACAGAAAATGTGAGCGATATTGGGTTTTACACTCAGCTCTATCATTTTTCGGCTACTTCAGAGACACATTGATTGTTGTGAATGCAAACATTGGGACATGAGATATGCACTTTAAAGTCTTACCTTGCGCTGTCATCCTATTAAGTTTGACAGGGGTTGCATTACAGCTTAAGTGATCTCCTTTGAATGTGACATGTAAGTACTATTTATAGAAATATTCCTTCAAGACAACATTTACAGGCTCTGTGATTCAGAACTGGCATCAGAGCATTTTAGTTACCTATCTACAACTTCACTAGATGTCATTTTCAACTGTCAACCTGTGTTTTCAACCTGAATCCCGAAGAAGGAAGAGATTTATCTGATTTGGTCAAATAGAGGGCTCATCTTTGGTATCAATTCTCTGCCCACAGGTGAAATGGAAACTGTTGCTTGAACACCAACAACAGCAAACTAAACGTACAACAGTTTTATCACATGTAATTGTTTAAACTCTTTCTCTTGCTTTTCGTTTGATTGAGTGTAAAGTCACCAGCATTTTTTAATGATAAGTGCGCTGACTCCAGTTGCTTTGGATCCCAGTCCTTAGTAACCATGTAGTGGCCTTGTTGAAGCAAGACTCAATGGTATATGTACACTGTGATCGTATATTCCCTTCCCCCAACATCACATTTTGTGTGATCATGTTCACATGAGGCTCAGTGAGTTGTGTGTCTAAATGAATACCAACCAACTGATGCTGATACAGCAAACACTGTACATGACAAAGTCTGCAGTGGAATGGAGCGCATCACTCACTGGAGGGTAGTCTATTTAATGCATGTGTGGTTTCTAGAAAAAATCTAAAACAATTTCCCTCCTTTAAAAGAGTAACAGTTTAGTCAACAGCCAATAACTACATGCTTGAACATAAGACACAACAGTGCACAATTTGTCTGGATCAATAGCCAGTATTTCTGAATTCTACCTAACTGGCCAGCTTCAACACATTTTAAAGGTTTCTCTGAATGTGGCAGAATACAAACAGGGTAGCCCTCATTGTGCTCATCTGAGTCACTACCTCTGGATCAACAGAGGTAGTGACTTGTGGAATATAAAAGCTTTATGACAAGAAGTCCTATTCTGTCAAATGTGTTTAAACTAGGATGAGCAGACTTCTGATAGATACCTGATACAATGAGCTACCTGTCCTTGAAGCCAATTTATGTGACTCCCTGTCCATTTTGTTGTTTTATCCCTACTGAATGAGATTTCTTATTTAAACAATTGACTGGTTGTCCTGCTCTAACAGGGCGAGACACCAGAATAACAGTTCAATGATTCTGCTATCTCAGGGGGACATTTCTATCAAATGGGCAATCAAATGTACTCTTAATGGAGCATCCAGACCATCCTCATCAACTCATAAAGTTAGCAAATATATGTGCAAACAACTCAGATGACCATTGATCACTGGGCTGAAATAACAACTACAAAGGAAATAATAAACTCCACCATTTAGGATATGTTGCATTGCAGTTACAGTGCAATTCGTGGAAATAGGTCATGTGGCAATATTTTAACCAACATCCTATTTGTTTCTGACTCATCATGTGTTTAAGTGAAACATGACAAAGTGAAATGCAGTCCTGGTCATAAAGTTTAACATCTCTTTGGTTTCCACTAGAACGCTTGAGGTAAAGAAAAGCAATATTGTCCATTTTTTCACTTCCTGGAATAAAAAAAATAAAACAATTTAAAAAAAACACAGACAAAATGGACCAGTAAAGCTTCCTTGGTCGACTGATCACCGCGCCTGCAAAATGAACCTTCATATGTGGGTACGTGTGTGTGTGTGTGTGTGTGTGTGTGTGTGTGTGTGTGTGTGCGTGTGCGTGTGTGTGTGTGCATGTGTGTGCGTGCGTGCGTGCGTGTGTGCGTGTGCGTGTGTGTGTGTGTGTGTATGTATGAATGGACTCAAAGCTCAATTTTCTTTGATGGTGCTAAGCTGCACTGGCAGACTGTAAAATGGAATTTGACCTATGTAATGTCCTTTTTAATCAGAGGTAATTGACACAGATAGACCTTCATCATAACTGCATATGCCCTTGCCAGGCTGGGAGCCCTGCAGTGCTCTGCCTCTGACTAACACTTACAGTGGATTGGCTGAATAAAGTCTAACAATCCAAAGACATGAGGGCATCTGGCCTTTAACTCACATTTAACTTCACTTTTATGATTTTGAAAGAAAAAGATATCTCTTTTAGGAATAAAATAGATAGATTTTGCCATTTTCACTCTGTAAGTCCGACAGAACCTCTCAGCAAATTTCTGTTGTTTTCTTGCATGTAAAAGCATGCACTCCTCCAAGCTCCCTTTTTTGTTTGCCCTGCACAGTTATGTGAGAACTTTGGGCCACTGGATGGTTCAATTAATATACAGTAACCAGTTTCTCCTTTTACCCTCCATTCTCTTCCCTCCCCTGCTGAGGGAAAAAATGTGTTTCATTCCAATTTAATGCATGGCCAATTCCCACCTCGACAGAGCAGTAATTAAAATCCACACGCAAAGCCCCATTCATCAGCGGAGATGACAGAGAGAGAGAGGGAGAAAGAGAGAGAGAGAAAAGGTGGGGGACAAGGGGTTCTGTTTCTGTACCCTTGAATTTAGGAATCCAAACCAGCTTGTGATGAGTGAAAAAAGGAGGACGGAGAGTTGAGGCTGATTTCTCCAGACATGTGACATGTTGTTTTCACTCTATCAGTGCTGTGCTCCATCCTTAAGTGTGTTTTAGTGTGAAAACACATGTGTCCACGCATATAAACATGCTATATTCCTTTGAGTAATTAAGGCTCTGCTTATACTCCACTCTCCATGCAGTACCTGCAGAGTTATCATCTCCTTAACATAGCATCTACCAGTTTATGCCCCGCCCCTCATGTTAATCATTTACCCCCTCCCTTATTACAGATCCCCCACCTTTTGCTCCCCATGGCAGATTTTCTGTTTTGACAGCAGTCCTGCTGTGCTCTCTTGGCTTCACAAACACTCACATACACATACACACACACACACTGCATGACCATGACCCTCAGAGCACCCCGTGCATATCCACTGTGTCCTTCGGGGGTGTACGGACACCAGAGGGGTTCTGGGAGGTTGAGGGGTGTGTGTGTCATTGTTTGCTTTCTGTGATTACGCGTGTTGCCACCCGGCAGCTGTTTGCATGTTTTATCCTGCTGTCCATCTACACAGGGATGGGGCTGTGTCTGGCGCCTTGGTGACATCACATCACTGTTAAGCTCACTTGCATCTTTTTTTTTTAAGCAAAAAATGAAGCACTTCATGATGCATGCTGGGCTTTTTACATTCTCCTGTTTATAATAAGAAGGTATGACATCATGTATGTGCAATGTTTTAAGAGGTGATTCAAAATGGAAAGGAGTTGTTTTTATATGTGCACATAACTTTTCTAATCACTATAATCATTGCTTTATTTTTAATGAGAAAGAAGTTTTCAGAAGATATTTAGAAATACAGAGATGTCTTTTGCAGAGCAGCCTCTCCAGGCCCAGTGGTGGTGGCATATGTCCAAGGCCTCCTCTACCCCCCGTCACCCTCCCCAACTCCCAACCTTCTCTCTGTCTGCCTTTTTTTCTCTCTATCCTGCAGTGCACTTGAGCTTGAATGGCCAGAGTGGGACAGGCAGCTGCCTGAGCCCTGTGCTCCAGAGAGAGAGAGAGGGGGGGGGGGCACAACTTTTAATGAGATGCACAGTGTCAATGGCCACTCTCTCTGAAGAGGGCAAGAAGAAAAGGGTGCTCTCTCTTTCTCCCCACTCCCTGCTCCTCTGTGCCCCTTCCTCCAGCTCCCTCTCTCTCTATCTTCTGCCCTCCTCCCCAGCTGGCGAGGGGCTTTGTTAGGCACCAGATGATACCCCAGATGCCCCGGCCCAGCCGCCCCTTTCAGCTACATTCACCAGCCTCCCCTCAGGTCAGAGGTCACCACCGGGCATCTGAATGGGTCTCCGTGGCAACAGTGGTCATGGCGGTTGAGAGAGTGGCAGAGGCTTTTTGTTGTTGCCTGGTTGCCATGGACAGTGCTTAATTAAGCATATGGAGAAAAACTGAAGTATGATTTACAAAGAAATTATTTTATTTTGAGATTAAAGTGGTCCCAATAAAAACAAAAACAAATCTTAAGTTGTTATTAGAAATGGAAAATTAGTCATGGTGGTAGAATTTAACAGAGAGATTAAATAGGACCAGACAGAAAACAATGTCTTTCAGAGAAAACATTTCATACATAACTTCTGGATTTACTGTTAATGTGCTTGTGTTCCTGTAGTTTGATGCAGCTTCAGCCCTCTACTGGACAAACACAACACTGCATTGTTACATGTAACCAGTAAAATGTGGGTGATGGTAAGTGCATCAAAGCTATGTTTTACTGTTTTGGAGAAATGTTGTGTGGTGCTGATTTATTCTACTCACCTCAGCTCATATTTTCTTGTTGACTGATACTGAAATGTTCCAGCATTATGGAGAAAAAGGAACATGCGCTAGAGAGAAAACATACAAATTTACACATAATAAGGATTAAAGGCCCTTAATAAAATAAATATTAAAGCAATACATACATGAAAATAAAGTGTACAAACAGAAGACAATGAATAGCATATGACAAATACAGTTGCTGTGATTGAAGGAAATGTAAAATTGAGGAAATAAGAACAAGAGCTATGTGGTTTCAATTTTCAAACTATCCATATCTCCCATTTTTTATAATCCAGCAGGTCTGGGATGAATCTGGATGGCTGTCAAGTGCAGTCAGCTGAGTGACACAAAGTAGAAACTGTGAAGTCTGTATAGAAAAAGGAAGGTCTGGACTGTTTGACAGGCAAGAGAGGCAGCAGATGTAAGAGGGTGGCAGTGGGACAGCAGGGAGGGAAAACCAACAAAGAGTTAAGAGGGCAAAGGCTGAATATGCTATTTTTAGTAACATAAGCTTTGTATCCAAGAGCAGTGACCTTTTCTAAACACCAAAAAAGTGATGCAGAGTCTCGTCATCTGGGAGTCTGAAGCATCTTGAGATCTCAGGATGTTGGTTGGTGAGTGCAGGTGTCCCATATCTCTCCTGTATGAACGTGGAAGGCCATGCTGTGATTTATGTGCTAATATTTTGAGGTCAAAACAAAGTTTAACATGGACACAGTGAAGCCCTGAAAGAGTATTAATCCTCAGCCTCCAACTCTTGGCTGAATGTGTTACAAAGACTGAGCATATCATTATTTTCCTTATATTTTACTTTTTTTCTTATTTGCCCTTGATGCTTGCTACAGACCATAGATTTTGCATTTAAAAATCTTAGAGTATTTCATATAGTGTCTTTCAGACTGAATTGTGCCGTCTTTACTCTGCTCTGACTTGGGTGTCTCTTGGCTCTCTTCTCCTTGCAGCCTCTGTTGGTCACGCTGTCCAAACAGATCAAAGGTCACACGATAAGGAGAGGGCGAACACAGGGGCCCATTCAGCAGCCCGGACCAATAGCGTATAACACGTGGGCACCGAGAAGCGGAGAGAAAAAAGACAGAAAGAAAGGAAGAGAGAGGTTTGGTCCCAGTGTGTGTCTTGACAAGCCCTTGGAGAGTCTTTTTTTTAAAGCTGCCATAGAGGAGCTTTATAAAACATTGATTTTGTTATGCTAATACAGCATATTGTACTGAATATAGTGGACTACATCATTATGATGGATTCAGCCTTACTTTTGAGGCGAAGAATACTTTGTGCACGTCCTCTGGATGTGCGTGCAAAAATATGTTTGTGTTTAACTAAAACAGTGTTTGTTGCCCACTGGCCTTAAGCTCCCAGGCAAATAGTGAGTGTATGTTGGTAAAACCGGTGGCTCCCGCCCCTCCCTTAAGTCATCACGGCATCAGATAACTCAACAGATCAACAGTGAACAGGAACGTTTGACCCCATCACCACCCTCCTGTCACACACAAACTGCAGCACATAACCGCCCAGTGAAGTGTCATCAGTGAGAGAGACTGTTTGGTTAATCCTTCTTACCAATAGTTTAACTTATTTACACTCAGTTTCCAGTTTATCTGATCAACCTATAGCCAAAACGAATGCAGTCTAATACAAGAGCCCCACAGTAAATCCTACATGAAGATTACAATGCTCAGTTTATGTTGAAACTATTCCATAGAGTTGCTATCATTTCAACCTCACGGTCATTTTTGAATGCTGTAGTTTGTGGTGCTGTTGTATTGTATTGTGTTACACTAAGAGACATTTCAAATATTTTGCTCAAAACATTTATATCTTAACTAAAAGCCATATTAGAGTCAGAGCAACAATTTCTAATTTTTTATGCTTTGTTAACAGTGAAATTAGTGACTTAAGAAAATTACAAGGTGTAATTTAATAAGACAATCTATTATCTTTGGACTATCTTGTGACTTGTAAACTACTACTTGAGTCAATAAACATCCACACTTGCCCCAATGATAGGGAAATAAAAAAGTTCACTATGGCAGTGGAGATGATGAGAAAAGCCGAACTTTTGTGTGGCATTGGTTTTCCTTCTTTCACAAAAAAAAAAGAAGAAGAAAAACACATCAACGCTGCTATTCAGGGCACAGCAGCTACTATTCCTGATTAGCGCCAGCATTTCATCAATAGGCCTGACTGTCTGCACTGGCCTTTGGACAAATAGCCCTTTCTACTCAACATCACTCCTTACTGCTTTAATGGCTGGAACGGCTCGGAGAAGAGTTAATTATTGCATAGCACATGGCTGGCATACAGCGCAGCGGCTGCACCAGTTCAAGTAGCATGAATGTGTCACAAGACAGCCTGCAGTTTGACACATGTGATGAGCAAGGATGTAGGGAGATACAGTACGTTTGTAAAGAGAGAATGAGACACAAGTAAAAGAGGGGGTGGGTTTTCATTTAAAGCACTAATAATCACTCCTACATTATTATCCAGGTCCAAAAATATTATGATCTTTGATTTTGTCTATGTTGCCCAGCCCTTAGCTAATAAAAACACCTAGGTATGCATACAGTGGATAATCGCTCACATGTGCTGACAATTCTCATATCAATCCCTCCATCACCACCACCCACACAGTGGTAAATACCATTCAACAACAGCCACACACACTTCACTACACTTCATATTGTCAGTATTAATGTGTCTTTATGGTGTGTGATAGATCAATAACATTAATTACTTTTTCTGTGTTGCAAAGGTCTCAGCATCATAGTCCTGTGGTTTGATTTTAATAGACTCTGAAAAATGACAAAGCCTCAAAATCAGTATCCTCATAAAGTCCTTTGTATTTATGTCATTGCCTATGAGTCACATACAATCGCGAGAGTTATTCTCTTTTTCTTTTCTTATCTTTTATCACTCAGTTGTGCATTTTGTATTGATTTTTTCATTTTTCATTCTTTTCTTTGTCTTGTGTACATAAAGCGAACCAATAGCACATATAGCACAGTTGGACACATACATTTTGTGCGATATTTAATAAAACAGGTTGCATACTAGACAAGACCCTGAATGACACCACAACTTGAGTTGAAACTACCCAAACAGGAACTTTGACCTTAGGCTGCTGTCATTATCTGTGAGCCAGCCCAAAGTGACATGCATCACTTTTTGGCTGTAAGCAGTATCCAGACCAGTAAACCAGTGCAAATGTCCAGTGTGGTGGTGTATACAAACACACACACAACTTGAATTTGAAACTCAGTGTGAAGCTACAGGGATTAGATCAGTAGACCTGGAAGACCACAGGGAGCAGCCGTGACAGTCAGTGATCTGATCTCATCAAAAATACATCAAGGTGTTTCCCCTCCGGACATCTGTATGCAATGAAATATTAACCAAATGTAGTATTGTGAACCTACCCATAAACAACCATCAGCACCTTTTTCTTTAATTAAATCTGATGGCGTTTCATGAAGACTGTTGGTGTATCTGCTGTGAGAACTGAAAGCATGAGCAGCTCTGTGTGCTGTCAAGGGATCTCTGTGTTTCTTTCTATCTTTCACTCACTCTTTCCATGTCTTACCCTACACATTGTTTGGCCTCTAGCATGTTGACTTGAGCTGTGTCAGCTCTTTTCTCAGGGCTCTCGCTCCCTTCTGCTAACTCACCCAACTGCCCACCCTGAGCCCCTCTCCACAACACCTATACTTTCTGTTACACTAATGCCACATTTATCAAGCCCGAGGAGCCACTGAATCAGCTACATGTTTTATGAGCTGTGTATCTGATGCATCTCTATAATCCACTGATCACCTTGCCTTTTTGAGATTGTTTTTTTTTTTTTTAATTGTTCTTTAACGTAATTCTGTAAGTTTGTTTGCATAATGTAGCACACACCACTCCCAGGAACTACTGTGCATCACACTTAGACAACTGATGTGAAACCTTTCAATCTGAAAAGCAACCCACCTTAAATTTAATGGATACCTCTGGGTTAGGCTGTTTTATTCTACTGTGTTTAACATAACCTGTTATACAAGAAAATATGATTGTGTTTCAAGTCCATGTTTCACTGCAGCAGAAACAGGCAAGCACATGTTGGGCTGCATCTAAACTCAGGCTGCTGTCAGAGGGAAACATCTTCCTCAAAAGTAGGGTCAGCCACTGCATCTGTAAATGCTTCAAGGCCCACTCAGGGTCACTCTCGTTATTTGTGAGAACAGTTTGACAGCTGTAGTTTCAGACATGGTTCATGGTTTCACTTCAGTATTTTGAGTCTTTTCTACTCTCTAAACCCTCTGGAAGACAGGAGGAAATATACTGGGGCAGGTTGTTTGGTTTTTTTGTTAGTTTGGAGTGCTGTTTTCTTTGAATTAATCGGAAATGCCACCCACAGTAACTTGGTACATTAAATGTGTCATCGTGTGCTGCCCTCTGGTGTAGAGAAAGGCCAAGAAAAATATGGAGAAATACTGTATGGTTACATATAGGATCTGACTTTAACTAGGCATGTGCTGTCCACAATAAGGTGAAGGGGGTATTTGGGTGGTGAAGTGGGCAACAGAGACAGTCCTAAATTTAGCTCCCCTCCCAGCTCTATTTAGTAGCAGTGACATTTTCACTGACCTCCAAGAAAGTCTACTTCATCTAATCGCTGTCTGTCCAGCATGCAACATACACAAGTGTGATGTGGAAACTTGTGCCCCGTACTGAGAATGGACTTCCAGAGATGAAAGAGACATCTTGCACCCAGCTGTTGAAATGTAATTTTTCAATGCGATAGAAGGTGGAGATGTAATTTTAAGGTTTTTAAAAGGAGGCAAATTGTGGAAAACCCATGTCCAACATTTTATTATCCCCAGCAGAGCATTTTTCATACTTTTTCAGCATGGCTGGAGGGACCCTTCAAAGAAACACAAGCAGCAAGAATTAAGTTTCTTTAAGTTAATAGATCTTTATTTAATTTCTTATCTTATGCATTCTCATTCAAAAGGCATGAAGATAGAAAAGGAGACAGAAAATGGGTCATGGATATAAATATACAAAGAGAGGCAAAATCTTTACATTCAGTAACATTACATAAAGGCTTAAGCTAACCATATGGACATGGGGCACAGCACTTTTGGATTACTAAAATAATTTAACCAAAAGCCACATTGGTCACAGGCTACATGGTAGTTAACACATAACTTCATGCAACCACCCAACATTCAAACTGTGTCTCGCCTTCATCCAAAAATAATAGAAAAGTTTGATTTATGTGCATTATCTTCCCTCCCCCTTTGGCAATGTTTAATGTACAAAACGCAGCCCCAGTACATCTTCTCTCCTGTAGAAACTGCATATATGGAAACCAAAAAAATACAGACAGTGTAACCCATGTCTATACAGTCAGTCCTCACTGTTAAAATGCAAGACGATTACCATGCCATAGATTAAAGAAGTTTGACCAGTCCATTAAAAAGAGAAGCACAGTAGCACAGTCGAGTACGAGATGACAGAATAGGCCACACTGGTCAGAACTGAAACCTGTCTACATCTGCTACTTAAGTATCCAATTACAATTCAATCCCCATCTAAAATCAACAGCATTAAGAGTTCACATTCACGAACATTAAAAATCATTTAAAATTGGCACAAAACTCTGATAAGGTATTAACTGAACGTGCAGATTACCAGAAGGTTTTTTTTCCATAAGTGCACAGAAGTCAAGATGCTAGTGCAATAATATAATATTAATAATTAATAATAAAACTGATTTCAACAGAACATAATAAATAAAGAAATAGACCACTAAAAAGAAAAAAAAATGATTGAGGAGGAAACAAGAAGCTAAAGCAAACACAAAAGACAACATCCAACAATCAGCTGCAACAATGAGCCACAATCTTCAGTGCTGAACATGAACAAAGGCACGCACGCACGCACGCACACACACACACACACACACACACATACACACATACACACATACACACATACACACATACATACACACATACATGCCATCTACCAGTCAATATGCACATGCTTAGGCACAAACTTTTAGTATGGGATCTGGTTTTGGTAATATTGGATCATGTCGTAGGTTCGACTCCTGTAAAACAACAACAACAAAACAAAAATTGACAAACGTGAGTAATACTTTCTGGAAATCAATATTAACCAGAAAATAATGTGAATGTGCAAATTGTTTAGGTTCTTTTGCTCTGACCTGTTGCTGAGGAAGCAATTCTGGATGACTTTGATGATAAAGGAAGCCGCCTCTTTTTCGCTCAAACCCG
This sequence comes from Scomber japonicus, assembly GCF_027409825.1. NCBI lineage: Eukaryota > Metazoa > Chordata > Actinopteri > Scombriformes > Scombridae > Scomber > Scomber japonicus. Next base: position 15,130,424 of record NC_070586.1, read on the forward strand.
GGTTGAAGCGCTGCCTAGATGTGAGCAACAACAGGAAATGATATTAAAACTGCCTGATCACAGTCACACTGGCACACAACTGCAGACTCATCCGCACGTCTGACTCACTTGAGCAATTTTATGGTTTGTCCTCTGAAGCAGGGGAGGCCGGTGTCCAGCATGAGGTTCACTAAGGAGACTACTCCATCCATGTAGGGCCTAATTCACCAGAGGAACTTGTCTTAATGTAACATGTTAGCTATCATCAAAGCACTTGCTTTAGCACTGCCACATACTCACCTGACAGCCAGGTATCCCCTCACACACATCTCCATAAACCATTTGAAGGGCGTGGCCTCCATCTTGCCACCCATGATCATCACCATCTCATCAGTTAGTTTGATGTCTGGCTCCCAACCGAGGTTCCCGCCAGGAGAACTTTCAAACATGAACCCAAAGTCTGGAAAACAGTCAAGTATATATGGACACACAGTCAGGGGCAATGACTTCTTGTAAATGATCTAGTATAGTGTCACAGTGTAAGGATAAGTAATGTCTAGCATTGTCAGTATAAATAGTCAATTGAAAGGGCTACTAAAGGGTCCACATAAGTGTCAAAGAGCTGTCACTTAAATTGTTCAATGGCCTTTTTTGTATTATCCATTTTAATTTCCACAGAGAAACGTACAATAAAACGATAATGTTATATTATAAAAATACTAATTCTGCCATTTTTCAAAGGAAAACTACTGGTTTTAAAATGTAAAAACCCATTTTCCATCCTTCCATGCAGCCATTGTTCTCTATTGAAATAAGTGTTAATAAAGTATACACATCAGTTTGCATAGACTTGAAACTTGTTTGAGATTGGATATCCATTACAGTGAACATGTCTTTTATTTTTGCCATGTTATTTATGTTTTCTTTATTATTATAATATTGTGTGGTGATGCAGTTGTGTGAGTAGGAACCGTTTTGAAAATGGTTTTGGTTTGTGAACTGATAGGGAGGAGGGAAAAGTCTTGTACACATTCACACACACACACACATATAGATTAAGCTTAAAGCCGCTATACATGGAATCCAGAAATGTATGAGTTGTGTGCCCTCTGATGGTAGTCAGAAGGAAGTAAAAAAGGGATGAGGAAGAAAACACCAGTTTTTCTCCAGATTGTCTAAGTTTTCAAAATCTTATATTTTGATATAAACTATAATAACTAAAAATTCTACATACATACATACATACATTGTTCATACATGGTGGCTTCAAACAAACACACACACAAATACACGTACCAATGTGGATGAGGTGACCCTGACTGTCCAACATGATGTTGCCGTTGTGTCTGTCTTTTATCTGCAGCAGGAAGAGCAACAAGCTGTAAGCTGCCATGCTGCGGATGAAGTTGTAACGTGCCTGGGAGGAGACAAGACGAATATTATTATAGGAATATTTTACTGATGTGCATGCTTCAAAGATGACTGTAAAAGTGGCTATGAGGTGGTGAGACATGGCATTTACCTTCTGGAATGCAAGTGTGGATTCATCTCCATACTGGTTCCTGAAATAATCGTACATGCCGAAGTCTGTCTGCCGCCCCAGCTGGTCACGAGACTTGCAGTCTGGGATGCACTCGATCACGCCACACTGTGATCGAATGTCAGCAAAAGGAGGAATAAGAAGGGGAAAGCTAGACTTGTGGTTCCATCATATTAATGGGAAATTTGTTTTGGATTATTAATAGTTCATGCCAGGAAATAACCTGGCAAGAGCATTTAAAAAAAAAAAAAAAAAACTTACTCCAGGAGCCGTGGCCACCACCCTGTAAGGAAACACGTAGAGATCCAGGCCCACCAGCTGGAAGATGTTCTTGAACAGGCTGATGATCTGAAGCGCTAGCATGTCCTGAACACAAATAACCAAAATGGTAAAGAAAGAGAAAAGGAGATTTAGTAAAAGCCAGAGAAATAGTAAAAGCTGACATTGCAGTGTGGTAAGTAAAGGGTGAGTGGTTTAAAATTGAGACCTGTCTGCAGTCATCTCCAACTTTAAAGATGGCCGCCTGCCAGCAGATTCTCTTGGCCTCCTCTTCACTTTTCCCTTCATCCACAGAATCTGAGCGACACTGCAGACCTAAGGGGAAGATATCATAGTATGTTGTTTGTTTGTGCACAAAACGGGCAATATCTATTTTAGGTTCTGTAAACATTGACAGTACCTTCTTTTTCCAGCTCACTGACTCCACATCTTCTAACTTTGAATTTGGCAAGGTAGGGAGCTTTGGCAGCACTGAATAGATATACAAAAAAACCCATAAAATGTTAAGTGAAGCTGTTGTGTTTCTTTGTCAATTCTGGTAACTGTTAAGAGTATAATTGAAGTCAGTTTTGAGGTTCACCTTTGCATTGGGGTTCCGGACTTGTAGTCTATATCTAAAACTATGGCCTCTGGGTTACTGGGAAGATAACAGCCAGGTTGGACTTTGATTTGTGACATGGCTTCCAGGCAGGCCCTCTTCCTCTCCTCCCCTTTGGGAAAAGGTCTGATGAAGACAAACAAAAACACACAGAGTTACCACTACTCTATTACCGACTTTACTGAGAATAGCAAGCATGGGTATCTAACTGACTGAATGACACCAGACAGTTGGGCTCTGCTGTTATTCCCAGAGGAGAGTCACTGAGGTAGAGAGTAACGGAGAATGGACGTCAGGGGACGGTAGAAGTTTGTGGTTAGTCCCTTGATATTTACAATTATTGCCTTAATGAGGGCAAAGGGGGATTTTGACAGCCTCTAGTGTAAGTCACTGGTGGACAGGTAACTCAGCAGCAGAGGGAGACAAATCACAACATACGATGTCTTCCAGACCAGTGAATAATCGGAGAGACGTTGACCAAATAAATTAACAACAAAGGCATTTTGGGAGTAGATCACTGGTGGTTCAAAGCAGGGAAAAGAACAAAACATCTAAACTCAGGGGAAAGCTTATCACTTCATAAACAGGACAATTATCTGTTGGGTTGTGTTACTGAGTTAAGTATGGCACGCAAATAACAGAAAAGTTCAACTATAGGGCTTCTCTAAGGCCTTCGTCAAAGTGTCAGCTTCACATATACTTATCTTTTCCTTCAATGTACCCCACAGTATATGAATTAATTATATAACAACTTCAGGAACCTTTAAAGTGAAGAGGATAGTCAAGAAACACATGATGATGACAATAGTGAAATAAGCAGAAGAATTGAGAGAAGCAGAGAGGGGAAAAAAGTAGAAGAAGCAAAATAAATCAAGAAATATGATTTGTTAAAAGGATTACAAGACTATACAGGAGGAATTTTAATGGCCTACAACATGGTTCCTTGTGAAAAACATGTTCATACTTGATAATGGCTGACACATTGGTGATCTTATTGAAGAAGTCAAATTCTCTCTGGTAGAAGTCCTTGGCTGGCCCAGACAGAGATCCAGTGATCTCCTCCACCATCTGTTCCAACAGCTCACCTATGTCAGCTGGAGAGCAGAGCAGCAGAGAAGATCAGAGTTTTGTAAATGTGAGTGCATAAATAGATGTGCATGTGCTTGTGTGTATGTGAGGGAAAGATTTTTTTAGAGACTGGAATATCTCACGGTCTTTCTGGTTTCCCTCCTCGTCCAGGTATATGTTGGTCTTCATGTTCCAGATGAACTGGTGGGCGAGCAGCTGAGACTTCTGAGCGGCCCACAAGATGTACTCCCTCACATAACCCATCTACACAACAACATGCAACAGAAAAATAAAGACAGGCAAAGTTTTGATGAGTAAATAATCTGAAGATACCTGGGCTTTAGGAGGTAGTAGGATGACTCAAAAAGATCTCGTATTTACCTTGTCATAACGAAGCGCTTGGACAATTTGAGGAATGTAAAACAAAATGGCGTCCTAGAAACAGTGGAAGAAAATATTTTACTGGGAAGGAAAAAAGCATCACTAGAAAGAGTTTCATCAAATTTGACTAGTGCTATCTGATAGCACTGGTTATTAGGAGTAAAATTTAAAGTTGTGGTTAGTGATACAGAATTTGACATATTAGTGTACTTTTTTGGCCGGTTTCAGCTCAATTCTATCTGGTGGTGGATGTCACCTGAGATATTAACAAATATTTCAATCCATAGAGCACAAAAATAAAACTAAAATAACTGCCAATAACATATAATATAATAATATATTTGTGCATACTGGAGGAAAGGAGCGCAGCACTTTGACCCCGTACTGGGCTGTGAGAGGGTGGGGAGGGTACATGGAGGAGAAATAGGAAAGTCCAGTTGGTGGATCTGCTGGGGCCCAGCACAGGATATGACTCAGCTCTGGAGAGTCAGCATCAATTGTGTGCCACGTCACCAGGAACTGAAGAAAAAGGGAGAAAAACAAGCAAAAATTATAGTATGTATAGTAGTATGTATCTCAGGATCCACATTTCTGTATCAAATATGACATCAATGTGATGCAAGGTTATCACCTTATTCCTGACATAATGCTAACTAGCCTCCAGAGAAAGCTCTGCCTATTAGTCACTAAAGTGACTGGAATAAACAACTACAAGATGTCAAGGAGGATCATTCACTAAATCATGAAGGCCCTTGGGAAGGCTGTGCTCTGCCTCCCCTGCTTCTTCTCTAGGCAGGTACAGGGCTCATTAAGAGTTCAATCAGGTAGAAATAAATGGAGAGGACTAGAGAAAGCTGGAGGGAGAGAGTGATTACTTCAATAACACCATCATTTCTCAAGTGACACTATTTGACAACTTTCATTACACAGAGCAACTAACAAAAACTTTATTCAACTTTCTTCACTTAAACTTTTGTTGCAACTGCTGTAAGTCAAAGACAATTATTAGCGCTCAATCTTCCTTCAAGGATGCTAAATTCAAGTCTATTCAAATGAAACTGTATGAGGAAAATGTAACAATGTGATAATCTAAACATTTTGTAATTGCTTAATACATAATAATCAATATTAAATGTGACCCTTTTACCTGCTCTAAATACTATAGAATAAGACCATGCTGTTGGTGAATGAAACCAACAGCATGGTTGAAAAAGGAAATCTTGTCTGGCAGATGGAGAATCTCACCTTGACTGCTTCAGGAACGTCACACACAGCAGCCGGATCCATTCGCACCAGACGAGTCACCTCTGACACAATGGCTTCTGTGTGTTTAAACCTGAAAAAAACAAAACAATCATAATAATAATAATGATAATAATCGGTGCATTCCTAATGAATTACTTCTGTTCAGATAAATTGCACTTCCAAATAAACAATGTTCATGTTGTTTTTTTATGACAACAAAACATTAATTATTTACTGTAATAAAGTCTGTGTAAATACATTTTGTATAACGTGTAGAAGGGTTAGAGTGAGATTGTGAATGCTCTGCTTGCTTCTAGTTTGATCATCATTCAAAAAGGTCTTGCTACAATGGGCAACAATGTGAAGTTAGTTCTGGATTTCAGCTTTTAAAAACTTTATAATAATTATTTTTCTGGGACACTGAGACTAGAGACTCAAATCCATTATCTAGAGGAAGAATGTTTTCTGTGAATCTGGTCTCAGCATTGACTAATATGAGGTTTGGCATGTGTCTACCTGGCAGGCAGCTGCAGTGCGAGGTAAGGTGCTATGCTCCATGCCAGGTTCACGTTGTCCTTCCACTGCTTTTCTGTCAGACTGATGTATTTGGACCTCCAGTTAGCAATGCTGGTCTCCACCGACTGTTCAGTAGCGATGGCAAGCTCTTGAGTTGATAAGGGATTGTACCATATTGTCAGCCGCTCAATCTCGCTGGCCTTGACAGACACATAAAGGAAATTGGACCGTATTAGTTCCCCAAAAAGGTGATTTAAAAAAAATAGAAAAAATGTCATTACTACCATATATTTGTGAATATGAACTATGGTCATTACCAATAAAGCCAGTAAAAGAGTTCGCCGTTTCATGTAGTACTTGTGCAGCTGAGAGCCTCTGTTGCTTTTTTTAGACAGACCTAAAACAATGCCAGAGAAATATATTCACAACACATCATGGCAAAGCTAACTTTTTAAAATTCATTTTTAATAATTTTATCTACAGACTTAGTTGACAGCACATACTGTGTTCCAGCATAGCAAGTTTAGCATGCTGTGTGTTTTTCTACCTGATTTCTTAGATATGGTGGACATCCCAGAGGACAGAGGGTAGGTGTTAATCCATCCCTGAGCCACCTGTTGCCTCTGGCCAACTGCTGCATCAAGACTGCTTCGGCTGTCTGTCACTGTCACTACAGACAGGCTGTTCACTGACATGTCTTGGGGATCTACACACAGACAAATGTAATTTATTATCAATAAATCAATCGGATATCAACTTCACTCTTGAAAAGGTCAACAAGGCCTCTCTGAGTTATAGTTGGAAGATATATCCCTTAACTTCACAAAGACAGAATAGGAAAATAAATTTAAAAAGGTCAATGTCTCAATGCTTTACCTGGAGGAACCAGCTGATTGGCAGCCAGATACTTTTTGTCAGACTGCAGGCTGGCGTAGAACTTGATCATTATACTGATATCTTCTCTCAGCCTCTTATCTGTTTGAGTGGGAAATTTGGGACTGACTCTACAGGAAGACAGAGTTAAAATAACATCAGAGGACAGAAAAAGAGAGACAGTTTTAAATTTCAAAATGAAACTCAGGTTGTTTTTTTTTGTTTTGTTTTTTTACAACAACACAGATCAGAATTATTCTTACGTGAAGTAGTCAAAAGCTGTGGAATAGATCTTTTCTCGCAGTACATTTCTGATGGTGGCATTTGTCACAACATCAGCATGCAGAAGAGTCAGACCCAGAGTCAGCAGTCTGGAATAAATACAGATTAGAGTTTAGGATTGAGTATTTTTCACAGCTCATTAATACAGAATTTAAGATTCTGTTGGAAAAATTAGACATGGCACCTAAATCTTGGTCCTATGGCAGCAACATGTGTGTTTAAGTTGGTTTTGGCTCCTCCAACATTCAGAGACAGAGACCTCTGCAGAATAGTGGTGAAAATCTCCACCTGGTCAGCACTGCTGTACTTGGCTATCTCAAATCTCTGCACCAGAAACTGCAAGAAAAACAGAGAGGAGACATACATGGAGATCAAGACAGATGCTAGCTGTCAAACCTTTGACGGTTTGACTGGAAGTCTGTCATATTTTTTGTGATTTAGGGCAATGAAAGATAATTGTATTGCCCTAAATCATAAAAGATATGACAAACTCCTAGCTACCTTTTTACCAAAACCTCAAATGTTTTGGAAATGATGAACCAAATTTAAATGTTGTATACTTTCTGAACTGATTACTAAATGTATATGGCTGATAAACATGAGCATGCTTATAGTATTTTCATGACTGCAGGTTACATGAACTCTAGATTCTGAAGTTTCTAATAACTTGAACAGAAACACACAGAATGATGGTAAAGCGGCAATAAAAGGACATGAACTTTAGTGGGAGCAAGCAGTTTCTGTCTCAGTGTCACTGACCTCTATCCAGAGGAAGTGAGGGATGACGTCCGGTGCACAGGGTGCAGGCTGACTCTCCTCTGAGACAGCCAAAGGGCCAGTCTCTACCTTAGCCTCCGAAAACAAACCCATCTTCAGCTCTACTGTCATCTGCCACGCTCCTGCCATCTCACGCATGAACTAGAAAGTAAGAAAAGATAAAATGAGATTGCACATTTGATTTATGAACTATGAAGTCTACACTAAGGGCCTGATTTACTAAGATCCCAAATAAAGGTTACTAAATTGCGTGCACAGTGCAATAGATTGTAAGTTTCGTTTGTGTGCGTTTTGCGGGTGATCTACTAACTTTACTTTGTAAATGAAAACAGGTGCAACAGGGTGGAGACAGCAGTATTTAAATGAGGGCTTTGCTTGTCTTAATGGAGAGCTTGGACGAGCAGAAAGTTGCAAGCGCAAAATGAAATGTGATCAGGTTCGAGGTGGAAGAGGTATATTGAGTTATAACAAAAACAAATATTACCAGAAAAACAGACATATGGGAGATTATTTGTGACAAAGTCAATTCTGTTTGTAAAACCAAAAATATTCCACTCCTAAAATATTAACACAGGTGGATAAAATCCGTGTCCTGTGCGTATTCTGTCATTGTACCTCCCATCTCCTCCTCTCCACAGTGACAAAAGTGCAGTGATCAGCTGGTGAATACCTGCCCTTCAAAGGTATTATTTATAGACACAGTTAGCGTCAGAAAAAATACCTTCAGGTTTGGTAAATCACAATGCGCGTGCTAAGTAACATATTTGCATTTTCTCCTCCCTGTATTTTGCACATTGGAGTTGAAACGCCCCATATTACATATTCATTATGGCAAACATACTAAATGGACAGCGCGTACTAACTTGCACATTTGAAAGACGCAAACCTCAGTGCGCCACATTAGTAGATCAGCTTGCATATTTTTTTCGGGTATGGACTGGAATGGACTGTACTTGTATAGCGCCTTTCTAGTCTTTACGACCACTCAAAGCTCAAGGACACATCAACATGTGGACTGGAGGAGCCGGGAATCGAACCGCCAATCTTCCAATTGGAGGAAGACCGCCTCCTGAGCCACAGTCGCCCCGGGTGATGTCCAGTTTGCTCACGTTTTTATACATGCAAATCTTTAGTAAAGCAGGCCCTAAGTCTCTAATCAATTTACATCACTACACAAATTATTCATAGAATATTATGAAATGTGATACATACTGGCACTTCCACTCCGTTGTGTGCAGCCAGGAGCCACTCCCAGCAGGCGATAGCAGTTTCCATACCATGTTCTGTAAACATCTTCAGAGGAGACCAGCACAGATGGTGCAGAAGCTGAGGGTCGCAGTCTGAAAGGTCAACAAGCAGATTGAAATAGAATCAAATAAATAGAGAAAAAAAGATTATCAATTATACAGCTCCTATTAATAACTGAATAAAACCAAGGTACTGACTTTTGTTGGTAATAAGCAGGGCTGCCATCTTGAACATAGTCTGGGTGAAGGCCTCTGGGTCTTTTCTGTCCAAAGCACTGGTCATCTGAAGGATCATCAGCTTGTTGAGGTCTGACTGGCTGTGGGTTGCTTCAGAGAACTGAATCATACCAGCCACCTAAACATCAAAAAAATAAATAGATTAAAATCAAATGCAGAACACAAAATACTTTTGCTGCTACTATTGTTTGATTTACTAATCGGTAAAGTCAAGTTAGTTCATTTTAAAAGCTTAAATCCAAAGCTTTTGCTTCTTTCTCTCTTGTGAACAACAGACAAAACTGTTTTCCTTTATGGCTTCAGAGATCATATAAAAATTTAAGAACAAATGTTACCTCTCCAGTGTACCGGTTGCGCAAGTTGAGAGATGCCATGAAGTTGGAATAGTCCTTCTTAACACATGCTGGTCTCTCTGTCAGCTGTGTGGTCTAGTGAAAAACAAAGTTTAGGGACCACTTAGAGCCACACAATCACAAGCTAACGAGATAAGGTACTTGGCAGCACTATAACACTTCTACGAGTATCATGCTTGAGCCCTGTCTCTCTGTATTCAGTGTTCAGACCAACCTGAGGGAAAGCAGCCTATGGTTGGCCATGTGTTGGAGGGAGAGCACCAGCATAACCAGTTAGCCAAATGGGCAACCAGCCAACCAACCCACCCGTCCATTGCAGGTAAGTAACCAGGTAACCAGCAAATCCGCAAACCAGCCAAGCAACCAGGTAGGTAGTTCGGTGCAGTTTAATAAAGACAAAATACAACAAATGAAGCAAATGAAAAGACAGATATAGCAGAATGCAAGCCCAAGAACACATGAAATGCACAAAAAAGCAAAATAATGTCACACAGACTAGTGAGCATGCACACATGGACAGTAACTACACACCCAGAGCTTACAGAGCGATACAATTCTTGTGCTTTGAAACACATCATAAAACATATATATGCACAAAGGATACAAGACACTTTTGCTCATTGTTAACAAAACTGCAAATGCTTGGACAAAGCAAATAAATGGCACATTTGCTGTTATATTAAAAAGCCATTAATGTTGGACAAATGTTAATAAGCATCAAATAAATAAGGCTGTGAGGCCAACAGTAAGTAGCCAATTTGGGTTTTAAAATTTGCAGCATTTTAAAGTATGTCACAAAAGTGTTGCATCACTTCTAAAAATGTAAACTTCTTCAAGAAGGCACCTGTCACTTCTTGAGACATTTTCAATGCTCTGAAAAATGCTAGCTGCACTTACCTCTGAAAAAAAAAATCGACCTAAATCTTTGATGTATCTCCACAATATGTCATACAATACAGTATTGTTGAGATGACAGACTAGGGTTTGTTTTACAGTCTTTAAATACCTTAAGATAAAAATGTAATTGGTGTATGACCTCAGAATTATTTTGGGCCACAGAATTTCATTTCATCTGAATTTAGCAGAATTTAATTTGACTAGGGAATATAAGATTTACAAGACAACAATACTGTGGTGATAAGACATGGGTTTGTGTGCAGACATGCATGGCCTTCATGTGACTCACGCCTAGTGTAGTACTCAGTCTGTTGTAGCCTGCGAAATGTAGTATGCTCTCAGTGGCCATGGCCAGGCCTGTGTGCTGAGACAGTCCCGACACCCAGTTCTGATGCTTGTTCAAGTACTCCTGCACAACAGACAACAGGTAAGATGTAAGGATGGACAGAAAAAGGGAAGGGGGGGGGGGGGGGGGGCAGAAATAAAATACCAAATATGTTTCTATGGGTGCTGTAGCCAAGGTGGCTTTGCTCGAAATAGAAAGACACAACTAAAGTCGAGTGTTGGAGTTTTGGAGCTGAGAATTTGAGTACATCAACGTTTCTTAGTTTTACTTTCAGTAAAATCTCAAAGAGAAGCAGTAGCTAAAATTAATTTAACCCTTGAAGTCAATCTGTGTCCCAGTTATGGCTGTTTTTTTTGTCAATGAAGAAATCTGTACTTTGAAGTGAAATAAAGGTAAAGAAACTAACCTGTAGGTGAGACTTTGTGACTGAAGGGGCCCATTTCATTGCTTCTTTCAGGATCTCACCACAGCGAGCAGCAAAGTCCTTCACTATGCTCTAATACGAGATAATGAAATCAGACTGAAGCAGTAATCATGAAGTACAGAATATCAATTAAATGTATACACAAAATGCTGAGATGAGGCCAACTCCTTCTTTTACAATTTTATTATTACACGTTGAAAATGGCAAGTTAAACAGATCATATTATAGAAAAACATCACATATCTACCAACCATTGAGGATAATTAAACAATACAAAAATAGTAACACAGGACAATTATGAGGCCACTACTATCTTAAAAACTAAACCTCTGCTACCCTCTAGTGGTCATCTTTGTAATAACAGCCAGACTCACCTCTCGGGCCTCATATGTGTCAGGCACAGTGATCCTGTAGGGAGTGTCTAGAATGTCATAGTATGGCTGATCCTTGTGGATGTCCTGAACAAGAGGAGAAGAAATATGTTGCTATTGAGGCTTAAAGTTGCATCTATTTAAAACATTTCATTCAAGGTTTTACAACTATCACTTCAAGCAGAAATGGTTAGAACTAAGTTTTTGATTATTCATGTTGACTAAAAGATGCACCAGAAGAGATCATTCCTGATGTTTTCATTTCCCCCACATATATTTTGTTCATATATGTCCGAGATGTTGTTACTTACAGCGCTTAATGACAGAGAGAGTGTCTGCAAGATGTCCAACATGGTTTTCAACACACGACCACTCCAAAGGAGATGAGGGAAGCTGGTAAAAATGAAGGGACATACAGAATGTAATTCATGAAGTGCTAAAAGTACTAACACAGTAACACAGAGTAACAGATTATCACTCACGTCTCTGCCAAACCGGAAAGGTATTTGTCTGCCACTCTGCGAATCCTCTTGTGGGTGTGGTTAAAGTTGATCAATAAGAACTGGGCATGTCGCTCCAATTCCTCCTCCTGCTCTTTGGTCTTTGGCTAAATAAATAAACAATATGCATTGACTGTTAATAACTGATCCTGAAGAATTACACTATAGTCAACAAGCATTTTGAAGTTTGTTGCTATTATTCAAAACACCATAAGAAACTTTGCAGAACAGATGTTAAACTAAGCTCAACCAATGGCTCACTGGCCTGCAGTGACACCCACCTTCTCAACCATCATCTGGAGGAAGACGTCAAACACCTTGTCGCTAACACAAATAATGCACTGCATCATGCCTGAGAAAACAGAGAAAAGAGAATTTGAGAATATGAATGATATACAATGTGAGCCAGTGGTGTACAGACTTAAAGCACTCACCAGATTTATCTTTCTGGATAGCTTTGTCTTCAAAGTATCGAAACATGACCTGGAACCTGTCAGGATCATTAGATCGTAACATCCTAAAAGAGTGCAAGAGTAAAATTGAATATTGCAAGTTTCATAAGGGGGTCCCATTATATTAAGAAGGCTAAACTCATCAGTGTAATGAAGCTGACCTCATGTATTCTAGTCTGTAAACTGAGAGCAGGTATGTCGACATGGCAAAGTCAAGCTTATTAATGAGGGCAGATCCTTCAGGAGTTGGGTCCAGGAGATTGCTGATGGTTGCCCGCAGCTCGCTCAACTCAGCCTGGAGGACAGAAGTTTAAAGATTAATCCTAGTGCATCACTATGCAGGTGCGCCATTTAATAATCTCATATTGAACACTACCGGTGTGACTGTGTCATTTTTCAGAGCAGAGTTGTACTGCAGTTCAGAGCGAAGAGGTTCTCCACTGGGGAAGGTGAGAAGAGGAGACGTGGTGGCAATCTCACAAACGCCTTCATACCACTCCTCTGGCCAGAGCCCTGAAAGAAAAAACATATAAATCTAGAAATGGAGGGAACCACTGGTTCTCCATGACTGACACTGATTATGTTGCTGTGATAGGTCCATTTTGAAATAAAAAAATAGACCTGCTCATTGGTTTAATATTAATAATCGAAACTAAAACTTTTTGCACATCCCTTACATTTATTTTTCCCGTTTTTCGCATGACATAAATCTCCATTATAACTGAACATTCACCACAACTTCTTCAATCTACTGTTGCAATAGCCTGGGCAAACAAGTAGGGTTTCCCACAGCACTTTACAGCTTAGGCAGCCGCCTAAGCAACACGCGCCTGCCGCCTTAACTAAGGTCTAATAAATATATAATTAAAATCAAATTAAAATTAAAAAAATTAAAATTAAAAAAGTATATCTATTTTTTTTTTCATTAGGGCCTGAATTTCAGCACGGGATTGCGGGTATTGCGCACAATTTAATTGATTGCCGCAAATCCAACACTTATATTCCTGCACACACGTCTGCAGCGGTGGTTACTGCAGGACGATTGGCTGGAACCACTGTGTCCGACTTTAAGGAAGTTTAAGGAAAAACACAGACTGCTGGTTAAAACATAAATCTACATCATCTGAGGCAGAACCTGCTCAGAAAAACTAATGAAAACAGCACCATGTGATGTCAACATTAAAAACGTTAATCCTCAGACAGGTAACGGACGTTTCTATAGTAACAAGTTTCAGACTAACCGACTCAGAGTATATGAATGGCTCCAAATAAACAGGTGATATTAACGGCTTAATGTGTAAAATGTTGCGCTGCTGTGCGTTTTATCAGCTGATGTTACAAAATGTCAATTTTAAGTCACTCAGATGTTTCTCATTCATCAGACCTGAAGAGAGAGAGTGAGGCAGATTCAACAAAAACCTGATGCTAATGCTACTGAAGCTGAACATCACTACTTAACTGTATAATACTGGCTATATAACTTGTAATTACTATAAAATACAGTTCAGAGAATAAGTAAACTATAGACTGGTAGAATAGAATGGTTTAACATGTGCAATCTAATTTAATCCAATACAGCAGCTCTGCTATACATTTTACATTTATGAAGTTTATACATTTTTTGACAAGAAGGTGAAAATTCTGCTTTATGCTCATTATTGAGTGATTGTGGTGTATTAGGGTGCGTTATATTGAAAGGTGTTCCTAATATTTTGTCCACTCCATTAACATACATGAAGAGGGCAAAATAGTAAGAACACCATTCAACATAATGCACCCAAGTACACCACCACCACTTAGTACCACCGCAGCTATTTAGCTCTTTAAATCAGAGTGTTCCTTTTAATTTAATTTTATGTCAAGCATCTTAACATTAAACATTTAACATAGCTGTTCATCTCACCTGATCCTTCCACAGCAAAACCCATGACCACAGAGTACAACCAGAAGTCTCGGAACAGCTTCTGGAGGCGAGGTTTAGCCTCTTTGATTGGTGGAAGACGTCTGGTCAGCTGCAAGATACAGAAATGGACACAGAAAATGTGAAAACATAAAGCAACTAATGTTGCATTATGATCCCATTCTATTAAATGTAATTCTGAAAGTAGTGGTGAGAAGGAAATTTCATGAAAATTTAACCTTAAAATACAATATTTAACTAAATAAATAAATAAAAATCTCTTACCAGATAACTATATTTTTAAGAATAAGTCAAATTGAATATTCTTAACAAATAAGCCGAATTGTGAAGAGTTAAACATTTTAGTCAGTGACAGCATTTTTGGTCTGTTTGATCTGGTCTATTTGTTCAGGAGGAGACGACGTCAAAGTTCAGTTTTGTATTCAGTTCTTTGCTCTTAGTACTAGACAGCACTTCAGTAAAGGTAAGACATTTTGACTGACTGATACTGCTACAAAGTAAATTTTACATAAAAATGTTTTTCATTCTTAGCCAGCCTCATACTTGTTTTCCTACGCTATTTACGAAAATGTAACTCAATCGAATATAGTAAATGTTGATGAGAACATTAATTAATCTGTCCTAAATGTCGTTTCCCTCTGCCACAGCCTTAAGGATGTGGGTAATTACGGTAATCTCTGTGGCCCTTCTGCTGGTCAGTCCATCCTTGGCTGGGATCAAAGAAATCAGCTCACACTTTAGTGACCCCGTACCAGACCCCAGAGGCTATGAACCAGGAGGGGCAGTGGATATAGACACCATGCCCTTGGAATTCCACAAAGAAAACACTGTCACTAATGACCTGGTTTTTGATGGCTTTGAGGATGAAGATTACATTGATTTTGATAAGATCCTGGCTGCGGGCAGTGACGACTACATGTGAGTATTAAATGTTATAACTTCTGATGGATTGTGTGGAAAAAGTCATTTTGAGAAAATAACTTGTGGTATAAAGCATTCAAATAAAAATGTTTGCATACATTAGGCTGAACAGAGACGGTTCTGAACATTTGTGACAAACTTGCCTTAAAACTAAATACCAAATCAAATTAAGTATGATTCTGTGTTCGCCTAGCTGGATGATGAGCTTGTGTTTTTCAGCGAAGGAGATGAGATTGATGAGATTGCAACACCAGCTCCAGACATTGACATCTTTGCCGAACCATCTGACCCAAAGATTCGCCGTGCCAGACTCCTACGGCTGTTCCATGGTCGGTCTCGCCTTCAACGCCTCAACAGTATCAATGCCCGTTTTGGTTTTAATCTCTATCGAAGTCTTCGAAACAATGTCAACCAGACTGACAACATCCTGCTGGCACCTGCTGGGATCTCAATCGCTATGGGGATGATGTCTTTAGGGGCAGGACCTGGAACCCATGATCAGATCTACAAAGTTCTGGGATTCGCTGAATTTGTTAATGCAAGCATTCATTATGACAACACAACAGTGCACAAGCTCTTCAGGAAGTTGACGCACAGGCTCTTCCGGAGGAACTTTGGTTACACACTGCGCTCTGTAAATGATGTCTATGTGAAGAAGGATGTCTCAGTGAAAGATACTTTCCGTGCAGAGACAAAGGCTTATTATTTTGCAGAACCACAGTCAGTGGACTTCAAGGATCCTGCCTTTCTGGACAAGGCAAATCGTCGCATCCTGAAGCTGACAAAAGGACTGATCAGGGAACCACTCAAGAGTGTGGACCCAAATATGGTGCTGATGCTGCTCAACTACCTGTACTTCAAAGGTGGGTGAAAACATAGACAAACAGAAAAACTATCTGCTTTGTTAGTTGAATCATAATACACACAATTATTTGTTTGTATAAACAGGTACATGGGAGCAGAAGTTCCCCAAAGAAGTGACTCACTATCGCAACTTTCGCGTAAATGAAAAAACAAACGTTCGTGTGCCAATGATGACCAACAAAGGGAATTACCTGGCTGCTGCCGACCATGAACTAGAGTGTGACATCCTACAGGTGGGTGGCTTCACACTGATTTTAAAGTTTAACTTACATTAAACTAGATTAGAAATCCAGATGGTCAACTATATATTTAAAAGGTGAAAAGTCTATTTCAGGTGAAGCTCCTCTTAAGTACACATACTGATCAATAAACAGATGAAATGTGCTGCATGATAATGGTGCCAACTACCCTGTTTTCAGCTCCCATATTCAGGAAACATCAGCATGCTCATTGCCTTGCCTCGGAAGATCACTGGCATGAGGACCTTGGAACAAGAGATCTCCCCCACTGTTGTCAACAAGTGGCTCAAAAACATGACAAATAGGTCAGCATCGCTCTCCCAACAAACTATAATCAATAGCTGAGCAATTGTACTGTACACAATACCATGCAATGAACTTTTTGAACAGAGCTCCATTATATATATCAATGTGGGTGAAAGTGCTTACACCTAGTAGAGATTTAAAAGCGATACCAGGAAGAAATGTCCATTAAGGGACTGCTTTTCTATGCTTTCCCTCAGGACCCGTGAGGTTGTGTTACCTCGCTTTAAACTGGAGCAGAACTATGACTTGATTGCCAATTTGAAGGAGATGGGCCTCACTGACTTATTCCAGGAGCATGGAGACTTCACTGGAATGACCTCTGAAAAGGTTGCCATGAACTGGGTGAGTAAGATTTAATCAGTCGTAATTTCAGAGATAAACAAATAACCAACCTGGTCCTAAAAAGTTAAGTCAAAACATGATAAAAACAAAGGTGACTCAGTCTGTCCCCTGTACACCTTATCAACAACATTCTGCTAATAGTAATCCTTACAAAGTATTTCAACATGACGGACTCCCTCTGATTTCCCTCCCCAGCTGAAACACCAGGGAACCATCACTGTGAATGAAGAAGGGACTGAGGCTGCTGCTCTGACCCAGGTGGGATTCATGCCTCTCTCCTCTCAGATACGCTTCACCGTGGACCAACCCTTCCTTTTCCTTATCTACGAGCACCGCACAGACTGCCTTGTGTTCATGGGTCGGGTGGTCAATCCTTCACAGAACTAACTTGAAGAAAAGGTCCCACTAAAAGTTGAACTATTCCCTACAAATTAAATGTTTCACTTCAGTAAGTTTCAGTGTAACTGAAACACTACTGCTACTAACTGCAGAAGTGTTATTCTTAATACTCAATTACTTTCATTGGAACAAAAAGAAAATGTAACATCAAGTAATGAGCCCATTTTGGGTGTATGTTATCTGTGGCTGAACCTTCAGCCTGTTCAGAAGACTCAGCCTGTCTTGAGAGTTTGTCTCAATGATTCATTGAATGCTTGTTATCATCTGTCTGTTAATGTTTTGCAATGATGTTGGTGGACACGTGAGACATTACGAAAGTGTCATAGCTTTAATGCTGTAATAATAGCAGAAAAACTGTGGAATAATGAATTGAAGGGGATAATAAAATAATATATAACACTACTATACAATAGAAAACCATTTCTGTGCAATGTTGGTGGGAAAAGAAGGTTAATTGTTAATTTTAATTAACTATTACTATCTCAATACTACTAATTTGTAAAACCACTTTATGAGAATTTACCTAAAAACTACAACAATAATGAACAACAACTAAATGAAAAAACTACACTCACAGATTGTGAAGACATTCAGCAGTGAACTGGTGCCACAGATGTTTGTATTGTAGCCAACAGGGTAAATATTTGTTCATGGAGTTAAATGCTAACTAACAGCTTGGATTCATCAGTAAGATCTCAAATACTCCTGTTGAAAGATCTCAAATACTCCTGTTGATCCACAGATTAACTGTGCTCTATATTTGTATTTTAACATTAATTTGTGTGGCAAATCAATTAGGCATTGTTTCTTAAGGGGTAACAATTTGCATAGACATCACATACTCACCACAGCAATCACTGGAATGAGGACTCCAAGATTGCCAGCACTACTTGATGCCTACAGGAGATAAGGAGCAATTACATTGCTGTTATCAATTTCCTGTTGTGTTTAGATGCTTATATATTCAAGCACGTACCTTCAGTGCTGGCCCCTTATCTGAGGCCCTCTCACTGGCTCTCTTTCCTTCCAGACCCAGTTGGACAAACAGTTCTAAAAGGTTCACCATGAGTTCATCCACAAGCTGCTCCCCCTGCAGGTTGGCAGCAATGTTGGCCAGGGCGTTTATCACTGCCAGAGAGCAGTGCCTTCAGAGGAAATGCAGCATACATGATGGGCACAGTTAAAGCAATACTCAATGCAGACATACATATAGGCCACACAAGACCAATGAGACCTATGTACTGTTACTATTTATCTTTTTTTATCAAATATGATGGAGAAAACCAGTGTAATACACATCAGGACAATGTAAATTGCTACTATAGTGTTCTTCTGCTGCAATATTAACATTCTCCAAAGCACATATTCTCCTTTTTTGCCTTGGCAGTGCACTGGTGTGAGCAGATGCTGACCTGTAACCATGATCTCTGTAGTCTTTGGTAGCTGAGTAGACCACGGAACTGGCCTTCACACTGATCTGCTGGAACAGGTTCCACACCTCCTGATAGATGTATTGCTACAGAACAAATGAACACAAAGGGCCCCATTTTAATGATCTATAGTGCATGGCGTGAAGCGTGTGGCACAAGTGCCTTTTGGGCGTATCCAAATCCACTTTTGCTATTTTAACGGCGGAAAAATGTTCACTGCGCCAGGTGCATGGTATAAAAGGGTTAAGTCCCCTCATTAATCATAGGCGTGTTTTGGGCGTAACACGCAGTAAACCAATCAGAGTGTCATCTCCCATTCCCTTTAATATCCAGGCGCGTTGTCACCTTGGCGGATTGTAAATTTGATGACGGATTTACCAGGACTGGTCACATGACTACATTGACAGCTTCACTGATCATTACTGCCATTGACTGACTAACAAAGACACATGCACCACGCCTGCCATCCGCCGACCGCAAGATGGGGCCCATAGACAGTTAAAGCTTTTAATGCACCAGTGGCTTCCAATCTTAAAAATGAGAAAGAATCTGTATTACAGATCTGTTAGCTGCTCTTCAGAGTCATATTATACTTACTTAGTTACATACTAAATTATTTACATAGTCACAACGTTTAACACAACAACAACAACAAAACTGGAACAATAAATACATTTGTGATCTTAATCTGTTGTGTAGGATTGGACCTATTTCATGTGCTCTGTAAAATATAACCCATTGCACTCCAGAAACACCAGCTGTCGTCAAAACACCCCATTACTGTCAAACAGGGTGGTAACTGGAATACTGAAACCTACTCTTAATGCACACTATACTGAGTAAGTAAACAGCAGAGCAGCAAGCACAAAGAAACAGCTGCCAGCGTGTCAGACCCTCTGGGTAAAAAAGGATTACTGTGCTTCTATTTAAGCAACAGTTACACAATTTCTAAAAAATATCACCAGAGATGTTTAAAAGATCCCACCAATTCCGACTAACACCCAAATGGTCTACGATTCTGTGTATAATGTCAAATACTAGAAGCAAAATGCTGTTAAAATGTTGCATCACTTTGACTTTCAACTCACATTTCCAGTAATGACCATGCAGCCAAGCTGGTCTATGATGAGTACATCCAGCTGTGATGGAGGCTGGCAGAACTTTTGCTGCAGGATTTGTAGGATGTGCTCCATGACTTTCGGAGTGTCTCTCAGAGCCACTGCAATATGGCCCAGTGCTCGGATGGTGTGATCTGGGATTAGGTGGGCATCCCTGACAGAGAGACAACAGGATTTTTAGATTGGCTGATCATTAGTATTAAAAGATTTTGAAAATATTCCATTTGATTACATTTCTTTCAACCAGAAACATTGCTCACTTGTCATTCTCCTGTGAAATGTAAAGGCGATTGGAGAGACTAGCCAGAAAGGCCTCCACTATCACCTGATCCATGGTCAGACCAGCTTTCAGACATCTAAAGAGACAAAATAAACACACAGATGCGAAAAATGAACGAGTACATAATAATCATATTATTTAATCAAAGCTGTGCCAGGTGTTTGCGTCTGACCTGCAGATGTTGTCAATGGAAATGTCTCTGAGCTGCTCATACATGGAAGGCTGGTCTTTCCTATTTGACAGAAGATTGAAGGTGGACTGAGAATGCTCATTGGTCACATTGATCCTGATTTCACCTGCGCCTTAAAAAGAGATGAGAACACAGGCAGAAACATTAATGACAAGGTTTTATTAATTTAAATACACATTTTTAAAAACATGATTCTGTGCAGAAAAAGGTTGATAGTATTTAAAGAGCATGTTATCTTTTATAACAAATTAGCAGCTGATCTATGCAGCAGTGGAGAACAGCACAGAAAAATCAGTAACCTGAATTGCATCCCCAATTGTCTGTATCTGTAGCTGCTTGTCGATGAACACTATGTGCAAATCGATAGTGGATTGAGAGACGGATGTGACAATGACACTGTTATTGATGTAACTTTGTCACTGGATCATCAGACATCAGATGCTTTGTTCTGCACTGCTGTACTAAATCCCAGCCAGATATATAGTACCCAAATTCTATTTTCCATGATAATGTCATTTAAAGTGAGTCACCATAACACCAGGGCTGGTAAAATTTGAACATTTACTTGCCATTTGGCTGCTGGACAAAAAAGTAAAATTTTCACCCTAGTCTAGGTCAAGCGGTGGATGTGAAGTAGACAGTACCTGTGTTGCACTGGCTGTGATACTTGTAGAGTTTGATAAGAACAGGGGAGGGAACCACCAAGAAATCCCTGAGAGAGGTCGTGGCAGAGTGAGCCACCACTGGAAACCTCTCACACAGACGGCCCAGGCCCTGAGGCATAGAAGGGAAAAATGTGAATCATCATGATATCATTACTTTTTTCCTCAAGTAATGTTATGGACAAAATAGAACCTTGTGACACTTCACTTAAATTTGTAGACAATATCTTAGTGATCTTTCAACCATGTAGCGTTATATACCTGTAGGCAACAGATGAGCAGGGGCATGTGGGCGATGATGACTTTACTAGAGGTTTTTGACTGCAGCTTTTCTGACAGTTTTGTGCACAAATTCTCGGCTCCTGAAAAGAAAAAGACACCAGGAGGGAAATTTTATATAACCAGTACAAATAAATACATACAGTATCTCTCTGGTTATGACATCTGAACACACTGCTCTGCTCACTCTCTGCTACAATTGATTACCTTGCTCATCTTTGACGGCCCACACCATGAGGTCCACGCAGGCAGCGTTGGCCTGGCAACGAAGCTTGAGGGGACTCTGTTCCCCCGGCAACCCCCCAGTGTCATGAAGTACCCGCTGCAGCTCTGATTGACTACTGCTAAACTGCTCCAATACAAAGTCGTGCACTTCCCGCACAAATGCCGGCTGCAAGGCTGAGATATGGGAAGAGGGTATGTAAATTTGAAAGTGTTGTTTATTTAATGGACTACAAAAAACACCAATTAATACAGAATAATTAAGACTTTTATCATGCTTTACCTTTCATGTAGTACAGTGTGTCCCGCAGCATTTTGAACACACACACATAGAGAGGGTCACTGAAGGTTTTGTAATAGAGGTTGATTCCAGGATTAGACTTAACAAACAGAAGAGACAATGACAAAGAAGATTACTTAACTTCACACTAATTTTACATTTAAAAATGTATACAATCAGTTTTATAACAGTAGTTTTATAGTTACCTCTGTAAGTTCATTCACTGCAGCATCGAGTGCTTTCAAAAAAGAGTCTGAAACAAACTTCTTCACCTGAATGTGGACAGAACACAGTTAATCATACAGAATGTGGTAAATGCATTATGTCAGTGTCAGAGTTATGTTAAACACATGACAGGCCACTGTACCATGCAAAGGAGCTGTCGGAGCAGATCAATAGGCACTTCCACCTCGTTTTCTCCTGTTCCCATTAACAGAGGAGACATTGAGAAACTGGAGCTAACTGTGGAGAAATAGTAGTCAGGGTCTACTGAGCTACTGTCTGGGAGGTATGCACCTGAAATGAAAGGGACATAAGAGACATGAGGCAAGCAGGGGGAAAAAATGTAATATCTAAAACAAGGATGCGATATTGCTGATTCAGATACAATGCAGAAATTAATATGTGTCTATATAATAATGAAGTTGATCATCAGAATGCAGAATAGTCCTCAAATAAAATAAAAACTTTGATTCTGACACCAAAAACTGAAGATCATGGGGAGTTGATATTTTTCATCATCAAAGTCACCTGAGGTAAACTGGAAAAATCCTAATCTGATGTCATGTAAATCTATATTTGGCTAGTAACACAACTGTAGGGCTGCTCTGATAACCCTTTGAACAACAGCCTCTGAATCAATAGGAATGCAGGAAAATTGATGGATGGACTATCACTAAAACCACTACCGCCATGAGTGTATTTGACAATTGGGAGCAGGAAGTATAATAGACAGAGGGTTATGCTGTTTTCTGTATGTGGTTACCAAGCTTCAAAAGTTTCACCCAAACTAAAACTCCAATGTTAACCAGAAACATTGTGCATTACTGAATATTTAAGTGTGATTTTATACTTGATGTATCCCAATAAATATCATTCATAAGCCACACAGGCAAGTGTACAGTTACTACATAATGCTAATGGCTGAGAATGATAAGATGAGGAGGAGTTGGTAGAATGTAGGTTTCCATTGGCAAATTCAATCAAAGCAGCTTGCGTTTTTCTTGTGTTTTACCTTCAAAGTAATGTGGGCCAGAGGTTGTAGGAGAGCACGGTGAGTGGCCTCCTGAATCTGTACAGGCCTACAAGAGAGCACATTTTAACCTCTAACCAACCAAAACGAAGTCACTTGTCTCACATTATAGAAAAGAAAGGCATGAAAGATCATCACGCAACCACATTTAGTTGTTCTAAAAGGGCTAAATACAGTTTTGTTGAGTCCAACTAGCTCTATCACAACACACACATACACACACCAGTGCAGAGGAATCCAGGTTGGTCCCGGTGCGTCTGCGCAGAGTATCACTCTGACATACTGTCAGCAGTGAGGAAGGCAGGATGGAGCGGAAGTCATTGAAGGATCTGCGCCGCACTCCTTCGGTTTCCTCTGTGACACAGCGGGCCTGGGGGGAATCTTTGGGGAACAACTTGGACAACAGGGATTCATCTGTGTTGCTGTAGCGGCCAAATGCTCGAGTCAAGCCGAGCAGACTGGGCAAAATGTACCTGCACAGGTAGACTAGAGGCAAGAGAGGGTCTTTGAGGTCTTCCATTCTGAAGGAGTGAGATTTTGCATTATGGTGTGTGTGTGTGTGTGTGTGTGTGTGCGCGCGTGTATATGTGTGTGTGTGTGTGTGTGTGTGTGTGTGTGTGTGTGTGTGTGTGTGTGTTTACCTTTTTCATGATTATCAGGTGTTTGGCACATCTCCTGTAAGGCCTGCATGACTTCCATTATAGTGTGCAAAATCTAGAGTGGAAGTGCAATGAACAATCACTCAGCACTTGACTGCAAAGAAACGTGTACAGTAAATATAAAAGAGTATTATCACCACTTCTTAAACTGACCTCATGTCTGGAGTCTGGGTCTCTCTGTGCCACATCTGCTAAAAGAGTCACTAAACAGAAGCTGAAGTTTTCTGCAACCGGCAGAGACTCTGAGGAACAGAATATGACAAAAGACACAAACACAGGCAATTTATAAAAGGTATGCAGTAAGAAAGAGAAAAACAACTACACTCATCAAAATATGAAATTTCAATCAAAGTCAAACACAAATGAGGATTAGCTATCAGAACTAACAAACTGTATTTCCCAGTATGTTGTAATGTCATATATGGTCAATAAAATCAATGTCTTAAGAAGTGGAAACTGGTGTTTAATGGTATTTTATGGCTTGATCTTGACCTACCTCATCATATGTTGAGACATTATTGAAAATAAAAAATAACAATGACGACAAACATTCTTTTAGCAAGCAATGTAGTAAGTGTGAGCACTTTATTGTCGAACTAAAGGCCCCACTGTAAGAGGATTGTTCTTACCCTTTCCTTTCTTTCCCAAGCTCTCTTCAATCCATTGGACCCGTGGTAGCCCTTTCAATAGGCTCAGCAAGTAGGGAACAAGTGTGTCTTTGTGCTGCCAGTGTACAGAAAATCATTATACACCACAAACAACTGCACTTTGTGTGTCTAACAAGCACTGATTAATCATAAATGTGATGTATTTTTTATTCCAACATTAAATCAAATCTGAATCAAAGAAAACATATCAAACAATACTTTAATGAGAAGTGAGATCTCTACATAATTAGGTGGCAGGAAAGCTTTCCAGATCATATGTAAGTGTGATGAGGTTAGAGGCTTACAAGTCCAGCAGCATGTCTAATCACCAGTTTAATCAGATTAAGGGAATAAGCTTATTGCAGTGATATATGCAGAATCCTGCGAGAGGCTGCCAGAAAAAGCGGAGCAATAATAAAGATATAAAGATATTAATAAAATCTAAATATATCAGGCTACTGAATCTCCTTGTAATTACTTCTGTAAATTATAGCTTTAATTGTACCTTGTTATCCTTTACCTGCGAGGGGAATTTACAGACTTTGTTAAAAAGGCTCAACAGCTCAACTTTTTACTGACTACCACCCACCTGTAAGCCTGAATCCACCAGAAAAACAGCCAGGGCTATGACAGCATCTCTGCGTCGCACATCTAGAGTGAACACACCACGGACCTCCAGTGGACACATACATTGTAGCTTCTGGACCTAAAAGAGCACAAAGATATTACTTCTTTAAAAAAACATGATTTGATATAAACATATGATGAAAACCAAACTACCCACTCTAATGATAAGCACCAACTGTATTTGTGTAGTGTTGCAGTGTTGTATAAGTAGTTGGTTGGTTTATAAATTGTCAGAAAATGGTGAAAAATTTCAATCTCTATTTCACAAAGCTCAAGATGACGGCCTCAAAGGTCTTCTTTTGTCTCGGTTCAGTTCACAATCCAAGGACATTCAGTTTCCTATCATAAAAGTCTAAAAAAACAAAGTATTCACATTTGAGAAGCTGGAACCAGAGAATTTAAGAAGACACAAAACGATTTTTTTTAATCGAAATAGCTGGCAAATACTTTAATGGCTGGCAACACATAGATTAAAGAAATAATCACTGCAGCTCTATTTTAAAGAAATAGTATATTATCACTATTAGTTCTGTACATTCATTACATTTCTGCACACTGCTCCAGGGTAAATACTTCATTTTTTAAATTTGCTTGTATCATTTTTATACCTTTGATGTCTCTTGAGCTGCTGTAATACTTTATTTCCCTCATGGGAATCAATAAAGTTTACTGCTGCTAACAAACAAATGTGGGAACCATAAGCTATTATGTTGCTGCTTAAGATATCAATGGTATATTGACACAGGCATTTATTGATATTTCCTACAGTGCAAGACAGTCACCTAACTCTAGCTCAAAATAGCAGGGTTTTTTCCAGTATAAACACACATGTTTAATAACCCATGTGCTCTAAAATAGCAATACCAGTGACAGAATATTCCCTTATATGGTATTTGACTGCAATAAACATTACTTTTCCCAGCACGTCTTTTTTTTCCAAACTGACTGATCCATGTCAGACAAGTAGTGTAATGTAGATCATTATCATTGAAACAGGTAACTAACCATCTACCATACTGAACAGAACAGATTGTGAGCTCGCTCTCTCTCATCTGTGGCTCTTCACCGTGTAAACCTGTTTGACTGCAGTGCTGGTCGAGCCTGACTGCTGCAGTAACACAAGCAGCGACGCCACTTTCTTCTGCATTGCTCTCTATTCTATTACAAGAGCAAACTATGTAGGGAAGACCCGTTAAAAGTGATTCATAGCTACAAACGCATATACACCTGTCAAATGTTACCTTTGCTGTCACGTCAGTGATCAAAATAAGCCACCGCCTGTGCGGAAGCTACTACACCCTCAACAACCCTGTTGCTTATCGTTACTTCAGCCAATTAATACAAATGTATAGTTTGGAGCTCGCTCGCCTCTCCTTTTCCTCACCTTTTCGACCGGTGCGGGATGGTGGACGGCTAAAGAGCGGGCCAGCGACAGGACTGTGTTGAAATAAAAGCCTCTCGTACCACCTCCCGTTACAGACATGTTTACCTTTACATCAAACGAGCGAAATTCATCGAGAGGAGAGAGGCGAGCGGCGGTAGTAGCGCTGACTGAGCCGCAGTACGGCAACATAGCTGGGACAATCTACACTGCAATATTCATATATTAATGAATTTTTTTGTTTAACCATACAATTTCATTTGCCTCAGATAATAAGTGACAAATATACGCTGTCGTTTAGTGTAATGTGTAAGTGCATTTCTTAATAACCTCTGAATTCAGTATCACTGTTTTATGCGTTTTCCTTGCGCATGATTAGATGTTGGGACAACAGAGCAGCGACGTCACCAAACATGACCGGTGTTATGTCGAAATCTGTTCCACTTCGAATAATGTTCCCCTCCTGTTAAAACTGTGTTTCTCATAGCACTTCATCTGCGGTTGGAGTTATGTAACGGTTACGGCTAGCTGGTTGGGGTTAAGGTAAACTTTGGATAACTCAGAAGACGACTGGTTGGGATTATTTTGGAGAACGGGTAACACATATTGACGGGGGAACCAACTTTGACATAACACCGGAAGTGCCCTGTTGCTACCAGTCAGCTGATACAGCAAGAACAGCGTCTACGGCTCCCGTCGGTCAAAGGTTTGTCTGTTAAATTGATATAACATGTTTCTCCATAGTTTCAAATTAGATATCATCTGCTCCACGCGGAGAGAGGTCAATTTTGATCATTGAGTGTGGTTTGTTAGGTTGGCGTAAATTAGCTAAGTTAGCATTTGACGAGCTAGCCAACACCCATCAGCTTTAAAGCCTCATATCGTAAGTTAGCATTAATGTTGATTATACTTTCCGTCACTATAAGTATCATCAGGCTTATTATACGAGGCAATGAGTAATTAAGAGAGACACTTTGACGCACTGGCACTTTATTAGTTTAAAAGTCGTTGTTTTGTGTTGGAAGTGATAAAAACAGGCGATCAGAAGTCAAAAACATTGTAAATATGTTGAAAAAAAGCGACTCCTAATGTGACCAAGACAGTCATTTGAATGTTTTATTCGATCGGTGTATAAAGGTTATTGTTCTTGAAAACTGGAGTCAATTATTCGTGTGTCATTTTTGTTCCAACATTACTTCATCGTTATTTTAAATCCAGGTATTGTTAAATGTCGACTACCTAGCTGTTGACAGAAATAAACGTGGTGTGAAAGTCCATTCTTGACCTTGGAAATACAAGTTTGACAAACAAGAAGATCATGAGATAAGGTTGAAAGCCCTAGAGAAACTAGTAATTTGGACCTTGAGTTTAGAATATTTGTCAAAAACACACTGTGTCCGCTCCACAGATGGCCTACCCAAAGTCCCACAACCCATTTGCAGATGATGACGATGAAGAAGACTTTAAGCCTAAAAGTAAAGGGGTCGATGACGACCCCTACGATGGATTGAGTGATGCAGAGAGGAGGCAGAGGTACCTCCAGCAGGAAGTGATGCGTACAGCTAAGTCTGCTGTGGATAGTTCTCACCGTTCCCTCGGCCTCATCTATGAATCAGAGAAGATGGGTGTGGACACAGCAGAGGTATGTCAAACTAATCCAATTTGTCTTGACACAAAAAAATTATTGTCCCAAGAGTGTGCCAAGCAACAGGGAAATTCTTGGAGTTTCTCTCATTCTCCTCTCTCTCTCTTGCTCTCTCTTTGTCTGTGTAGGAGCTAATGCGTCAGGGTGAGGTTCTAAAGAGGACAGACAAAATGTTGGACAACATGGATCAGGACCTGAAGACCAGCCAGAGGCACATCACCAGTATCAGGAGTGTGTGGGGTGGCATGGTCAATTACTTCAAGGGCAAGCCAGAGACGAAACCACCACCACCACAACCAAAGGCCTACGAGGCCAGTGACAGGTACAGTTTAGTCCTTTATTGTATTGTATGTTGTAATCAAGTGCTGTTTACCCACATCTGTAAGTATAATCAGGCTTATTATATGAGACAATCAGTAATTATGAGAGACACACTAATTCTTTATTGTTTAAAAGTCGTTTTATTGTGTGGGATGTTGTATCTAGCAAAGCAGTGTAAACTTCATACTATTTAACTTGTGATGACATGAAATGAAGAAAAGCGACTCTTAGCATGTTCAACACAGTAATTTGAATGTTTTATTTATCAGTGTATTAAGGTTATTGTGTTGCATAAAGTTTATATATTGTGTTGTAATCAGGGCTGTAGTGGAGGCTAAACTTACACAATTACCGTTTACCCACATCTGTTAGTATAATCAGGCTTCTTATACGAGACAATTATGATAAATTATGAGACACACCCACATCTGAAATTCAGAAATAGTATTTATACAGACTTTCATCACAACTACTAGCTCAGACTGACTCCCTACCAAAAGTTTCTGTGTAGCTTCTAGGAACACTTATTTTGTTGTTCTATTTGAAAACTGTATCCTTGTATAAAACTATATAATAGATAAATAGACTGTATGAGACACGGAGACAGTTGTTACTGTTAACGTGGACCAATAAACCACCGCCTAGTCGTACTACGCAGGTTTCTAATCAAACAAACCCTCCATGCTGAAGCCAACAGGCAGACTAGGACTTGAGCCACTT
The DNA here is from genome assembly GCF_027409825.1 of Scomber japonicus. Classification (NCBI taxonomy): domain Eukaryota; kingdom Metazoa; phylum Chordata; class Actinopteri; order Scombriformes; family Scombridae; genus Scomber; species Scomber japonicus. Next base: position 15,159,494 of record NC_070586.1, read on the forward strand.
TCATGAGACAGACGGAGACTTCAGAGGATCTGCAGCATCTATTTGACAGAATACAATGAAGTAGCTAGAAAAAACCTTTAGGCAGATGAGGCAAATTTATTTGTAAAGCACATTTCAGCAGCAAGGCAATTCAGAGTGCTTCACATAAAACCTAAAATGCATCAAGACAGAATATAAAAGCAACACATGCCATTTAATTTACGTAAGTGTTGTTTTAACTGTCCAGTTTATCAGCTACTGCTTTACATTACAGTAATGTTAATGTAGCTTGATAGCTGAATTGCTGATGCATTCCCATTGTGTGTCATTTGTCCACAGTTACTGTAATTAATACCATACAAGTTTTGCTTCATGCTCACTCAGATCTTTAAAAGGGAAGGTTTTTAACAGTGTCAGAGTGAGTCAGTGAATTAGGTGAGAGGAAGAATCGCAGGATGTAATGCTGCTGAAAGAAAAACATGAAGAAAGTAAAGTATTGATGGAGGAAAGAAAAATACAGTTCAAGTGTCAGGTGATGAAAAGACATGAACAAATTGAAAGTAGGAGACAGAAAAAACTGGTAAGGTGTGACTTAAACCTACCACCTCTAGATACTGGGTATAGATGAATTACTGTTCTGCAAATATTTAAATATATGATATATGATAATATTAAAAGCACAATCTGTTACCCAAATGTAAACTAAAGGACATCCCAACAAACAAAACACCCCTTTTAATATAGGTAGAAACACTACACAACAACTCTTATTAACATGATGTTTTCTTAAGCGGTTATAAGGTTGCTGACCGCAGTAACTGTTACAATAATTGTACAGATAACATCCGTTATTAGGAAACACAAAATGCTGATTCATCACTCATTTGACTGACTTGAGCAAATTCATTTCACGTTAGTCAGTTTTGTTATTGTAACACTTTCATCACCACATATACATATCTGTGACACGCCAGCCCCACAACAAAAATAGTAGTTTCAGGCCTACTCTCTTCTGGATCAAAGCCATGTAAAACTTCAAAATGTAGCTATCCTATCCTTACATCATGAGTTTCTTTGTGTATAGATTTACTTGTATTCCATAAAATATTTACACTTTTCTCCAGTTTTCCCAGTTCTTGTTATTGACTGTCCTTCACAGAATAGTTAAACAATCCTTATCTGAATTTGTCATGTTTTTTCAGATTACAGAGTGCCTTGTCCAGCAGCAGGGAGCATGAAGATAAGTACCAAGCAAGTCACCCAAACCTAAGAAAGCTGGACACAGCAGGTACAGTGAGAGTTTGTACAATAATCATAGCCCAATTATACAGAGGACTGACTGACACCTGACACCTGACACCGTATCTGCTTTGTTTGTTGCAGGATTTGGAGCTTCTGCATCCACAGATGACACCTCATCCAGACAAAATGGATATTCTCAGAACACATACCTCAAGCAGGCTCACCAGACCCTGGACACAAACTTAGGTAAAACTTTAGATTAAGTAGATATACAGTAATATTAAATGCAAGTGCAAGTACAAGACAGGCACAAGGTGGTGATATTTTTGGTATTGTAATCCTGTTAGTTTTTCCTAGATAATCATTATAATTGTTTTAATTCTTTGTGTAAAAATACATTTAAATACACTACACATGCTTTTTAAAATTTACCTCTACATCAAAACACCAATATGACTAAACATTTTATTATTTCTAATGTATAAAATAAACTGTTATGTTGTTCTACCAACCTACAGTCCAATCAAATAACATCCAATTTTATTTGTGAATTACCTAGATGAAATGTCTGATGGCTTAAGTAGGCTGAAGAGCCTCGGATTGGGTCTCCAGTCTGAGATTGACGACCAGGAAGCCTCCATCGATTCTCTGCTGAATAAAGTTGACAAGATGGACGTCAAGATCCACAACACAAACCAACAGATGAAAAACCTTAAATAAAACAAGTGCTATGGATTTACCACATAGAGACAGAACAATAGCATCCTCTCACTTGGCTTTCATCCTGGCCTCTAACTCTGAGTGAACACATTTTTTATCCACATTATTTTATTCTTAAGTGACTGACTGGTCATTTCCAATTCATTTATGTTCCAGTTTTGTCCAATCCGAGTTTGCCTCAAAAGTTCCTCAAACCACCGATTTATATTGTGACATGTTGATAGAATGAATTGTGTCCCCCACACACTTGCACATACCTTATGGAGACGCCCCACCTCAAAATAACTGTGATTATTTTTACCTGCGTGCTTTGAAGAGAAGACTCTCTCCCATGTGTGAATTAGGTTGAAGGGCTGTCTGTCCTGTTAAAATTTCTGTATGTTGTCAGGTCAATTTGCATTTTTTAGGGGCTTAGAGTATCACTTTGGTGATCAAGAAAAGCTGAACATGGCTCATGTCCTAAACTGGAATGTTGTTAGTGTTTGATTGATGTGTCAACACTAATTCTGGACCTGCTTCCAGCTATATACAAACACACTTTGGCAGTCTGCTCAAGTCACGTTTGCCTTACATGTGAAAAGTATGTAGACTAGTAAACACTAGCTTTTGATTCTGTGCCATGACTCTGCCTCTGTTGGTACATCTCCTCATGAGATGCTTACTTTCATTTGATCCTCTGACATTTTTTTTGTTTGAATTATTTTTATGTTTAGCGCTTTCCCTTGAATTTTACACATTGTTTATACAGATTAATATTATATCTGAATGTTGCAGGATGGGATTGAGTGAATGATGAACACCACAAGTAATGTGAACAAGTATGCTTTGAATATAAAACTGAAACTGAAGTAAAATCCCATGTCTCATAGTTTATATATATATATCTACCCAGGTATTTAAGTCATGGGTGGATGAGCCACATTTATGAGTTTCAGAAATTAAAATGCAAATTAATGAGCATTTATGTTTTTGTCATGCATATCTTGTATTCTTATCAAAACCACAATAAAGACATTCATCAAGGGAGTCTCAGGTGTTCATGAAGTGTGTCTGTTACACATGGAGCAGGAAGTTAAAGTGACCACAAGGTGACGCCACAGTTTAAATGGAGCATGTTTGAGATATGTTGCAACATACTGATCATCATTCATTAAACTATGCATTAATGGTGTCAGACTGCTATTTTGTTTTTTTGTTTTTTTGTTTTTTTTTACTGCATTTAAGTGCACCAAGAAGGTGATATTGTTAGATAAATGTAGAATCAAGTGCATTTTTAATCCACATACACCGTGACTACTTTAGTGTACCTTTCAACTTTACTCTATTTTATTGTAAATTATCAACTTAAAGCCAGACTATTAAGAAAAAATTTGACCCTTCAAGAAAAGATTGATGATAGTTTCCTTCAATAAGATCATTATACAATATGCATGTTTACCGTTGGCTCTGTTGTGTACCAGCTGTGTTGCAGTGCGTAGCTGAGGTCCTCCAGTCAAAGCATCTATTCATTATCATTCTTCCGTGTTAGACCAGCTGCTCCTACAGAGGCAACAAGCTCTCATTAGGATGACTTGCTAATTACAGTCCAGACTTCCCAAAAACACACATACACACAACATGGGGGCAATGCAGGGTGGAAAATGGGGGTACCAACTACCCAGGGCCCCAAGCTGAGAGAGGCCCTTACATGTCTGGACTGAAAACCCTTTTTTGTGAGGTGACAAGTATGTATTTGTAAATATTGATGTGCAACCAATATGTAATCTGCAACAAAATGAAATATGGAGGAACACATGTCTAAGGTTATTGAAACAAAATGTTCTTCTTTAGACAGAATTTGGATGTGAGGCTAGTGTTATGATCTGATTAGCAACACCTTCTGAATATCAGCAGAGTACCGAGAAAACCTGTTGCTCTTACCTATGAATTACTGCATTAATTCATCAGTAAATGAATGTGTTTGAGATGAGAACAGCTGGACACAAGTGTGTGTTGATTTTGGTGTGGGGTGAAAGGAAAGTGGACGTCTGCCCTGATACAACCTGTGTATAGAGCCCATAAATCCTACAACCATACACAGTAACACAGGACATCCTATTACAAGGTGATGTGCAAAGGATGGTAGATGGAAACATTAAAAGTAGTGTAGCATTATTCACATAGTAGGAAGAAAGGGAAAAACATCAAGGATCTTCCAGTAGACAAAGCGGTGATACACATAATTCAGCTTGCTTGACCAGCTGCCATCTTTGTTTGGGTCAAAGAAAAGAGAGAAGGAAAACCTGATTGGAATATCTTTGTAGCTCCAGGATCGAAATTTACAACATTTTCTTTATGTCAATTCTTTTTTTTCTCCATAAAATAAAAAGTTCAGTTACTTGGTTAAAAATTCTTTAACACAATATGTTTTCTCTTTCATTGATAAGGCCATTTTCAGTGTTTTGAATACTGAACCACAATTGAATTAGTTGTATTGTCACAAATTATGCTCATAGGTAAACACCTTAAACTTAGACTTGAGGTGAGCACAGAGAAACCTTCAGCAGATTAATGTGAAAACAGCTGTATAGTATCACACTCTACATTTACATCATTCTGCACTGTGAAGCTCAAACATTCAGGTGAAGAAAAAATAAGTAAAACCTATATGTGACTCAGAGGGGACTTTAAGCAATCGTCCATGTTTCTTATATTTTTCTTAAGCATTGGCTTATTTCTGTGACTCAAATGTGATCATGTACAGTTAGAATAACATGACTATGTGGTGCCCAAACTGGGGCAACAGATAAACCTGCTGCTGAAGCCACCTCAGGTACCACACATCCACCGACACCACCAATAAACGGAAGTCACCCCTGGGTTCTTTTCCCTTCACGCCATCCATGGGGGCCGGGAGGGCTTTGAACAGCTGTCTTGTCAAAAGCAAACAGTGGCCGTGCTGTGACAAAGGCCGTCGGTGCTGGAATGCCCCCCTTTTCAGCGGGCGTAATCCCAGAACACACTGCTGTCGGAGCCCATCAGGCACTGGGCCAGAGATGGGCCTTCCTGCCCTTTGGAAAGCGGGTTAGCAGCAGAGGCAGGGCAGCCAGGGGGGTAAAGCCTGCTTCAGAAGGGATGGACTGTCAGGCTGACAGCACTCTATTGCCACTGTTGTAGTAAGAGAAAATAAAGAGTTGTGCTGACAGAGGGGAGTTTGGTAGGGAGCTGTGGAGAGGGATGAGGGAGGGAGGAGTACAGAAAAAGCGGGGAGAACGGCTGGAGAGATTAATGGAGGAGGTGAAGTTCAAGATGAAACACATGAAAGTAGCCAGGAGTACAAATTACTTTCAAAGGATTTGTGTGGGGAGTGTTGATTTGTTAGATCTTGCTTGTCTCATACAGATCAGTGCCATGACTTTATGATTGAGTACACAGAAAAGTTTGAATGAAGTTTATTTTCTATTTTCCAGACAAAAAAAGCATTTAATTTATAAAGAAAATGAACGGCCTTAATAAATAAGTAGCATATGTATGATGGTAGTGTTTATAACTTCACACCTCTCAGTTCCTCTATTGAGCCTCTTTACCTTCCTGTTTACACACCTGCTTGTGATGAAGGGTTACATATTGTACAGTAAATAACCAAAAAGTATAAATAAAGTTTTTTCCATAAAGCAAAGTAATATAAGATACATTAGAAGGCCCTGGCTCTGGTATGGTGATTTAATTGGTATTATTTATGTGCAGGTGGTAAATGTGTAGAAAATGTGTCAGCAAGGGCAAGGATCATAAACAATCTTCAGGGTCAGAATCAAGGTTTAGACACCCCCCCCCTCCCCCATGTTCAGTCAACTACTCCGTATATCAAATAAAGGATGAAGAAAGCCACCTCAAATCAGCCACCTTGTTCTTGGATATTTCTTCTTCTTTGTTTTTTTCAAATCTAAAGATGATGTAAGACATCCAGTGTCTCAGGCCTCATGTTTAATCTGTCCACACATCATCTTTGACAGTTACGTCATAAAAACCGTACCCCAAATTGTAGGAGAATGTGGTGCTAAAAACATGATTATACACATAAGTTGTCATTTTACTTTGTCGTCATACCGTTTACACCGCAAGACAGAATGCCAAGAATGCAGCAAAAATATGTTGATGGCTACATGTTTGCATAAAGTTACGTATGTTCAACGGCGGCCTTCTTTTAACTGTGAGCGGCTGCATGTAAACACTGGTCAGACTGAGGGATATACTTAGCACTGCTCACAGCAGTAATTGCAGAGGGGAGAAGCCCTCTGCGTAACGTAGAAAGAAAAAAAAGCAGTTTCAAGATTAATCTGAATGCAAAGACATTAGTTCATTGCAATTAAAAACCTACATAAGAAAATATGACAGGAGGGGGAGAAATGACAGTATAGTTGTTTATTTTCACTAATGGACAGTGTACTGAATATGCCATGCTGTACTAATAAAATCATCACTTGTTTTATAATAAATAAACACACAAACACAGACACAGACATGGGGAGAGAAAGAGAAAGTCACAGCTTTCCACAAAGAAAAGACATTTTCTGGTATAACAATTGTCCTCTTCTTAAACCAGCAGTATAAGAGATGTAGTAAGGCATATTGAGCCTGTTGTTAAGTCACAAATGTAACACTGTGGTTAATTTGGTGTTTCTTCTAAAGGAAACACATGGGGAGAGAGGAGAAAGTAGTGCCGGTCAGAGGGCAGACATGTATCTTTCCAGGAAGCTCAAGGGAGTGCTGGGAGGAGGTTGTGTTAATTAATAAAATGGGAGTAACAAGGCTGCCTGTGATGGTTATATTGGATGATACTTTGCTGATATAGCTCCCCTGTCAAGGTAACAGGATTTCTCAGCAGGGAGTGAGAGAAAACATAGTTATGAGGAAATTCCATCAAGTCTTGGATACAGGGGACACAGAACCACACTGAGATTCTCTTAAATGGCTCTTTTTCCTCTCCAACAATATTTGCTCTAAACAGATGGGATAGATTTTTAGCTCTGAGTCACTGAAACTACTAAAACAATCAGTGACTGACCATCAGAAGGGGCAGACATGATAGAGGGACCTTAATGCACAAAGACACAAATCTAAGCACCTGAGAATCAACTGATCATACCTGATGTTTGACTTGACTTGTTGGAAAAACGTTTTAGATGAGAAGAAATATGAATGAGGACAAAACTGTAAGACACAAATATTTTTGACTCAAGGATTCTAGCAATGGATATATTTTGGATGGACCAGTTTTTAGCATTTCCAACCCACTGGTGATTTAGGACCCTTTGGATTGGTGCTTCAACTGGGTGCAGCAACTGCTGTTTGGTGTTAAACTGTTGGATACAAAAAAGTGTAGCTATATAGACACAAATGCATTACACATAACAATCAAAAGTAGAAAATGTATAAAGCAAAATAATATATTTATATATTTATACATTATGCATTATCAAATGCACTTGCATTGATGGAGGTAGATAGCAAAGATTCAGAGGTAAAAAGGCATATAGATGTTGCTGTGCTTTGGAGGAGAAAAAGTACATAACGTGACTGTAAATTCTGAAGTTAAATGCAAGAATTTTTGTGTGCTTAGTAATAGTGTATACAGTACAGAGTATGAGGTGAAAGGAAAAAGTGGCAGGATGCTGCTGATCTCCTTGAGTTACCCATCCAGCAATCTGGATCGGAAGCGTCTGGCTTGGCTGGCAGTTAGCAGGAGTTGTTGAGGACGATCTCGTCCCTGCATACAGATATCTGGTGGTTGTGTGGCGGCTCACACAAAGAGCAGCGAGTACGGAGGACACCGGCAGCCTTCAGAAGAAGACTCCCGCACCCAGGAACCATGACAGCCTGGGACTGAAGCTGCTGCCCAGAATGTTCTAGGAAATACAGGATATCAGACACATAACAATTTCAGTGTTACAAACTTGCATTATCTATCCAAAGAATGATATCAGAATATGTATATTATTTACAGCAAAATGCCATCAGCAAAATGAATTCACATAACCACCCCAGAAGAAAGTGGAGCTTAAAGGAACAGCTTGGTTTTTTGGGAACTTTACACATTTTTCTACCTACAGTATAATCAACTCAGGTAAAGACATTGTTTCACCAGAGTAAAGACTGATGCATCGTCAAACTAAGTAATTACTTGAGCTTAACTAAAATCATTATCATCCTTTATGGAAAAAGTTGAAATAATTGCTAATTCCCCATCCTTCCTTAAAGCTTTACGGATCTCAGTAGTGTAATGAATGAAAATAACTAATGACTTTTTCTTTCATTTGTCTTGTTTACCTGGTGCTCTCCAGGCCGTCTCCTCCACAGCGGTCTGATTTTGACATGGCGTCACTCTGACACTCTGCACAGACCAGCCTTTCTCTCACCAGCTGAGCACTCCACAGTTTGAGTTTACACGCTGCACTGGCCTGTTTCACCCGCAGGTACACACAGTAACTGCAAGCACAGAGAACAGAGAACAGAGAACAGAGAGAGAGAGAGGGGGAGAGAGAGAGAGAGAGAGAGAGAGAGAGAGGTGTCATAAAGAGTTGATGGCTGCTGCTAAAAATGTGTTCCATCAATCTGGCAAACATGGTAGTATTCATGTTTGAACTTAACCTACAAGTAATTTTGTGAGAACTTAACAAGGTGCTGCTCACACAACTCTGTAGCTGAGAACTCAACATCTAACTTCCTGTCCCTTGGATTTAGCTTTGGATCATTTTTATTCACTCATATGTCACTATAAACATCAGCCACAATCCTGGCAAATGGAAAATGGGCAAGATAGGTTTAAACACTTCAAAGCTTAGCTTGGTTATTGAAAGCCAACTGAGAATCCAGCCCAGCAGGCTATGCTTGATTATAAATATAACTAGACAAAAGACGAATCAAACTTTCCAATAATACATTTGCTTCATTTGAAGGAGATCCAGCAGTGTCACGGTCACCTGCAGTATCCTAATATCAACACGTCTCAGTCTGTGTGCTGGAAACAATAATAAGTCTTGTTTTTCTGCTTATTATCTTCTCTGGCAAGCACTTTGAACTTCTGTACTATTTATTTTGTCTCTGATTCAGTCAGCTGTGACAAAACATCTTCCCCAGTGAGGGTTTTCGTCTATCTATTTCGTTTTTTTCCTCAGGGTGATTCCTGAAGGCTTTCTCACTAACATACTAACTAACTAAATATCTTTTAAGATGCAATATAATTATTCAAGTCTAATTTTGAGTGTTTACTTACAATATGGTCTTTCATCTATGCAGTCCAGCTGCAGTAACAATTAAGAATGCTTTCCTACAAGGTGAACAAGCAAATGTGAATAAAAAAGGAATGAATAAGCAATATAAAGAGCAGAGGAAAGTGAAGGAAAACATTACCAGCATTTGTTTCAAAAGGCTCATGTTATTTTAACTCCTTCCTGGGTCAATTACCATGACAACATGAGCGCCTATCACTGCACCAGATGTCTGTATGAAATCAATCTAAATCTGTGTCATCTGTGCATGGCTCACATTTATGAGTAATGCGCTTCCAATCCCCTGATGTTCTGCATTTAAGTCAAAACAAAGGTATCCAATGTCAATTTCATTCAGTGTGAAAGGCTGTGGGCTGTCTGGAAACCTGCCATGATTTTATTCCCTTGATTCTAATTTTTCTTCGCTCTGAGAACATCTGCAATCAACTCACATCAAAGATGACATCTATGCTGGTCGGCTGTACCTTTTACATGGATTATGGTTTCCTTATCAGTAAAGGTCAGCTCACGATGCAAATATTCAAAGATGGCGTTCTCCTACACATCAAAGTAATCTCAAGGCTCTGCTATGTTAAAGGTAGAATATGTAGAATGAGCAGAACAACGCCATCTAATGTCTCGAGATCGTAGTCGCAACAACCAAAAAGTAATTCCAGCAGTCGGGTTGCCAGGTCCGATGGCCGGATTATATTTTAGCTCTAACTCTGTAAATATACCACTTTATCCACATGTCTAACCTTTTTAGGCGAGAAAGTAGCCCTTTAGATCCACAATGTGACGCTAATTTGTCCAAATAACATCTGCTTAAAGTTTTGTTCCTGCGAATTCGGAGCCACTCAAGTTAGCCGTAGCGAGTAACGAACTTCCGGTCATTTTCACAAAATAAAATACCCTCGCTGTAACTGACTTGAAACCACCGAGGTACATTACATTGTAACACGCCAGTGGGAGTAGCAGCAATGTCTCTGCATGTACTGCCTAATCCTAAACACCGATTGGCTTGTGTGTGGTGTCGTCAAAAGCAGAAGAGGCTCACGGTCGTAAACATCTAGTCACGTGTACTCTGAGATGGACGCGCAGGTCAGGAAATGACGTAAACGGACCGTATATGGTTTGTTATTTGTGTTATTACATTACGTGTTGGACTAAATACATGGACATATTGAGGAAAATATTCCGGTTTTATGGAAACGGATTTCATATTTCACAAGAATGGATACTTGGCGAGCTGTACAGAAAGTCCTGTGTCATAAGATGATCGTTGTGGATAAAGGGAAGACTTTGAAGGTATGTAGGCATTATAGCTTTTCTCACTTAGCTGAGTGGCTAGCCAAGCTAATCGCTAATACTATTACGGCTGTGAGCAACCATATAAGTCGTGAGTGGTCTTGAATGAATCAGAACAATCTAAGCTTTCCAACAATGTACGGCATGAGTATATATGTTTAAGGGTTGGTGTTTAAAACATTCAGAAGAACGTGTGGCTACCTCCTAACATCCGTCCCGTCCCGTGAACGGAACAGCGTGCGTTAAGAGGTTAATGATCAAATATCAAAATCCGAATAGCGTCAGAAAGTCAACCCACTCTCCACATTTCCATTGCTACCGTTTTGATACTTCATGATACACTAACAAATAGCATCTCATATGAAAGCTAAAACCCTGGCGAGTTCAACAGTACCACTATTATTGCGCTAAAAACGCAGTGAACCAGCAGCATACAAAGGTAAACAACCACTTATTTACAGCGACTAACAGATATTCTGTCTTACCTTCGAAATTTTTTTTTTATAGAAAAGCAATACTTTAATTCTGTACCCCTCAAAACGCCCCGTGGCTGTATTATTATTATTTTTTTTTTAAATATAGCTTTTAATAAATATTCTACATATTCAACCTTTAACCTTGGCCTTGGTGTGTATTCTCTAATCTTTTGGAGCACAAAGTTGATCTTAAAGTGACCTTTGAAACTAAATAAAATTGAGAAAAAACTGATAACAGCACACACACTGAGGTGAAATTCAGTATGTATTCTGTATTAGAGAAAATGAAATGAAGCCTTGGAACTTGGAGCTACAACTGAATAACTTTATGCCAGAGTGAGTTAATTCGCATCTGAATGTTTTCTTATATAAAATGAGTGCAAGTTGTGCATCTAATTGTACAATCAAACTTCTGAAACATGCACAGATTGCATTTTTGACATGAAACTCCTCAGTTGCTAAAAAACCCCTCAATCTCCATGCAGGGCATACAATCATTCAGTACTTTAAACCATTCGGCTGTAATTACCCCCTCCCTGCATCCATTGCACATGAAAGCCAGTGCTACAGTGAAAACTAAGTGGGCTGACTATGTCAGCAGAGAGCAGTCCTGTGTGTTTGTTTGCAGTCTGATAATAGAGGCCTTACCTGGCCTTCTCCTCCTTCATCAGCATGTGTGGTCGCCTCCAAGGGTCCTTGAAGTTCCTCTTGAAAGAATCAGGCAGGATCTTTGCCACCTCTGCAAGTCAAGATTGTGCGGGTAAAAATTTGGACATAGAAAAAATAAATGATCATGACAAATACATCTACTGAGGAGCATCTTTTCAAATCGCAGAACAACCAGTGGGAGTACAGATTTAATATGTTTTAGAGCAAATCATTCCTTTGTATGACTCAAAATTACCTGATGAATCAACTTAAAGTGATGTTAAGTGGTTTTCCTTGGAAGTCCTCTTGGAAAAGTAGTGTTGTGGTGTTTTATTACTGAGAAAGTGATGCAACAGTTAAAAGCATAACTGAGATGTCTGAAATAGTGCAGCTGGAGATAAGACCTCAGAGCAGATGTGCACAGATGTTGATTACAGTCAAACATTTCACAAGAGTAACACCAGAGAATACTGGAACACCAATTTAATATGTAACAGAGTTCTCTGAGCAGGGCTGCGTACATGCATAAACACACGCTTGTACGTGCACGAAGAAAAGGTCATGCTCTCACCTTTTGCAGTGCTGCATATTGCGTTGTTTCCAAAGCATCCTCGGCGCTGTTTGAGGTCAGGACAGGGTGTGCCTCCATTTCTTGGAGGAACAGACACTTGGCGACTCCTTTCTGTGCTGCCAACCCCACACGGAGATGTGCATGATGACCAGGGACCCCATGATCCCACCACACAGTCAATGGCTGCTAGGGAAGCAGGGAGATACAGAGATCAGCTGAAAGTTTTAGGTTGAGGGATATATTTAAAAGCGTAAAAAGCATAAGAAAAAGAATATTTTTTAAGAACAGCTTTTTACAGCTCTCCTATAATGACAAGTGGTCTACTTTAGAAAAAATAGTTGATCTTTAGCCCAGAAATAGCTGTTAACTTTCCCTTAATCTGTGCTGTCATGTCGAACTGCATGACTGAAAGTGTGAGCTGCAACACACACCCAGATAAAGACTTACACAGTAGTGCACTACTGAGCATTTACTCAGGTAAGTGGGTGGTAAATGAGTGACTGGGTCATTACCATCTACTAATGTCAGACTGGCAAACCCCAGACTCAGGAAGTCGGCGACCTAGATCACATGTGTGGGGCAATTTAAATAAAAGGCTAATTTTGCATCCTGTTCTCTCTGGTTTCCTTTCGCTCCATACTCACGCACACCAGCAAACATGACACGCCACATACACACAGAAGCAGCACACAAACAGGCGTTCTATTCGGTAGGCTGATTTAGCCAATTACATCAGGCTAAGAGGAAGCTGTATTAGTTAGATTGCTGCTCTGATCAAAGCCAGGGGTCTCCAGCAGTAATCAAGGCTTGTCTAACACAGAGATTTAATAGTGGCAGACATTTAACAGCCCTGCTTCAGGGAGGAAGTGCACACTTCATAAATACATGAACAGAGAAGGAGAGAGGCAGATAATGATCACAAAAAACAAATTATTGGAAGCAAAAATACACATATATGCAAGCATACTTTTTCATGAAGCTTGATATTTGCAGTGTGAGGCTTATGTTTTTTTTCAGTGTAGACAATAAAAGTTTAGCACAAAAAGAGCAGGTGCACACAGCATGAAGCTCTTAGATGTTCTTGGTGAAATTATAGGGAGGGAGAGGATAAATATACCATAACTGAATCTAATCCTCCCTTGCCATCTAATCTATCTCACTCTGTCTTTATAATACACACTCACCCCGCAGTACAATGCTGCAAGTCAATACGTGTGTGTGTGTGTGTGTGTGTGTGTGTGTGTGTGAACAGGAGAAAGAGAGAGAGAGAGCTTTCAAGGTGCCGCCTGTTCTGTTCATTCCCATGGTCCTGTTGGGGTTTTGGAGGGGGGGTGGCTGTCTCAGTGACACAGCCGATCCACAAAGCCACTGTGGAATCTCTGCATTCCTGCACATTAGTGCTGCCCACCTGACACCCGCCTTTCCCAGATCATCACACACACACATATACACACACACATCGAAAACAATTTTTGTCAGATAAACCCAGACCTCTTGGTCTTGTTCCATTTTCAGTCATCATTCTAAAACACACAGACACACATCCCTGTGTAGACTTGTAGAGTGACATGAACTGTTTTCTGGAGAAGTCTGAAGGGCGTAATCGAACAGCCCAGTCAACTTCCTACTCATGCCTCTTCCTCCTCTTATCCTTACTCTTGTCTCCTCGCCTTTCCTTCCCTCTTCAACATCCTCTGACGTTCCCAGGCTCAGTTTTTATTTTGCTGTTTTTCTTTCTCATAAAAAGGGAAAAACATGAGCTACAGGGGCAGTTGAGATCTGTACTGCAGAGGGTGTGTGATGAAACCGATAGGGTCGGCGGGTTCCCGCACCCGAGGGTAAACAGGACTATTACCCCCCTGGAGAACACTGACATACACACAAACAGGACTAAAGCCATGTCTGGAAGTCTCGGCTCACCGGCCCCCTGGGCCACCAGAGGTCAGAAGGTAATTAGCAAACTGTGGTGGTCCCCCCACTCTGTTTCTGGTACCACCAGTGCGACAGTCCCACCACCCACATGATAACCCTGCTGACAGTCTGACACAGCCTGACCCGCAGAGCTTACAGCCACTCTTGTCCCCTGTCCCCATTGTTGACGAGAAAGTCCCCTGTTGGAAAGCGTGCCACCACTTCTGACCCCTGACCCCAATACAGGAAACAAATGGCAGTCCTTGTCAGCATGTTCAGCGTCTTTGTCTTTTCAAACAGCTGATATTTTTACAAAGATTTTTCAAGTAAGTTTCCCCTCAAAGGAAACTTGTGGAATTAACCAGAAACAATGTTGTATATGCAAGCTTTATAATGTTTATTAATGTTTTGTGACCTTTGAAACCGGAAATAAAAAAACAAAACAAATACTGGCCACAGAACATGCAAAAGCAAAAGCATGGGAGCTCTACAGAGGAGAGGAGAGATTAAAAATATGCTTACTATGGTTAAAATCAGCTTCTGTTAAGAAATAATTGAGAGTATAATTGAGAATAATATGGACTTAATGGAGGGATTTTATGGTAGTATTGGCTAATTCTCCTGGCAGTTGGCAGAGCTTCAGACAAATGCCTTTAAATGAACCCAACCTCTGAATGTGTATCCAACATCAGCACTTTTATCTCCTAACTTGTCAGCCAATCTTGAGTCACACTTGCTACAGTGAGATAATAGCACACTATCAGTCTTTTCAGATTGGCTTTCCTTTGCCTTTCCTTTTTCTTTCACTCTCCCTGAACTTTGCTTCCATTTTAGGGTTTCACAACAAAAGAGTTATCAGACCTGCCCTGCCAATTTGCTTTATCTTCTTCTCACTTTGTCCCACACTCTCCCTTGTTCTTTCTCCCCATCTGTCCCCCTTTTTTTTAAGTCCTCTTTTTCACTCTCCCACCCCCTCTCTTTGCCCCCCCCCCCAACCTCCTTCTCTCTGATGAGACCCAGATGTCCAGCTGCTCTGGAGGACCATTGCACCTCCACAGCCACCCTCCCTCCCATGTAGAGAGCTGGGCCTCAGCCACATCAGACAAGCCTTATAATGTTGAGCAACACAAGAGATATCTATAAGCTTGTTAATAGGGTGAGGGACACGAGACTAAGCCTTAATAGCAGGATAACACATAAATGTTTCCTGTAGACACCTTGAAAAGAGGAACCAAATAAACCAACTAATTAAAGGAATTTATTACAAACACAGCTGTGACAGATTTTCAGTTTAAATTGTAGGAGCTGAGAGGTGTTGTGTATTTACATTGGATGGCATCCCAACACTTTGTCATACAGAAATGATTATAGCTTAAGACTTTATACACAAACATGTAAGAAATAGCTCCACTCCTTAACAACAAGGAATAAACAACCAAGAAAAAGGAGGCAAAATAGAATAAATAAATAGAATAGAAAAACATCTGAGAAATGAAACTATAAAACAGGGTAATGTGGTGTTGAAGTTTACACCTTAATACTGCATCAGGTTCTGGATAAAAAAACAACTTGAAGACTGAAAAAGGAAAATATGTACAGCCACTCTGGGTTTGAACTTTGTCTTATGAACAACTTTTTGGCTGAGAGGTTGCAAAAATCAAGCAAAAACAGACAAATAGATTCCCATTCAAAATGTCTTTAGGGAGTAATCCTTACCTGCTCTGTTCAACATGAATAAAGCTGTGTTTTGAAAGAAGTTGGTGATGTTGAATTATTAGATAAACAAAATTGTATTCACCTCCACTGTGAGGCAGTACAGACTGAAATGTCAAAACAAGAACATCTCAAACCAGAATTAAACCCAAAACTAACTCCATGACTAGACACAACTAAGCAAGATAATGCTTCTTAATTTGGGTAACTCTACCCTTTACATTGAACAAATAATACAATAATGGTGTTTTCTGGTTATGTGGAGGCCAGATGAAGGATGTCAGGAGAAACTTCACTGTTGGTACCAGAAGTTACAACAGCTGGTCTGTCTCAGCCTAAAAAACATCCACTATGTACTTGCTGAGGTCAAAGAACATGTGGGCAGTAAAACAGGGAAAAAAAGGGAGTGAACGTAGGTGGACAGAAGCAAACATCACGGCATGACAATGTACAGTGCCCTAGAGGAAAGGAAGAGAAGCAGAAGTGCCTGCTGAAGAGACAGATGAATGATGAGCAAACCTCTGGTGGCTCTGAAGAAACATGTCTTCCTGCTGAGGTGAGAACTACCAGACGCCATAACAGGAGAGGAGAGGAGCTGCCCCCTCCATCCTCTTGTGGACCAGCAATTAAAGGCTTACTCTAAAGCAGTGATGGAAATTATGTGATGTACCAAATGTACTCCCACAACAGGAGATGACTCCCTACTTGGATTTTGAACTCATTGGTGTATCCACTTTTCTCTAAATGGCCTCCACCTCAATTGTTTGCATTTCCCAGAATGTCAGTCCACAACCCTTAATGTCCTGTAATCTTATAGAAGCTGCTTTGGCACTGCATTGAATTCATATATACTTGTCTGTCACTGCAGAAGTATGCATCTTTTTCTCTCCCTCTTCTATGATACATTTCTCTCTATGTTTAAAAATAAGCTTTCTTTCTACAGACTCCAAAACTAGGAGCTCATCATTGCTTAGTCAGAAAACCTTCTACAGCCAAACTGGAAACAAATTGATGAGACATTTAAACATCTTCTTCTGTCTCCATTTATTAGAAAGATAAAAACGCACTTTAAAACTGTCAGTCTTTCTAAGCTAGGAAAAAATGCCTGGAAGCTTAATTCAGCAGTTTTCCAGGTATTAGTCTGGAAAACATCCAATGATAATCAACCTCAGCAGCTGAAAATCAGGCCAATCTTCAAATGATGTAGTTGTTATGGGCGATTTAGATCATGCAGATGACAAAAAAGCTTTTCTTGAATTTTGAGTGAGTGCCAACATCTTGAAGAGAAACCAAAGAACAGCCCAGTGAGTGGTACACTCTGCTAGTCTGGTGCAGAAAGAAACCAAGATATTACCAGAAATGCACGGTACATCACATTAAGTTATGCAACTGTGGAGTGGATTATATTCCCCTCTAAAGTTTCCACTCACTTTAAATGGGCTTGTAACTCTTAGCGGAGTAATACAATCTGACTTGTGCCATTAATCATCTGTTGCTAGTAGGTGTGCAGAAGGATCGTCCAAACTGTTTACACAACACACACATTCCTGCCAGATACTTCATTTGAACGACATCTCTGGAGAGAACAGTATCACACTCTGAAGAGCTTTAAGTGTTGGTGTCTAAGTGGTGCAAACAGTCTATGTGTCCCTCTTTGTCTCTCCTCTGATGTCCGACTCTGAACCCTTTGCTCAGCCACATCTGGCATGGGTTAATTACAGACTGTGACAGACAGTACACAGACAGACTCCTTGATGCGTTACAGGATCAGGATCAGAATCAGATAAAGTCTAATGTGGGTAGGAAAAACACTGGATGCTTTGATGGAAGTGAGACAAGCTGCAAGCTGCCTGCTGTGTTTACACTGTAAAGATGCTCAGGTTGCAAAGGGAGGAAGTCAATGTGTGTTTCTCAGCATCAATACACCCCCATTAATCCATACAGGGATTCAAAGGGTGTAGTCAAGTTCATCTATCCTCATCAAGACTGCAAAACCATTAAAAAAAATAGACACAATATTCAGCAGACATGTCTTACTTTACAGTTATTCTGTTTAGTAAATCTCAGGAAGAATGTTCAACCTGACACACCTGCTTCACACACCTGCTTCATACCATCATCCCAAAGACAGATCTGCTTTTTTCTGTTCTGCGTCACATCAGGATTGACCCATCAGAGCAATATATGAGGTCCACAGTGCTAAAATCCTCATCTGACACGTGAGTGAACCGATGCACATGGCAGCCGTTTGCTGACCTCTGACAGACCAGCTGCTGTTAAACAGTACAGTGATGACTCAACCCTGGCTGAGGTCCTGTGCTTTTTCTGTTCATTTTCAGCTTGGCAGACACATGGGATGGATCAAGTGATACCTACAATCAACTCTGGCCAGTTGCTAGATGATAAATGTGGTCTCTAGATGCCTCTGACCAAAAACGCAAATTATTTTAGAGTCTATAATATTTCGTCCTTGTCTAGCTGCCTGTAGCCACACCTCTACTCTTAAGCAACACTGTAATGTGTTTATTTATAATATCTATTTCCAGGCAAAATCTTCCTTCTGATACCCTGATGAGAAGAGATCTTCAGTTCAAAAGTACAAACTGAAATTTTACAACTTCTGCACAGATTTGACAGCATTTAAAGGAACATACAGGTGCTTCTTGCATGTTGTACTACATTTACTACAAATTGCATATTATTTACATTGCAGCTAATCATTTTCACAAGTAAACACAGTCTAATGCCAGTTAAAATTGTACCAGAAATGTCTGCACTAGAAAAAGACAAAACACCACACTGACCAAAATAATAGCAGACATGATGCTGCTTGAGATGGCTCATGCAAGTGTAAAGACTTTACAAGATTTTTACTGTTTTAATTAAAATGAAAAGATTCCCAAGTTGTAAAAAAGAAAAAAGGGGGGAAAAGGTAGAAGGTAGAAGGAAACTGGTTTATATGTGCAAAGACACCACTGGTATGGCCTTTTGGAGATGAGTGAAGTGAGCATATTAACATTTGGTTCACTTACCTTTGTTGTAAACAGTGAAGTAATAAAGCGTATTACTGCTTTCATCAGAGTACTTTTGTACACATTTTAAAGCAAGTGACAACAGTCTGGATGAGCCAGCCTGTTCATATCACTGCACAGACACCACACTCAAACACAGGTTTACTGTATAAACTAAACGTGCCTAAATAGAGGGACCGCTGCAGTGTTTAAGTGCTCTTTGAATGTATGACTGTCCCTGTAGGTGCTTGTTACTGTGCACTTAAGACAAGGATCCCACTCCAAGTACATCCGCATACAGATAATCGCTCCACATGAACTTAAGATGTTTCAACATAAGAGCTGCCTCAGTTACAGGTTGGAGTGTTTCCTGTCTGTCATTTCTCAGACACAGCTCTACTGTAATCCCAACCATCTTTGGCAGTTTGTTCCCATGGTGACCATTCCCTCATTTGTCCATATATAGCATCGGCCAGGATCATGAGGGGAGCTTTTATACAGTTACCCAAAGTCACATTTTAAGGATTTTGTGGATTATGATTTGATGACCTTGATATCCCTGCATTAACTTATTGTTGTTGTGTCCACTGTCCAAACACTTCATGTCTCGCTTGTGCATTTTAAAGCTTTGATGTGAAGGCCAAGGGTCAAACCTACAAACTAAAACACACAAACACATACAACCTGCTGTTGGAAAATACACTATAGACTGGCGATACCCTCCCAGCAAGCCTCTACACATCACCTCTAGCTTGTAACTTAAAACAAACAGCCATAATGGGCGCAATAGAGACAACTATGTGTAGTATGTCTCACTGTCTCTGTGTCACCTCAATGCCAGCCATCCCTGGCTCATAATGAAAAAGGATGTACAACAGGAGTCACTGGACAGGACTCGACTGGAATAGGCAGCCTCAACAGGTCATGAAAAAAAATCAATTGAAGTGATTAGATGTCAAATTTCATTGACCAAGACGGAACAAGCAACTCACCAGATATTTGGCACACACGCTGATAATCCTCACAGCAGTCTCCAGTTTTCTGACAGTAAGTATCACAGTAGCACACTGTTTTTCTCTTGGTGTACTCAAAACATTCGTTATTTCGGCCGGTGCAGCAGTTTGGGCTCTCCCTCTCCCTGCAGCCCGCTTCAGCCTGTGGAACAATCACCCCGCAGAAAAACGCTAAATATCCAAAAACGACAAACCCAAGACCCGCTGAGCTCCATCCATGCGCTCCCATGACGGAAACTTTTCTGTGTCCACTTGTTCCACACGCACACACTCTCCGGTGCTTCACTCTGGATGGCGTTTAAAACTGAAATATATTTATATGTTTTTGTTTTTTGTTTTTCTAAAGACACTGATGGTATTATCTATATCAAATCCAAGTGCAACATGGTCCTTCTGGTCAAGAAAATTAGATCTCTTCTGCTTTGACACCTACATAAAGCACTGATGCGTAAATGTGGAGCCTGAGTGCGCACCAGCTCTCCTCTATCTGCATGTCGGACACCGCCCCTTTGAGCTACTGTTGGTTATTAGGAAAGACTTACAGTACCAACCTCTCTCTCTCTCTCTCTCTCTCTCTCTCTCTCTCTCTCTCTCTCTCCCTCTCTCTTTCTCTCTCTATCGCTTGTTTGCGCAAGATGTAGCCTAACTCAACAAATGAGTGGCATTACCGAATATGTATTCTCTCCAAATGTGTTGGACCACCGCTGCTAGGATACAAGCACGATGCAAAACAAAAGACAGTTAATTTTGGGGAAAGCCTGCCAAAGCACATAAAAAAGACCTAATAATGATACTAATTATAGTGGCTTGCTCCGTTGCACAAAAACAAGAACCAAAGACATCTAAAGTAAACCGAAATATCTCTACTCGAGTAAGAACAAAGCACAGTATCTGATGTCTTTTCCATTACCGTATCTGTAAGTGCATGAAAAGTATTTCAAACCGCTCAGATCAGTTTAGCTTCTTATTAATAAATACAAAATCAAATTCAGCACCACGGACAGCGGCGCGGCCACTATATATCCAATTATTAAATTAAAAAAAGAAGTTAAATGGGAGGGAAAAAATCATGCAACAGCTGGTGCAGAAAGTGAGGATGTCCCTTTGAGCTGCAGCAACAAAATGATGTCCACTCCTCTCGTAAAACTAAGAGCATCCATCCTATTGTCAGAAGGACTGGAGAACAATAACGTTACTCACCCTTCACTGGTTCTGAGTGAATGGAGGCAGGGGGAGAAGCAGAGCGAAGGGTGGATACTGTAAAAGCTCACCGGGACCAAAAAGACAGAAGAATATCTGCATTATCGTAGAGAAAACATTACTTAAGTAACCGATGTTATAGATTATGGATAAATTAAAAGTAAATCACCTGCTTCACATTGAGTTTAAAAGTAACATTTTTGAAGAAAGCCAGTAAGAGGTGACAATTTAAAGGACAGGTTCACCGTTTTTCCAAGTCTGTCTTAAAACTGTCAGGTGCCCAAATGAGCACTGAAATGTTGAAAAAAGATTTTCTTCTGTTCATAATGACCATCAGGAGAGCCCCATCAAATGTGTTCATCGCAGAAGTGATAGGGGATAAAAAAATCACTGTCCTCATTTTCTTCAAAAACTGACTTAAAAGTTAAGCTTCCAGTAAGTATTCTTAGTAAAAAAAAAAAGATCTCTTTGTGTGTATTTAAACTGTATTTAAACAGTGTATACGAGTACATTGTATAAGCCTTAACCTGCAAAATTAACAGCAACATACATTAGACAGTGCAGTACCATATAGGCAATGGGTAAAATATTTCATTCTACAATTAAGCCCAATGCCACTGACCCACTTGGTGTTTTTATGAAGCACATCTTGAGGGATAAGAGTTCAGGCCATCAAGGCTCTCTACCTGACTGCTCTTAAAAAACTGGGAATCTTAACTTTTCTGGAGTTCAAAGATTATCTCAAGGCCTGAGCTGTTTGTTTGATGCCTGTGAGCCTGAAGACTGATGAGAGATTTTTTTTTTTTTTTTGGCAATTTTGGACCAATCTTCTCTCCAGCAGCCGAGAGGATAGATGGAAGAGGAGGGAGTGATGATGTAGGATGAAGGGAGGTTGGTAGGTGCTCTGGCACTCCTCAAAAAGCCCTATTGTGCAAATATGAAGAGAGAGGAGGGCTCTCTCATCACTCTTGTGTGTGCCAGACGAGAGAAATTCACAGATGTGTTTCAAGCTCTGGCAACAGCTCCCCCCAGTGTTTAAGATTAAGTTTTTGGCATGTACTGAATTTCTTTGTCAGAGTTCACAGTTCTGCTCTCAGTTCAGATGCTCTCTTGGGAAAATGAGCTTTATTGGTATGCCGCACTGCTTTATACACTAGGGAGTAAACACGCAGGAATATATTGGGAATAAATAATATAAAATAGCCTCAACATATCGTGAAATAGATCAGTTGAAACCTGAAGTTATTTTAGGTCAAATTTCATTGATTCAAAGTACATGTGTGTGACTGTGAAAAGGAGAGCGATAGAAAGAGAGTGAGATGGATAGTTGAATCACGCACTATGATCATCAGCCAAGACTGGAACAATGAGTTCCCTGTTCAGTTCCTACCTGCCCCCCATGGTTTGTCCCAACATGATCTGTTGTAACCAAAAGTGCAGAACAACAGACGGAAGCAAAAAGCAAGGATAAAAAAACAACAGCCAGTCTGGATGCTTTCAAGTTTTCAGATGCTTCTTGTTTTAATGACTTTTGAAATCCCCCTACAACAAAAACTTTTTATATTAAGCACGGGCAAAGGGGGAACACAGCGTTTATTGCACAAGCTTCATAAAGACCCACATACACAGAAACACACACCCATACACAGGCACAGCCTTGGAAATACGTTGACTTGCTATAACAATGACATTTTCTCTTGGCTACAGGATGTGGCAGTTGGGAACAGTTTGTTTGGCCAAACGGAGAAATAGAAAATAACAATGAACATAATTTCTAGGATTAAATTAAAAAAAAACTAAAATCCATCATTATTTGAATACAATCATCACAGTGATATATGTGACTGTTTAAATGTCACTAGCGGTGACAAAAGGAAGAACGTCTGATAATCACAGATAAGCAAAAAGGCACGAGTGAGAAAATGTAAGTAAAACACAAACCCTGAATGACACGTGGCACTGGAAATGGATTTTAAACAAATATTGTAGGGAATGTATGTAGAAGACAGAATCACAGCTTTTGAAAACTGATTATAACGTAAACAGAAGACAAATAATCATCCGCTGACAGGATGTTAGGATAAAACTGCACTGCCTCCATCAAAGGGAAAAAGAGGTCTGAGTTTTTACTTTGTACGACGTAATGATGTTTGGTCATTTAGACTCACAGTGAAATACAGCAATTGAGTATTTTTCTAAACATCTTAAAACAACTTCACACCCAGATCTGATGACAGAATAAAACAATCTTTACACAAGTGGTACAAGTTTACAGTACACTGTCTCTCAACCATCTAGATGTTTAACATTCAACTTTCAATAAATATGTTGATAAAATAGCTCACAATATGAATAATAATAATAATAATAATAATAATCTCATGTGAATATCATTATGCTACTTTTGCATGTTCTTACTCTGAACACACTTTCATAGTTTTAATAAGTTTGGCTTTTGGCACAGGAATAAAATATACTTTATGATAAAACTATAGTGTTGATAGTAAGATAAATTAGAATCTAACTTGTATAAAAATAATCAGCATATTACAAATGTAAAATCAATGTATTAAAGGCTTAGTTATGGAAGTTACTGCAGTTTATATGACTGAAAACTGCAAAGTGCTGCGGTGTGGCTCTCCCTTGTTTTAAAAGAAGAGACAGAGAGCAGCACTAACTCAAGAAAATCCAGTATGACACCTGCATACAACAGTAAAACAGCTGTGAATGGGGCTATTTTTACAAAGTAGGTTTACAAAGAAAGTGAACCAGATATACTGAAAAAAAGGGCATTGAAATATCCCCAATGCTGTTCACCAGCAGTAAACATTAGGTTTGAACATATTTGAACCAATACACAGGTTTAGTTTCAATACAGACATCTTGAGTATAGTTATTTGGCTTTATCCAATTTAATCCCACTTTGTAAAATTGACCCTTGGTCTTGTCAGGTGTCTTAGTGCTGAGCAGCAACTTCCCAGATGTGGGCAACATTGAGCCTCTTTTCTTCGCTGTGGCCCCTGTCAATGAGCATCTTTGACTTCCTTTACCCCCTCAGCAGTTGGTTTTATGATAAAAGAATAGGTCGACTAAACTCAGATCTGTGTCCAAAGCAAAGGGAAGCTGGAAGCCGCTGCCATCTCTGTACATCCAGCTGTTCATTCCGTCTTCCAAACCACATTCAAGACCTTCACCACCTCTTCGTAGATGATGAAAACTATGGCCACGTCCAGACACACACGGCCCAGCCGAGGAACTGTTCCCTTATAGAAACTAGAGATGGACAGAGAGTGAGATGAGTGTCAGCATTTAGAAGAAGGGACATATATTAATGCCTAATCTATCTCCAGTGACAATCCGGTAAAGCATAGCCAGATCTAGACAATGAACCATCTTAAGAAACACAAAACATTATACACACAATGTATGAATGAATACATTGGACTAATTATTAAATTAGTTTTCTTAAAGTAAACGTTTGCGGCTGATTAAGTTCATGTGTCTTTTTTTTTTAGGATTAACCGAGGCCAATAAATGTTTCCCATTCCCTGTTTGAGCATAACTGGAAACACAATGGAGGCTCACCATGATAAAAATGTTTGTTTGAAACCAACATTATGAACCAAAATTAAACCCAAACTAAAGAAAATGAAGGTTTACTTACGCTGCCAAGCCTTCGTATCTCAGGATCTTAACAGCACAGTCCAGCGTGCTTTTATATTTATGTGCCTCCAGACCCTTCAGAACGAAAGACATCAATGTCAGTATGTGACAAAGTTCAGGACACCAGCAGGACACACAAAAAAGAACATGAACAGTGAACATGCACTTCTATGGATGTACCTGCATCCTTGTCTTGATGACATCTAATGGTGTGTTTCCAAACACGCTGGCTGCTCCAGCTATGGCTCCAAAGGCTCCAGTCACCAAAGGATTAATGGCTTTATTGGGGTTATCACCTGGTGAAAGGACAAAAGAGGAGAATCAGAAACAGTAACATGTATGAAAAGTCACAGGGTGAGAAGCTGGTGAAATCCTGCAGGCGGTTTGCAAACTCTTTGGACCTCAGATGATAGATGTATGTATCCAGACTCCACACAAATACTATATTCTATTTATCTTCATAGTATGCTGTGTCCCAATTGCACACTACATATCCATCTCTATGTGTAATGGGTTTCTCAGAAGGGCCTCTGCTTCCATTATTTTATTTTATTTATTTATTTATTTATTTGATGTGGACACTGCTCATGAAAATTAATGCACATCACAGAGTGCTTCTTTGAATGGGAATGATGCAGCTTCCTTTTATAGTACCTCTGATCATCTGAAGTGGAGGAGAAGCAGTTTTATGTAAAATCATATATATGTACATACATATAAGATTTTGATATTTTACTCATTTTCTGGGCTCAGGAGTTTATATTTATCTTAAATTTGTCAGCTGTGGATGCTGTCAGGCAAGTTCATGTGAAATTACAAGTGGTTTAAGTGGTTTTAGATTTTTTTTACGCTGTGCCCAGCTCTTAATTAAATTAAAATTCTAAACTAAATCTTTAGCATATTCTTTGTACACAAGATCTGAAGGAACTATTAGAATCAATCCAGAGACTCAGTCACTTATATATCTCTTATAATCATGAACAGACGAACACATCCAGCTTAATGTGTACTGACCTTTGTACCAATTCTTCAGAGAGGTCATCACATAGAATCGAATAGCCTGGTTGGACCCTTGTTTGAGGACGGTGGCAGTGAGACCTTGGTATGTCCCTCTCAAACCTGTTCAGACAGGAAGACAAAGGATATTTAACATTTAGTAAATAGCATCCTGTATTGATGGTACAATTACTGACACTATTTCCAGCTGCACTACCCTGTTTGACCAGTAGATGTCAGGTAAACTGTATGAATGCTACGGTTTTTACCTTGTGCTCTGATTATCTCTCTGACTCCGTGGTAGAAGCCCTTGTATTTGGGATTTGCTGAAGTCTGGTCATGAATGAATTTAACCTTCGAAGATAAAAAACAGGACAAGATTAAAATATTGCTTTACTTTAAAGATACAGTATGGTGAAATCACTTTCCTCAGAAAAGACTTTCTAAGGAAACTGATTTCAGAGTATGTGCAGGGTCGCTGTAATGGACCTTAACTGACATTTTCAAAAAGACAAATGTATGATTGACAGCAACTGCAATACACTAGTATACTGCTAATTAGTGATTATCAGACCAAATTTATGTTTTAATCAGTTTTACTCACAATCACTGGCTTAATAGTTAATTGTTATTTATATAAAAAACATCTTCATTTGTGTAAAAAAAAGAACAAATTGTCTTTCTTCTAAAATCAGTAGTGTATCCTCTTAATGTTTTATTTATTTAAAAAGATCTCAAATAGTAAGTATGATGGGGAGATGTTTCATGCCTATTTGTGCACTAAAAATCTAACTGGTGTAATTATGACTCTACCCACAGTGCAGTTTATAACATACCTTGACAGTTTCCATGGGACAGACCACCAAAACAGCCTCCAACACCCCGGCTCCGAGCCCACACAGCAGGCCTCTGGTGCTGTCCAGTCGACCATTCTCATCCTTTGCATGGTTGCTGAGAAACTCAAACACCCCAAACCTAAGAGGAACAAAACCAGCAGGGAATTATTATTCTGTCTTTGATGACTAAAGATGGGACAATTTTACAATGAATTTAAGTACATTCCTGAAAACAAGTCTATGTCACATTTTCAGGTGTTCGTCACGGCCAACCATTTTTGTTAAAAGCCATGAAACAAATATTCTTATCATTGTCCTTAATATTGCCAGCTGGAAGTGACATTTTAAAAGCTTTCAGCTCAGTACTGATTAATGCAGTAGTAAGTAAATAAATAAATTAAAAACTCATAAATGGGAATATTGCAGAGGAAGATAATGAGGGTTCTTGATAATGAGGTGCTTGTATTATGACATTAACTAAAAAGGGCCACATATAAGAAGATGATTGCGCAGCTCTTCATCAGCAGAAATCAGGAAGGTGAGGAAGATGTTTAAGTAGGCATAAAACCAGTTTCCTCTCCATGAAAATAAAAGCAATATGCACCTCAAGGCAAAAGAAAAAAATACAACTTCCAGGCGACTGAAATTTTTAATGCTGACAAACTGCTGGAAGTGCAGAATGTGCTTCCGGCTTTTATAATATTGTCCTGCATGTGTCCTCATTAAAGATGCACCAATAAACTCCTGTGTCTCAGTCAACCAGTGACCAGCAACAGCTGCCATGGAAGCCAGCCCAGAGAGAGAGAGAGAGAGATGTGGTGTCAGAGCGATGAGAAAATGTTGTGCCAGCGAGTCCTTTACAAGAAAGGTTATTTATAGATGGAATTGAATTGAAGGGGGGACGTTGCCCGGTACATTTAGCAAAAGGGGCGGGGGAGGACAGACACTTGCTCTTGATGAATGCTTTGTTTTCCTCTCTGGCTTTTCTCAGTCTGCCTAGACCGTTTACCTGCCGTCCTCGTGAGTCTAACGGAAGTCATTTCGTACCCCTCGGCTCATGTGAGTTTTCTTCTCTGTCTGCTTTTCTACTGCAAGATGTTCTCCTGCTAATTAACCCACCACATCTGCTCTCCCATCTCAGTCTCCACGCTGATTCTTTTGGTATTTGTTGTTTTTATTTTGAAAGACGGGCTCCGCACAATTAACTGCCTTCCACTGTCAAGCAGGAATAAACAACATATAAAATAGGAAGATGTACTTCCGTAAATCTTGCTTAGACTGCAAGGAGACACCAGCACACTTAATAACCTTGTGAAACAAACTCCATTCATTATAAGCTGCTGGAGGGATACGTATATGCTACTGCCAGGATTGCTCCTTTGCCAATTTACTCTCCTAAGTCCCCTTACCCATTTCACAAGTGGACTAAACTTTACAATTATAATATGACACATCTTGCTTTGGCTGACATCCACAGTCTGAGATGAGTCACTCTAGACAGCAGAGTGCTGCCCAATCTTCATTAGATGGTCTTTCTACAAGGTCAACTCTGCTGATGAGAAGAAGGAGGTGAAGGAGAGAGAGAAGATGAAATGGGGAGGGAATAGGGTACAAAAAAAGGGAGGAGAGAGGGATGCAGATGTGGATGAAGGGTTAAGGGGAGGAAAAGGTCAAGATGTCATGTCTGTTGCTCTTCCAGCTTTCTGACAACCCAACAGTAGACTTTATGGCGCATGATGGTGCACAGGCAATCAGTTAATGGGATGGGAGAGAAAGAAGGTTGGAGCGATAGGAAGGGGGAGGGGATGAAGAGATAGAGAGTAAGAAATGAACAGATCGAAAAATGGGCTCAGGGGAAGTGGTGGTCAGTGGAGAAGTGCCAAAGTGTTCTGTATAAATCTAATCTAACTGTCCTCATCTCAATTCATTTTAACCTCTCCACTTTTTTGGTTTGCAAGATGATGAGTAACAAGATAGGAAAGCAGAAAAAACATATTACTCTTCCTTATAAATTACCAAACAGGTTTACATCTTCACCCTCCAGAGAGTTTTCAATTAGAATAATAATTTGGTTGAAAATCATGCAAAATGTAATGATGGGTCAATTAACAGCAGCTTTGTTAGTTAAAAGGGGAACCACTGCCCTAAATAACTGAAACAAAAACATTTATAGACCTGCAACAATACATTTTTCTGTCAATCAACTAATTAAAACATTAGTTGAAAATGTATTGCCAACTATATTTTAACTACTTATTAGGAAAAAGTTCAAATTCTCTAAATATATTCTGGTTTATTTAGTGTTATATGAAAATGAACTCAATGTCTTTGGGTTATAGACTAGTTGGTTATGGTCACCACAAAGATATTTGAGGAAGTCACCTTGGATTAGAACCTTGGAAAATGTGATTTTTGGGCATTTTTGGACATTTTATGGACAAAGCACCTGATCAATTCATCAAGAAAACAATTGAAAGATGAATGGATGATATGATCATGAAAAGTAGTTGCACTACTAAATGTATATAACCTTCCCACAGAAGATTATATTATTATATCCAATGTATACTAGACTCTTCTATATCTAAATACAATATAGTCACATGACAACAGCAGAAGGAGGCCTCAACCTCTCAGTGAAAACCTGCCTTAGAGTAGAAACAAAACCTCTATGACTCGCTCTGGAAAGGGTGCTGAAGACTGACTGACTCATATGCACACATGCACACACGCACGCACGCACACACACACACACACACACACACACACACACACACACACACACACACACACACACACACACATACACACATCCACTGACAGAGTACCAACACAAGTCTCCCTCTCTATATCGCTATTGAGACCCTGCCTGAATTTGAGTGGCATATTTGCTCCGCCTGGCTAGGCCTGTCTCTCCATTGTACAGACAGGTTCAACCCTCCAGCATCAAACACACACACACACACACACACACACACACACACACACACACACACACACACACACACACACACACAAACACAAACACACAGAGAAAGAAAGAAAGATAAAGGGAGATAAGAAATAAAGAAAGGGAGACCAAAAATGGGTGACAACCAAAGCATGTGCCTGTGTGTGTGTGTGTGTGTGTGTGTGTGTGTGTGTGTGTGTGTGTGTGTGTGTGTGTGTGTGTCTGTAGATAAATGTCATTGCTGTAAAAGAATAACATAATTATACTGGCAGGCAGTGTGGCATTTATGCTGTGCATTGTGGGTAATGGACCGGCATAATTGGAGTGTGTGAGTTAGTGGTTCCAGGTAAGAGCTAGTGTTCATTTTACTCCAGCTGTTTTGTTGCACATAACCACAGTCTGTATTATAACAGGCTGTAATGAAATAAATCTATTTACTTGCACTTGTTAGTCCAACATTTAGCAGTTTTGAGTTGTTTCCTGAAGTCCAAATGATTGAAAATGAAATATCTTCTATATTTATGTTTAAAGTCAGTACAATACATGAACATAATTGTGTCAGCTCTGCTCTGCAACTACAAATAGCTAAGCAATTATTTGTTTCAATGGTCCAAGGTTACACACAGATAAGTCCTTACATCACCTAAAATTGATCTGTCATGGAGAAATACTGAAGAGCTACCTAGAAAAAAAAGGGATCACTACAAAGATGAGTTTTAATTTTGTGCATTTTATATAGTAATCTCTTTTTTTAAATTTCTAACAGTGTAGCAAGTAATTTAAGTTCATTTTACATTTCAAATCATTTTTTACTTTTACCTATGATGACATATCCTTGCTAATTTGACCTCTGCTGAACTTCCACTTAAATATTTAACACTCTTTTATTCACACACCTGACTGCAGATTTGGGTATAGATCCATAAAGTAGCGAGCTCAGTCCTCTGTACAGTCCTCTGACACCATGACCCTGCACCGTCTGTCGCACACAGTCACCTAGAAGACGACACACAGACACACATACAATTCAGTATATTGCAGTATTCAATACTTTTATATTACTGTAAAGCTGCAGTGACAAAGATCGTAAAACAAATAATGTAAAGAGCACCGCTGCTATACAGGCATATGTCTTTTCAGCAGGATGCTGAGTGCAGTGCAGCTGTTTTAAGCCCTGTCTTGATATGATGAGAACACACCTGAAACATCTGTCCTTTATTTCTGATGCACTGCCAGTTGCAAAAAAACTGAAGGTGCAAATGTTTACGTGGATGACAAACAAAAAACACATATTGCTGATCTCCTCAAACCTTGGTGTATTCCTTTAATCTTGATTTTTCTCTTTGAAACATCAGTCCAGTAAATCATGTCCTGTTTGCCAGCCAAAAGCACAACTGAGCAGAAAAAGCAACAGCTGTCTTGAGCACTCATTAGCATGATATCCAATCCTCAGAGCTGCAGCCAACTTTAACAGATCCTGTGTTTGTGTGTGTGCTTGGGAACACTGGTATGCGTGGAGGTGCATGTGTGCACTGGTCTGTTCTAAGTCATATAAACAAGCACAGTGACAGCCTGCCAGAATCTCCAATGTACCTGGGGATGATGGGTAATTGGATAATGAGCTCCTGAGAGAGGCAAAGAGACAGGAT
Organism: Scomber japonicus; assembly: GCF_027409825.1. Lineage (NCBI taxonomy): Eukaryota > Metazoa > Chordata > Actinopteri > Scombriformes > Scombridae > Scomber > Scomber japonicus. Next base: position 15,190,627 of record NC_070586.1, read on the forward strand.
GACGAACATAGATAGATAGAGAGACAGAGACAGACAGATAGATAAATAGATAGAGGGGGGGGGGTGATAATAAATGATATCCTTACATCAGCTTACAACTAGATTTTGTGAGTTATGTTTATATACTGCTTAAAAATTGTGTCAACAAAAATGTATAATTTGTATGAGTTTATATTATTTTATATTATTATAGCATCCTGAGGTGTCTGATGTTTTCAGCAATGTGTCCAATGTTCCCTGGTCCTTTTGTTGTTATACAGTTAGGCTCTAAGAGAAAATGTAGGTGGACCATGAGTGATGATCTCTATACAATAGTACACTCAGGCCCTGTTCACACCTGGCATTAAAATGTGTCTTGGGTGACCTGATCACAAGTGGGCAGCTCTAAGTACAGGTTTGAATGCACCCAAGATGCATTAAGAACACATTGGGATCTGTTCGCTCAGACCACAGTCAGAGGTGGTCTGGGCCACATATGCCCACATTCTTTTTACAGTAAAGTGGTAGTAAGATGAGTGTGTCATGTAGATACTGCAAGTTTGCATGAAGACCTACTTTTGTTTTCACACCAACGGCATCATATTAAAATGAAAAACAACAAGAAGAAGCCAACAATTAAAATGCATTCTTGTGGCTGGAGAACACGAAACACACTGTCTGATTTCCATTTGGGAAGAGTTTGCAATTGTCTTCTTCTTCTTTTAATTCCTGGTAGACTAGGCACAGGAAGTGCATTGCTGCCTCCTGTTAGTGAAAAACAACAACACATTTGGTCTGGCAAACAGAAATGTTTATTTGCATGTAGAGCAGGGAAGTGATAACCAATGAGTATGTTGACGCCGTCTAATACCAGGTGTGAACTGGCGTGCTTAGAGCTGTCCACTTGTTATTGGATCTCCTAAGATACATGCTAATGAAGGTGTGAACAGGAACTCATGGGTATATTATTGTCACCAATTCCTGTTAGTTCAGGTATTGGTAGCAATAAACCTTCAGTCTTCTTTTTGTCCAATGTCAGGACGCTGAACTGAATTGCTCTAAAGAACCAACTCTAGTTAATTGGTTTGCCATGACTTAACAGTCAAATGAATGGAAACATGTCGATTTCACTAATATTTCACTAATTTCTTAAATAATTTGAGTCAAGGTCCATCAAAACTACTCTTTCATACATGTCATGCTCACCTATTCCTCTGTATTTTGGTGGGTTGGCCTTCTCATCCAGCTGTAGCTGAGTCTTGACATACTCTGTAGGGAAGGTGATGCAGATCTCTATGCCACCTGCAATTCCACCTGGAAACAGAAATCAGAAGATGTTTAATACAAAGAACATAAAAATATGCACCCATGAAACCTGAACTTATAAAATAGTGAGTGGTGAAAAATGAAACATTCACACTGGTCAGGCAGCTTTGTTGACTTCCTTACTAAACATAGCATACCATGTGTGTCTAACTGCAGCCTTACCACAACTGATTCAGTGCCACATTCCCCTATGAATTACAAGGCGGTACCATTACATCATGGATCATTACAGTGACTCCACAAATGGCTTCAACTCCATAAACATTAAAAGCACTGCGGCCGAGGGTAGAAGAGTAACGAGCTGCGCACAGATGAATCAACTGCTGCCACAACTAAACTACACAGCGACTTTACTGTCTGAGGAACGAACAGTCAACACAAGAGAAGGTTCTGTGAGGAAATCTTGCTACCTGTGAAATGTGGAGCTAATTTCTACACTATGTGTTCAGCGTATGATTTCAAAAAGGAAAATATACAGAAGGAAAATCAATGAATGAATGTGTGACTGACTGCTGCAGGGTTCAGTCGATGAGTTGAGTAGATGAGGACAAATGTCCAAAAGCGAGGCTAATGCACAATACAGATGAGTCATGAGGGGAGACTGGAGGATGCAGAGAAGGCTGACATTAATTAAATTATCTGCCTGCAGGGAGGGGCTCCATTACCCAGGCCAAGACCCTCCATTAACTCAATGACACACACACACACACACGCAGTGTAAAGAAACAAAAGAAATGTCTGGCCAAATCTAAAATAATTCTTCTGGTCTATTATGAAGAACATTTTAATGTACACAATGTGTGTTTGTGCCAAGTCAGGAAATGGGAAGTCAAAAATTGAAAAGTCTTTCTTTTGTCCCAAACTGGTCCAACGAGAAGTGTCTTCAACAGGAAGTGGTTGTAAATTGGGTTTCTGGGAATTTCCAGCTGTGACCAGATGATAATATTTATATTTAATGAAGCAAAGACATTTTTCTCCACACATGTAGCTGAGAAGCAAAAAGTTTTACTTAAAAATGTTTCCAATGCATTACGTAGAATGTGAAAAAACTGGTGTGATAAAGCATCGTTTAAATCACTAACAAAGCATACCTTTTTATTTATAGTAAAATTAGATAAACCAGGTGAAGATTGTTAAAGCTGTATTATTTGATATTATCTCACAGACCAAATTCACCATTTCTCAACCACTGGCAAAGTCTATTATTGAGTTCTTAAATCAAATTTTCTTTAAATATCACAATAAAGTTATTTCAACAAGCAACAAGCAACTTACATTGTTTCAAGATACTGACTCATTTTGAAATGCTAAATATGAGATTAGACATCTAAATCGTCTCAACACCACAGCCCCAGTTCAGCAGTGTTTCTCCTATAAACATGCACATGTGTCATTAAGCTCTTGTTTGCCCAGTTTGACACTTCTCATGTCACAGCTGCCGACACAACCTTTATCACTGCAGCACCTAGAAGCACGGTCCCTACTTGAGATACAGTCATATATTTAACCCATGGCATACGTTAGACAACTTAAACGTAGTCAGCAAAATACCAAAAAGCTCCATACATACTTAAAGGGGACGCATTATGCACATCAATATTTTTATTCTGGGGCTCTACTGAATATCTTTGCATGATTTAGACCTTTAAAAAATGTATATTTATCTTATACTGACCCTTTATGTAGCCCCTCAGTTCAGCCTCTGTCTGAAACAGTATGTTTTAGCTGCAGCCCTCCTCCCCATGAATCTACTCTGTTATTATCGGTTAGATTCTGTGAGCTGCCTCTCAGCAGGCTTCCAGCAGCTCCAGAGGCTACATAAACCTACGTTCTCCTTTACTCAAAATCCAATCCAAAATGTGCAAGTGGACAATGACTACAGTCCGTTTGCGGGCATGCACAAAAAGTCTGACGTCAGCAATTTTTAATTTACATTAACCTCACTTTAAGTTTTGGAATACTGACCATGTTATGTCCAATTTAACATACAAAACATTAGAAACCAATTTTGGTGTCTAAAATCCTAAAAAGCATCTGAAACATCTGCTTCTCTCCACTTAAATCTCCTTCACTGTGAGTGGGTGATTAAATAAAGGAAATTGGTAAGTTAAAATAGCTTTAGTGGCTGAACCACAACTTAATATACTAATTTATCCGTCACTCCATATCATTGCATTTTACCAAATTTCTAATATTGAAATATTGTATTTTAAATGTAAATCAATGCTAAATTCAATGTTAGAGCAAAATGCAGCCTTAGATTTAAACACTGAGAACGTATATTTTTGGAAAGTTTTATTACATTTTCGTCTTTTATTTATACTATTTTTATCAGATGATACACATTATTTTGAGTTTTTCACTGAGTATATTTCATGAATTAGATTCACCTAATAAGCACACTTAGTAAAGAGTAACTAAACTGAATCATGACGTTCATGTGACCACACACACACAGAGTTTAAGTGTCAAACATGTAAAAACTAATTCCTGTAATCCTGTTGGGAGAAGTGAGTAAACGTGGCCTCCTGAGACATAACAGAAATCACATGAGTTTTACAACCCTGCCCTCAATGGTGATCTGGGTTCAGTGGGTCAGTTTGTCTCAGGGTAGGAGGAAACAATAAACCTCATTCATAAATTTTCAGTTGAGATGAAGCTGCGTGTGAAAACCAACCAGCAGCCACTCAGACGCAGCGAGTCAGCGACAGATACAAACACAGCACACATGATCAATCCTCATCAGACTCACAGCGCCTGTGAAGGAAATGAAGCTTGTTTGTCTTCTAGTCCATTTTACAGCAGCACATACACACACACACACACACGTTCGCTCAAACATTTACAGATGACACCACTAAATGACTCCAGTAGAGCTGGCAAATGTGGGTTATAGGAGCAAAATGGCCATTAATCTTTATCTTCACAAGCTCGCTCTCCTCTCTTGTTCTTAATTTTTCTTTCAGTAGCACCTTTCTTCCTCCCTCCTCAACCCCCCCAACTACTCCTCTCCACACTGTCATAAAATCAATGTATCCACATAGATCGCTGACACTTACTATTACATGGACAAGAAAGTGAACTGGCATTGGAGTGATATTCAGAGTGAAAAACAGTGTAGTGCCTGATATAAAACTGCCTCCCTACAAACATGTACTGTGATGTACTGTGTAAAAAGTAACAGTCTCACTCACTGACCAGAAAGTAAATTTTATCATTTAATCAATATACTTCATGCTGCTACCACAAAGTGTATACATTTCAAGGCCAAAACTGTGTGGACACCTAGCTGCAGGGATTTGCCCCCCAGCATTAGGGAGTTCTGGTTGATGTTGGATGATTCGGCCTTGCTCGCAGTCTGCATTCAAATGAATCCAAAAGCTGTTGGATGGGTTGAGATCAGGTTCTTCTACGCCAAAATGGGAAAACCATGTCTTTAGCTGGCTCTGTGCATGGATGCCTAATCATGTTGAAACAGAAGAGGGTGTTTTTCAAATTTTGCCACAAAGTTGGAAGCATGCTATTTTCAAAACTATAATTCTCTTCTGTTGCATCAAGATTTCACTTAATTATGGGGTCAAACCAAACCATGAAAAACAGCTACAATGGGATAAGTGTGCGGACAAGGATGTTCACTAGTGCTGCAACTAACATTAGTTTTGATTATATATTGGTCAGCCAATTATTTACTCAATGAAGCAATTAAAACCCAAAGGAGGCATCTTCAAATTGCTTTTTTTCCCAACGAACAGTCCAAACCCAAAGACATTCAGTTTACTATCACAGAAAGAGCTGCAAATGATAAGTCACAGAAAATCATACACCAACTACTACTGAATGTGCACATTCACACACATTCATGATTGCAAGACACACAGAAGTACAGCCACTCATTTTCCCATACAGTGGCACAGAGGAAGCCAGGGGAGCAGGCAGTCAGCCAGCTGACAGGGAGGAACAGTTTCTGAAATCCTGTCCTGCCTCCTTCAGTGACTCTAATTAGCATCCAACACATCTGGTCCACTAAGAAACTTCCTTTTTTAAACAGAACTGCCACTCTAGCATATATTTTGGATATGACAGTTTCTAAATACATTTGAAACTCAATTTCTTTCAAAATATTGTGTTTTTAGACAGTTTGTTGCCTCGTTAAGTCCTGTGTATATTTATAAGCACTGCTGCTGTAGACCCATTTTTTATTTTGAGTGCTGCCATTTTTGACTACATTAAACTTAGACAATAAAACCCAAACAGTCAGAAATGTGTTTCCATGTGTGTATGCTTGTGTGCGTGTGAAAATTAATAAGTAGTTATGCAGCAGAACCTATCTGTTATTCATCCAGATGTTCTTTATTTAGACTATTATCTTACTTTAATTCTCTGGAGGGATGAGAGAAGTGGGGAAAATCTGAGGGAAAGATGTTATTATGTCCACATCTCCAGTCCAAACATAGCCAGAGGACTGATGTACTTCAAACGAGGTGTCCTATTAATAGACACGTAATATTTCTGTTTGCCTCACGCGAAAGATAAAAAAGAATTATTCATCTGACGTCTGGCCTTTTAGGCTTCCTCTGTCCTGAACAGCAGTCCCCAATGCTACACTGATGCTTAATTACAGGAGGGATGTTGATTAATTTTACATGGGATCTGCTTTAACTGCTTATGAGCCTGGAGCATGCAAATTATACAAAGATTTACATGATCAGGACAACTACGTTCAAGCTGTTTTGACAGTGTGTACAGTTGTCGACAAGCCTGATCACACTTCAAGGGCCAAAAAAAAATGTGTTTCATTGCTTCAATTCACATACCTGGTTGATCGATAACCTAACTGGATTGAACTGTTGATTATACTGGTAAATTAACTTGCAGAAGCTTGTAATCCAGTTTTCTTCATTTCGATCACAGAGAATTGTCACTCCAAACCTCTGATCTACGCAGCTTTGAAGCAACGTTCAGTTCATTTTTTTTGGTTTTCTGGCCCACAATTTTACTCTTTTGGCTCTCTCTCACTCTCTCAAAAGCCACAGGTCTACCTAGCAGGCAAAGAGCTAAAGAGCAAGATATTTCCCTCTGGAGTTAGTAGAGAGCAAAACAACCCTGTTGCTCATCTCATGGTAAGAAAAGTGTTTTGGCAAACATCTTTCATGTTTTGGATGTACCAATAAGGCACTTGTTTGAAAATGGATTACCACGCAGTGATTACATAACTTTGATAAATGATGATGGCAGCTAATTGTTCACTGAGATGGATCACCTATACTGAGCAAGTTTATCAAGATGATCAATCTAAAGACTTTCAGAGTGCTTTAGAAAAGGTTTTTTTTCAATATTACGTCATTTATAATTACTGCTATTATAATACATGCTAAATCATCACAGTGGATCATTCATGAACCTCTAAGACTAATGTTAAAAACGGGTGTCTGTACTGAGGTGTCTGTTCTATATTATGAATTCCTGCACTAATTTCTACATTGCCCTGAGTTTGTGTGTCTGTGAAGGCGGCATCTAGCTGACAAGCTGTTACGATGGGGTTGGTTGGGGGATGAACAGGGAACTGCACTGTGATTTATTATCTCGCCTCCTGGTAATCGGGGTCTGTGAGAAGCAGAACAGCGAAGGGGAGTGGACAGTGTGCGTTGCCTGTGACGCAAGGCAACAGGGAGTCAGCGCACACTTTTGATGAGCCCTCTGAGCCTGAGAGATGACAGCCACTCAGAAAACCTAACTGGCTGCCCTGAGGCGGGAGAGAGAGTGAAGGGAGGGAAGGAAAAGGAGGCAAAGAGAGCAGAAAAAGTCACATAAAACAACCTTTGTCTCAGTGGAAATTGCAATTTATCAGGAAATCAAGTTATGAAAGAAACTTTCTCTTGCTCTCCATCCCTGACCCTCCTGAGGAGACTGGTTTTAACAGAAAGCTACACCAGTGCATGAATGCACGACAGTCAGTGAATCAGGACCCATCTATCCCGCTCTCTCTCCCCCTCAGGCCTTGCACAGATAAAACTCGACCTCTTTCCATGTCTCAACTTCAATGGCTTCATCACTAGTGGCTGCCAAGAGAAGACTTGAGCTGACCAATGGGAGCAAAAAGAGCTCGCAGACTTCTAAAAGCTTTACAAATGTACAACGTGCACCCCTCCTCCCCAACCACGTCTATGTGGGCTCTCTAATGCATTAAGCTTTGACCTTCTACTTCTTGCTTTGTCTACTTAGAGCCTTCAGGCATGTACAAGTGATTCTCTCCCTCCACACAGACATACTGCTAACCATAACAGATAAATCTGAAGTAGCATTAGCATGTCAAAACACTGGCAGAGGTGTCAATTGGATTTATTATCCGTCACAGCTGAGTGAGAAGATGTTTTTTTTTATATCCTGACACTGTAAAGCATCAGCTGTGGTTTTTGACTGATAATATCTCAGGTCAATGAGGGTAGTTCATCTATCGCTGAGTCATGCCAGAAAAGCTCTGAAATATGTGCTTTCACCAGACTACACATACTGACCCACGTGTTCATTTCCAAACCTTTGAAAGACAGTGAGAAATCAATGTTTCCTTGTCAGAAAGACAGAGAGGATGCAATCACACCACGGTTGCAAAACGGGACAGACAGGCTCAAGACCAGCTCAACGGCACAGTGGGGGAAACAGGGAGCAACATGGGGCCATATCCAGTCAATCAAGCTGCCTGGGACTGACGGGGGAGGGGAAAGGTCTCACCATAGGCACACTTCCAGTCCTCAGCAGCTGATAGGACGGCTTGACTCAGGAGAGGAGTTTTTTTTTCTCATTCACACTGCTCACCACAAAATCATAAACTCTGCTTCTTGAATAAACTTTGCGTAAGAATCAGAGGGTCTGTGACCATTGTAATGACTGAGTGACATGAGCACATTTCATTTTAACGTAAGAATGAATAAAAGGGAAAAGGAGTTGTATCAAAGAAATACTGTTTAAACTGTCCATCACTGTTTAAATGATTTTTAATACAGTTAGAAAAGCCAAAAGTTACACTCAAATGTCTTTTTTGTTTGACTTTTTTTGTTACACATTATTTCTGCCAATGTTTTGTTATCTAGTTTGCTTGTACCTTGTAGCATGTAACCCTGATCTCAATAATCTGAATTTGAATTTATCATTAGATCAAAAGGTGTTAAACCACAGATTTTTACAGCTTTTTAAATCATCAACATTAGAGCAGCACTGATAACCCAATTAATGGATTAGTCTATTAATAGAACATCAATTGCCAACTATTTTTATAATTGATTCATCGTTTTGAGGGTTAGGGTTTGGTTTTTTTTAAATGATGGAATTCAGTGATTCAAGCTTCATAAAAGTAAATATTGTCTGAGTCTTTGGTCCTCTGTGATATTAAACTGAAAATGTTTAGGTTGTCGACTGCTGGTCGGAACAAAACAAGACATTTTAGGTTGTATCTTGGGCTTTCTGAAACTTTTTAAAAATCATTTTCTGACTTTTTAAAGATTAAGTGACTTAACAAGAAAATAATAATTATAATAATAACAGATTAATCGATAATGAAATTTTGTCAGTTGCAGCCCTTATTTATATTAAATAATATAACAACCTGCTTTCATTCGTGCAAACACTTATTAAATCCTTCACTTGGCATTCATGCAAACAGTTAATTTTCAATCTTCAATCAAAAGGAATTCATCCAAAACACTGAAATATTCAGCATGAAACTGCCAGAGCACAAGGCTGAAATCAGCAGCATGCTGCCAAATCTCAGCATGTTACCTCAATACAGAAGCACCTCCAAGAGCCTCTCAAATCACCTAGAGCTGCTGCCCCCTGATCATCAACACATGAGGGGGTCGAACAGTCGCAGAGGAGGGCAGGAACCTCAGCAGGGATAAACCCACGAATCACAGGAATGGTTAAAATAAGCATGACTGAAATAGTGTTGTGATAAGTCAATCAATCAGTCAGTGTGTTATAATGTCTCAGTCATTTGTCAAGTAAAAATACCAAACTGGTGCTGGTCACAGCATGAAGGCAAAGATGTGTTTGGTTTCATATCAACATAAAATAAATTGTTGTTTTGGGTTAAAGATCAGACTTAGCAGATTGTTTTACTCTGGTCATTTATGAGAGGCATTTTTCATTATTTTTCACCATTTTATTGACTTCATATCCTAAAACAGATCAAATCATGAACAGATGGATTTTGCCTGTTCATCATGGAAATTTTAAGCCAACTTGTACAAGAAGCGATTAAAGAAAACTGGAAATTTAACAATTCCATGACCACTGGGTTGATGAGGATCATGTGATGTGACCAAAAGCTCAATAAAAGCTACTGAACTGATCTAATAGTGCAACTGGTTTCTCAACTGCTGCATCCTAGGTCAAAATGAACTTTGAGCATTGATGTTGAAGGTGCATCTCGTGTTCAGATCACCATCACACATTAGCTGAGACCTTTTTGTGAGTGTCCTCTACCTTGCTGCATACATCACCCCACTCTAATAGCATTATGTGAAGTGCACTTGAGAGTGATCTTTAGATTAGATGGATGAAATCACATCAGTGTAGCAGCTAAAGATCTGACATGACAAAACAGTAGCGCAGAAGAAGAAAACACTGCTTTCATTGAGCTGTGGAGGCCTTTTTTTGCATTTTGCTTGAAGGGTAACAGGGTCAAACATAGATTGAGAATAAGTGGCATCAGATGGAAAATGTAATAACTCTTAATACCTTGTTCACCAGCTTGATGTCTATGTTTAGAAACTGAAATGACAGCTCTCACACAACTCCACAAATCCAAGTCTCTCTCTCTTTCTCTCAGAAGCTTAAAACGAAACATGTCATTTGAAAGAGAAAGGCTCTGATTAGGTTTCACCCTTGCAGCAAAACAAAAATAACACAATGCTATAAAGCGAATATAACTTATTATATGCAGCAGCGATCTTGTTTTTTATGTTTTGGATTAAAGTAGTCTATATGGCTCAGTGTAATTTATGGAGTTATAAACGATATTTACCTATTCTTAGCCTGTTTGTAGGCACATTATGAAATTTCGACATGTTCTTAAACTGCAGGCTATAGACTGGACCTAACAGTATCTTCCCCATTATAATGTGATACCAGGAAGTTTCCATCAGCGTGTAAGGTTTTTATCTTTAACACTATCTGTTATTAGTACACTTCTTCGCTCCGCTGCGCACCACACACACACGCTAGACAAAGTATCTAAGACATTAATAGCGCTTTATTCTACTGCCACACCAAACCACTGTTCCTCAGAGACATTTTGACCAACTCTGACTCTTCCGTGAGACCAATAGTGATGAACTTACCTGCCAGGATCGCCTTTCCCGGGTGAGTTAATTTCGCTTTCCCCGCCGGCGCCGCTGCAGCAGCCAGACAGCGCGGTCTGTGAAACGGGCTGATAAATGTGCCTTTTCCCTGCATTGTTTCCAGAAAACACACACACACACTAAAAAAAATCTACGCTGAGCTCTTTTTAAATGTCGTGAGCTTTTATCTTAAAAGTGGTTCAGTTTGCAGTTTTGTTTTTTCAAGTCGACTGGAGCGCGCAACACATGGAGAGCCTCCGTCTGGTGCGCTTTCCTGGATGCAGGTGATCTCAGATGCGTCTGGCGGACCTCTCTGTGGACAGTGGGCGTATACTGGGACTGTCAAGGAAGTTGGGATCCTCTTAATTCAATGAGCTGTTATTTGTAACCATGGCAACTCTATCACGACAGTAGTGCGTAATAGTGCAAAGCAAACCGGAAGCGAGAAACGGCGGACAAATAGGTGTATCCGTATCCTGCTGCTGCGTGGGGACTTTGTAATTTCACCTCAAGGCGGGTGAACTGAAGCAACCCTCGGAGTGTGTGGTGTGATATGTAGGAGGCAAGCTGGCTGTTTATATGAGCGCAGGGTGAGAGGAGACCGGTGGCCACTTCTGTACCACAACAGAAGAAGGGCGGGGCGCAGCGTCTCTCTCTCTCTCTCTCTCTCTCTCTCTCTCTCTCCTCACTGTCTGGTTTATCATATGAAAGCATCTCTGCGAGGAAGAATAAAACCGGATTGCCCTGTTATTAAATCTTTCACCGCCACAACCTTAAACATTCCCCTGAGCAGTAAGCAGTAATCTGTCAGCCACACCCTTCCCAAACAAAGAGGCTGCAGCTCTCATTGGGACTGAAACCATCAATCAGGTCTGGGCTGCTTGGTGATCAAAAATGTCAGCCTGGCTCTAGTAAAAGTATGAAAATAAACGTGAGGCTGAAAATATGTTGCATAATGTTAAGAGCTGTAGAAGTCTCCACCCAATCCCTAAAAAACACACAAACAATAGAGGCTGATCCCTTTAGAGCAGTGGTTCTCAAAGTGAAGGGGTCCCAGGGGTGCTTGAGTGGTTTCCATGGTGCTAACAGCAATAAGAGGAATAACACAATGACAAAAAGTATGACTATTTTGGTCATTGGTTTTTGTACACTTCCTGTTATAAAAAAATTTACCAGCACAAATCTTATCAGATGAGGCTCCGTAATCTACTCTGTGTCCTTGATGTGAAAACGTTTGGGAACCACTGCCTTAGAGAGACTGTAAATCTTTTCCTGACATGAATGAATGAAAATGCACAAAGGACACTGTGTGTAAACTTTATTCCTCTTTCTGTATGCATGACTTGTGCAGATAAAGGGAGTGCTTCATATTTGCAGCTCTGGTTTCTTTTTGCTTTCCGCTTTGACAAATCCAGAGTGGACACCACTGTAACAGAGCTCAGCGTATCATACAGGAGGACTGTCGGACAGAACGGGGAGTAAACAATCAACCAAACTGTCACCACGTTGAGCAGCCTTGCCTTAAGACCATTTATTATTAACCTGCTGTTTTTGCATTTTGTCCTTTTTCTTACAAAAATCATTACGCTTTGTTTAAGACTACAACAATACACTATAGACAATACATACGGTATTCCATAATATTTGACTTCTTTGATTAGTTAGGTATTTCAATATATCTTAAATTATACACTGCTTTCAGTACAATAATGTTTTTTTTTTAAACCAACTGGCACCAGGACATGAGCTAATGTTCCCCTGTTTGTTTTGATCTCTTCAGTCTGTCTGCTGTTGGGGTGTCATCACCGTTTTCTGTTAGTCGGGTGAGAAAGTTTCATTGTACATCACTTAGTTTTTGACACAACATTAGTAATACTTGATATACTTGAGTGTAACATGAAAATTGTGCTCCTGGTTGCAGCATTATAGTTTGGCAGCACATGCACAGACTACAGCATTTTTATAGCGTTTTTTTTTTTAATCATTTCATCCTTTCTTTTTGTCTTTTTTATCACTTTTATCCTGAAACGACAGACGTCCAGTACCACAGAGCCTGAAAAGTTGACTGATGAGATCAACCGCACACGGTTTTGCGGCTGCAAGGGAGTGGAAATTTCATTGAGTGTCTCATGGTTTAGTGACCTATCCCTCAAAGGCTTTAAGAGGCTACACACACACACACACACGCACACGCACACGCACACGCGCACGCGCACGCGCACACACACACACACACACACACACACAGACAGTACCATAACCTCATAAACAAGTGTTCTTAGTCCGTTTACAGCATAGCCTTGTTTGAAATCAATCTGTACCTGTTGTGAAAGGACAAACAGAAAAAAAACTATTGCACAGTTACCGTCTTTCTAATCAGAGCATGAGACAGTTGTGAAATTAAACATGAACAAACAAGCCCATTTTTTTTGCCTCCTCCGCCTCTTCTATGTATATAAGGCTGTAGCAGTGCTTCTGGAGGGAGGGGAAGAAGCACAAGCCCCCATGCGCCTCAGTAACAAAGTCTCTTCCTCATCAGTGCTGAAAAAAAGAAGAAATAAAACAAAGAAAGCTGCTCTATGATTAACAAAGTCTACATGGAACAGCAACAGGACAGAGTGGTTTGGTGTCACTAATGTTATCTTCGGTAGGTTAATTCCTCTAAGAAGCTGAGAGGTGACTTCATGCTGTGTAGGTCAGTGATGCAGTTATTACGTCCAAGTGGAGAAAGGCGTCCAACAGCCGTGATGCCATCCTTCTGTATTGAAGAGGGGAGGAGGGACAGATGAAGGGCTGAGAAGCAGTTTCTATTGCAGTTCAGATGAAATTGGGTGGTGTCTCGTCCCGGTGAAGTTTCAGTTGGCCAGCTGAGACCCAGAGCAGCACGGTTCAGTGTGGATCAGGTCTTTGTGGTGTGTGAGTGTGTGTAAGAGGGGAGATGGGGAGAGGGGTGGAAGAGACAAGTTCAGTCCTCTACATGTTGAAGCCGTAAGCGGGCTGAGCAGGGTAGCCCGCAGGTGCAGCAGCAGCAGCAGCAGTGGGGTAGCCCGCAGGTGCAGGGGCGGCCGCAGCGGGGTAGCCCGCAGGTGCAGGGGCGGCCGCAGCGGGGTAGCCGTAGCCTGCGTACGCCGGCTGGGGAGCCACTTGAGCAGGAGCGGCAGTCAACATCAGCTGCTGGCCTGAACACACATACATGCACAGAGGGTTGCATGTTAGTTGTAAAAAGTGCTCATTGCTTTACTGTTTTGTCATCAGATTTTAAGTTAAGGTGACATAAAGGCACAATTTCCAGGTCTATGTTTATATTCTGGGACTCTACTAGAATATATTTGCATGACTTGTAATTTTTAAAAAAATGCCTTTTTTTCTAATACTAGCTCTTTATGAAGCCCCTCAGTTCAGCCATTGTCTGAAACAGGCTGTTATAGCTACTGTCTCTTTAAGACACCCCTCAACATTTTACATACATTCATCTCAGGTTTTTTTATTCATCATTAACATAGACATTCAATATAATAACAGTATAAAATAACAGAAAATCACAAAAAGTTTTTAAGTGGTGCTCTTATGGTTCATCGCTATTCTAGCAAAAGAAGAACCATTAATGATCTGACTAATTTAAGACATGCAGTTTCTCCTCTTTGGCACCACCATTTATCCCTTATATCTTGCCAAAAACTGTATTAAGAATCCAATATGAGCGAATTAGTTTTTCCAGTGACAAGCTGACTCCCCCTACAACAAAAATGCCTAAACCAAGGAAACAACAGAACATTCCCTTCATCCAATCAGTATAAATCTGGTAATGATGTGTTTTACCCCAGGCTTCATAGCCTTAGACAGATAAACATTGCAGCTCACATCCTGCTGTTTTCACAGCAGGCGGCAATTTTCTCCTATTTAGGAACCACAAGCGTCTGCCCCTCAGGGTGACGCACTGCCTGTAAACCTACCAAACACCATCGGCTGAGGCTCTGTCACCTCGTCTTCAGTTTTCCTTTGGCTTTCAGCCTCCTCCAGTTTGTCCACCTGAGGGCAACAAAGACAAGAGAGATCAGACATCACTCTCTCATGTTCTCTACAGAACAAGAGAACGTCTTGTTTCATACATTGTAGGTATCCTACAGAAACACTATACTTCATGTACTCAGCTTTGCAGGCCATTCAAATGCTAATTTTATCGCTAATGCAGGTTTCCATATTTTTCTTACTGTCAAAATCTGTGTGTGCAGAGCCAAACCAACAATAAATTGATCCTACTTGCAAGTAGTGGTAGTCTCCAAAATCTCAAAGTACTTGGAGGAATCTAAATTGCAGCACAAAGTCAAGAAGAACAACCACATTTCTGTGCATGCACAGTCTTCTGCTTTACAATTAAACTCCCTCTCCTCAGACTGAAAACATGATCACTGTGTTAAGTCTTTCAAGCCCATTCTAAACAAACTAACATGCTCATACTCTTCATAATATAAGGAACATGTCACCCAGTGCAGCAGTGTGGCTCATTGTCATGTTTAATAGGTTTTTACAACAATGTAGGTCTACGACACAGAGTAATAACATATATCAGGCTTTGGTATAGACACACAATACTTATAAGTAGGATGAGTTCATTGTTGGTTTGGCTCTGGACATGAGATAAGAAACATTGAAAATCACCAGCTATGTCCTTTAAATTATAAATAAAGCTGTTTGCTGGATACCTACAATCTAGTGATAGCAGTGATGTATCTTTTATTTTTTAAACTCAAATGATAATTTCTTTTGTGATGTACTATAATAGATCAAAAACTCTAATACTACAGTTATAAGACTATGCTGGAGTCTTGACAAGTATAAGCACTGACAAGTATTTCTGGCTAACAAAGAAGATTTGTCATACTCACTTTTTAAATACAATACTACATACAGCACTGCAGCTACACTGAAGTTACCTAAGAGAAGATGCCATGCAGGTTTGGTGAGAATTTCTAATACAGTTTCAAGTACAGATGTTAAGTCCACAGTCTATGCACAATTAAAGAGGCAGTTCACACAAATCAAAAACAACAAAAAACAAAACAAAATAATAATTTCCCACTTGACTCCTTAAGATATCTAGCCATTAAGGTATATTTGCTGAGATGTCTGCCATCACCCCAATTAAAAGGGACTTGCTCAAAGCATCAAAAAATGACATTTTAAAAAACGGTAAATCCTCATTGCTGACACAATGTCATTAATTAGAGTCATCCCTGTTTTCCTAATTTCCTACATTAAGAAAACTGTTAACAGGGAGGTCAGTGGATCATCGTGAATAACCAGGACATCGAGTTACTAAATTGTCAATTTTTTTGCCCTTTGAGCATCACAGATCCAGAAAAAATGAAACTATCTTCATGGTTGGATACAACAAGGAGTAAAAAGGGAAATGTTTTGTGATTTGGATGAACTGACTCTTTAAAAAGCAGTATTAGAGGGGGATTTGAGGTTAAAGAAATATTACATTGTGTATTAAGTGAAGAAAAAAACTATACATGCCTACAATGCTGACACTACATTTCCAGCCATTCACAGTTAACATTGTATCAATAAATGGCAATTACAGCTTCCACATGCATCTCATTCGTTGCTGTAAGCAGGCCCTCCTCACAGATTTTCATTGTATGGAGTGTATGCTGCTGGAATAAAAGCTACCAATTAAAAGCTCACAGGTTAAGCTCATCCTTGCCAGGCATGTTTATGCAGTGAGTTTGGTTGCGGTGCCAATTTCCCTAGTCGCTGAGTGCAAAGAAATGTTCAGGCATTGTGCTTCAACCGTGGAAAAAGCTGAAGACAAAAAGGTTTCTGATGTAAGTGGAGATCCGTTTAAACAATGGGCCATGGCATTTAAATGCAGGAATTTCTTTTGAGTCATGATTGGAAGAGATGGGGAAAAAAAGTTTGGAGAAAAGAATGAAGTTTAAATAACACCTGTGAAGCACTTGTCTTTATATGGCTCCAAAATATTATATAGAGAGAGTAAGAATGGAAAGAAAATTCCAAAAGTGCCTGATCAGTGAATAGAAATTGATTTTAGTAAATAAAACAAGACATTCCTGTGCTGCCTGTTTGATTGCTCACAGATGAGAGACATAGCTGCAAAAAAAAACATCTGGTAAGACCATACTGCTATCTCATGGTGTGTGTTTTTTCTATTTTGTAGTAAAAAGGAGTCCTCATTTCACTTCCCGCGAGGCTGTATTGACTCCATTCCAACCAGTTTGGCCAGTGATGTAAGAAACAAATTGTTTGGTCTCTAGAAAATAAACTGTCTGATTAGCAGAAATAAACTGAAAACAATTCCCAGCAAAGTTAGTGTTTGTAGCCCTGCACTGATGTAACAGCTCAAAATTTAGATTATAACTTGTTAACCATAAGTTAGAAACATGGGGATGCATCTAACAAGTCTAGAGTGGCTCTCTCCCCTTAGCCACCTTTATTTATGTTCTTTGGAGAACATAAGACAGGTGGAAAGATCACTCAGTCTCATAATATCGTCTAAACCTTATCAATTTGCGTCAGAACAACTGAAGGTATCAGTATCTGAGAGACATTCATAAAAAATGCCACATAAGACTTGATGCAGCCCCATAAAAGAAGAGTTAGAGAGGTGAGAGGTATCTGTTAGGCCAGGAAAAGCTAATCCTGGTCATGAAGATCTGAAGAATGGTGTGCAGGCTTTAGTTCCCAACATCAACACAGTGTTGGAATTAGTGGGGTCTCAACTGATTCAAGACTTCCATTTCAGACCACACTTAACCCTCTGGATATACAGGAAATATGGCAGCTGGAGGAGTTCAGCGTCACACAATTCAACCATAGTGTAAAAATGCTGGGAATTCATTATCAGCAGCATCCATGATCCTTAGCTGTTGGATATTTACCCAAAAGCAGCAGCTGATTATATTTCCATTGTTAACAGGTAGCTGATACAGCATTGCCTTCATGTAGTGGTTTTCATGAACTTCTGCAACTATTTGGGGAATTTCATCCCTAATCAAAATGTTTTAGGAGCAAATGTCCACTGTAGGAACTGCAAAGGAGTTTAAATTCAACTTTTCTATTCCATTAGCTTGGTGCCTTTTTATATTGCCACTGAGACAGCAGTGTTTTTCTGGCTGCTGCTTCTTTTTTTTCATTAGGTTGTTTCTGCTAGACTGCCATAAAACTTCACCTGAAAATGAAAATTCATTAACCCAAACGAACAAGGACAGCTTCCCAAGGAGGATAATTTGGAAACTGCTTCCAGTCGATAAACTCAAAATTAAAAACATGTTGTGTTGGTGCTGAATTGGAACAAAAGCCTGCACACATACTTCTACTACAGCTCTCCAGGACCAGAGCTAGTTAGGCCGTACTCAGTCTACAGTCCATGCTAGGTTCCTACATCAGAAACCTAAGAGACAAGTTACAACAAAAAACAAACAGAACACATAAGAGAAATAAAAAGAGGGCCAGAGACCGTCACCTGCGCTGCAAACTCATCAACCTGGAAAAGAACCCAAAGAGATGACCTCAAGTGACCTCACATGTCTACAGGTCAACATTTTAGGAAACTGGCAAGACCATGATTCAGAGGGAGTTTAATATTACTGTTAAGTAAACTTAAATACTTGTCTTCTTCCACTTTCTCATCTATTAGTAGACCTGGTATGACATGCTGTATATAAAAATATTCTTCATGACCTGTTGTTCAACACCTCCAGAGCAGGGTTTTCAATGTCTGATGCAGTATGCCCCCCTCTTAGATAAGACTGGGTTTCAGTAATGTGTTAAAAATATTGATAGTGCAACATATTACAAATTCACATTAATGGATTTTGTTATTCTTTGTTTCCGTCTTACTTCAATTTGAGGGGTAATTATGTACTCAGTTTTGGAACTACAGCTTCCACAATCCTTTGGGGATGTAAACAGGATGTACAGACCAATATGGCCATGGATTCAGTGACTTATATATGGGCTACAACTTGAGCCCTGTTTTTTTAGTACCTAGTAGGTAGTATGCGTATTTGCTATTAGCAGTTCCTGTTTACAATGTAAACATGAATGTGCAGGCAACCATCACTGGATTACTTTGATACTTAAGAAAACATAATAATGTGATAAGTCCTGATGTATTTTTTCTATGATTTGTAAGTGGATTCCTTGACTGAGATTTGAAACAAATTGCGTCTGTCTTTCGATCCATGCTCCACCTTCAACTATTTCGCGCCCGCCTGGGGAGGCGCACCTCAGTTTGAAAACCTTTGCTCCAGAGATATTACTATTGTGGATTATTGTCCATCTCTCACCTTTAGGGACAGGTTTCTACAGGAAATTAAACAATCTAAGAAAAATAAATCAATTTTAGTACACCGTAAAATGTAACATGAAAAGGTGTGTGTTTCTTTTTTAGGAATATCCACTAATTAAACATCATTTTGCAAAACAAGTTATAGCATAAACTAAGGAAACTGTGCTGATTTTCAGTTGAGTACCAACCTTGGTGAGGTACTCTCTCATGACCTGGATGAAGTACGGCATGGCAAAGTCCATGATGTTGTGCCTCCAGGCCAGCTCCAGCACCACATCAGGGTGCAGCAGGTCATAAGAGGCGAACAGGCAGGCGGCAAAGCACTCCTTCCTGCCCTCCTCCAGGAACCACTGGAGCAAAGTCTCTGCCAACTCAGCATCTTTAGACTCTGCTGCATACAGCATGGCATCCTAGGCAAGACAAAGGTGTGGAGTTAATTGACTGGTTAAGATAAGATAAGACAGACTTTATTAATCTATAAATCTATATTATATCTATATTATATATATATTATAAGGAGATGGCCATTGGTGACTGATATTTTTGTCCTATCTTAACTTGATGTTTGCCAGTCCATGTATCTGTCTCCAGATAATGAACATAGGTATATCTTAAGTATAAACAAACAGTGCCATCTATGTGGGCTTGGAGGTATTGTGTGTTTGTGTGAAGGATTTACTGTCGGAGTATAACAGGACTTTTCTTTTCTAAAACATTTTCTTTGAATGTATTTTTCTTACCTTGTAGAGTTTGTCCTTCTTGCAGAGTTCTACACTCTGTCTCCAGCGGTTGTTGCCCTTGTACAGGTAAGCAGCAATGCGTCTGAACTCAATCAGTTCATGTTTCTCTAACCTCTGTGCCAGACCAATGGTGTCAAAGTTGTCGTAGGCATCAATGGATGCTCTCAGGCCCTGTAGGTAACACATAATAAAAAGTTACATCTCAGGTTCAGAACAAAAAGCATGAATGGATGAATGGAGACACGATCCAGTAAATTCATTATAACTGGATGTCAGCAGTGCCATCTAGTGGTCACAGTAACTGTAGAGTTTCAACTATAAGTGACATGATACATTTTACTATCAAAGATAATAAAACCTACAACATTAATGTTAACACTTAAAAAGAAAGAACTGACATAAATCACAAACACTGCTCCAAATATGGCTGTCATGAGATCAAAGGAGGCCCAAAGAGGCCAGATCATCAATCAATTATTTCATATGTGAAGAGGAAAAGTCTTACAAATCACACTTATCAATAAGGGAGGCACAGTCTAAATATGAAACAAACAAGTTACTGTTACTTCAAAGTGTATCTGATTAATTGATTAAGTGTTAACGTTATTTTGTCAATTCTCTAATATTAACATGAGTAACAGAATGGCGAAGAGACCTGGTAGTCCTCCTCCTCTGTCAGCAGGTTGTTGAGAGCTTCATTGACGGACTTGTTGTTGTGATTCTGGACAGACCTCAGGTAGGGTTTGACCAACTTCAGCTGGTTTACCTGGTCAAGCAGAAACAAGTCATATCCTGTCATGTCAACAATACAAACTGTAAAGAAAAAAGAGAGAGGAATCATTCATAGAAGCTGACGATTACCTTGCTGAAAAAGTTGACGGCTCGGCTATGATCCAGCCGTGGAGACAGTATAGTCAGCAGGTCATTGAGTAGGATCGGCTTAAACTCCAAGTAAAAGGTAAGAGATTTATAGTACAGCTCCACATTGGCAACCTGAGGAGAAAAAGAACATGTAAATATCATAAACATAAGTAAAGATGTTTGACAAGGAAAGTAGTCAGCAAATACTTCAACAGTTTACCTTAGCAATAATGTCTTTGAAGAGCCCTTCTTTCCACGCATCTGTTGGATGAGACATCATTGTGATGACAGCATTATCGTACTCCTCATATTTATCATAAAGGAAAACCAGCTCTGCCCATAAGTGAGACTGTTCTGCCGCACGAAGTACCTGGTAAGCAAAAGATACAGAAATACGTGGGGTCATGATACATCCACAAAAAACAGGAATCTTCTGTGCACAGTATCCTTGTGTGTGACGCTTCCTTTGATTTATTACCTTTGGGATGTTGACTCTGGACCAGAAGAGCTCCAGGTGCTCTCTCATCTTCTGAGGTTTGAATTTGGAGTAGAGGATGGCAAGTTCAGTGAACATGCCCATGTGAGCCCGCTCCAGACCCAGTGCGGCCTCTAGCAGAGCAATGAGCTCCTCAAAGTACCCGCGATCCTGGTAGTAGCTGATCAGGTCCTCCAGCTCGTCAGCGTGGATCACTATGTGGAGACCGCAGATCTGTGCCAGCCGAAACTCCTCACCATCCACACATGCAAAACACACCTGATAGAAAAAGGAAGGAGGCGAGAACGACCGATGAGAAAGGAAAACAGCAGACATAAAAGAGGAAATACAAGAATGTAAAATATAGCATCCTGTAAGTGCAGTAGTGCAGACCAAGATCAGAACACACAGTCATATAAATAAAATCAATTATTCTTGCTGAAAAGCTGAAACATGATACTAAGGTTCTCTGCCCATGTTCAAAGGCAAATTACTACTTATCTAGTAAAATTTGGACACTTCATTATTTTAATAATCACAAAAGCGACAATATTTAGTTAGCATTCAACTGGTAGAGCTCACATGAAGCTCTGACTATGCTGAATCCGAATATATAATATAAATAAGGTTTTTAAGTTAAACCAGTATTGTATTGTATTGTTCTGAATTAGATATAGTTGCCTATGTAACTCAGAATATAGATTACAGTATTGTTTCTACTTACTTTCTACCACAAACATCTTTCACATACTGTATATATTCTGTATTAGTTAGTTCATATGGGAATATTCCAGATGCCTTGTGCAGCCTTTTACACCCCAAACCATTCTCACACTGCTGGGTTAAGGTTCGATGCGCAGAGGTTAGCTTTATGTTGTGAGCCAGTTACCTCTTTCCATGTCCGTGTGCTGTTGGCTTTCCTGGCACTGTCCACAGCGGCCTGGTACTCTCCAAGATGGACTAATGTAGATGCAAGTCGAGCAAAGTTTGACACGTTGTTGTATAAGAGCTTGGCTGCTTCATACATCCCCTCCTCATAACATCTATCGCCCACCTGTAGAGGGACAGAGAGAGAGAATCACTAGATGTATGTGTGGTTACTAGTTAGGGTTACAATAGCTACATACATAATAGCTTAGCACTCGAGCTGTGATGTCTTTACTTACCTGCTGTATGTGAGCATTGTTGGGCCCACTGACAAACTCTTCCAGCTCAGCCAGACGGTTTGTTTTAGCCAAAGCAAAGATTAGCTCTGTCTCGACGTACGACTCCCTGGCCTTCTTTCGAGCCATCTGGAGGAACTTAACCAAGTCTTCCCAGTTATCTGTGAAACACAAATGACATCTTAAAGATCAATGCTGATCAATTACATTAAAAAAAACACTCAATGTGAACTGCTAGTGATGCTAAAAATCAAAGGCTTACTGTTCTTGCTGGCTGCGTTGACCACTTCCATGTATGCTGAGGGGTCAACAGCTTTAATATAAGAGTCAATCGCCTCTTTGACCAGGTCCCTTTGCAGCTGAGCTCTGGCTAACTGGCTCCACACGGCAGGCTCATTACAGCGCTCAGCAAACTCATAGGCCCGATCTAAGTTCCCTATGTGCTCTATCAGTACCTACAGAAAAGAGGGGAGAGGAAAGAGTTGCATTATATGATATGACATATATGTAACTACACAAGACATAAAACACCAGTAATAAAATTGAGTTTTACTTGTTGTCATTTACTGTTTATGTCCAGCACTAAAGTAAATACTGCATTTTTCACCAGCAGCAATCACCAGCACAGCTCTTTATGACTCATAATGACAAATTAAATTTAGACACCATGATTGATACTTTTAATGAAATGCATGTTTTTGCTGTAAGGGAAAAGTGCCTGCACTAAGGAAGTGCTTAACATTAAAAAGAGAATAAAGATTCAAAATGCAACTTTTGCCAAAGTGGAGTCACTAAAAATATATCTTATACAGACATCAAACTCCTAAATTTAACAACATAATTGTTAAATATAAGAAATAATCTGATGGTACTCAGATAATAGTGTCAAAGCATATCTAGTTGTAATGCATCCATTTTACCTGTATGGCTGAGGTGTTGACATCAAACTTCTTGAAAATGGCAAAAGCCTCTTCAAAGAGCTCATTACTAATGGCAATATTAGCAATATCTGGAGCGTCATAGTTGTCTAGCCTGTTGATGTACTCCATTACACGAGTGCGGTCTGCCTTGATGGCCGTCAAAATAAGCAGGTTCTGAAGGTTTCTGGAAAAATAAATGGGACAGAGAGATTATTATGAAGATTATTATAAAGATGGCAAGTGTGGCTAAATTATCATCAGTGTTATACTTTATTAGTCCCCTAAGGGAATTTTGTTTTGGGGCACATAGTGCGACATGGTTGCATAGCATTATACACAATGGACATCAGTACAATTACAATTACACAGAGACATACTGGTAGACAACACAGGACAGAATTATATCAGCAACTGCTGTGGCTAAATAACCGGGGAGGGGGTGTAAAGGCCGCTGTACCTGTGTTCACTGAAGACAGAGTTATCTAGTACAATCTTCTCCAGCAGCTCAATCAGCTCATTGGGCAGATCTGCAGTCATGAAGGCCTTGACTGTGACTGACACCTCCTCTGGGTCCTGAGTCTCTGACAGAGCTGTTTGCACCACCTGAAATTAATAAAATAAGAAGTTAGCAAAAGAAAACATATTAGTCATTCACAGTCTGCATCAGTTCGGACGTGGAGCTGGAGAAAACCTGACCTGGTCAATGAGTTGTCTCCTGTAGGGGTTGTTTTCCTCCAACACATTCGCCCAAAGTTCTGGATCTTTCCGCCGCACCAAATATCGAGCCTCACTCTTGAATAATGAGTTCTCATTGCACACCTAGTACATCAGAAACACACTTATTTAAGACTTATGTCAATATGATTTAGATAAATGATCATCTGAAATGCTATGTAATTTGAACTACACACTTTGATGAGATCCAGATCACACTGGCCTCTCTCATAGGCCACACAGGCCAAATGGGGGTCTCTCTTCTCACAGTAGCGTCCGACCACAGCACTGTCGTAGAACGGGTTCTCCTTCAGGAAACGCTCAGGTGTGTTGTTGCTGTCGATGTAGATCTTGGCCAGAGCATTGTGGGTGGCTGGCTCCTCGCAGCCCTCGTGGATACGGGACTCCAGCCATGGCAACAGAAGTTTTAACCTGAGAAGAAACAAAAAATACACCATTTTTAAATATCAGCTTAACCAAATAAAATGTTGCGCATGATTTAAAAGATGTATTTAACAGTTATTCATACCACAAGTGATTAAATCCTTAATTAAATGTTTTAATTCTCCGTTTGTTTAATTGTTATTACTCATCAAGCTTAATTTTACTTACCCTCCACTCTGCCTAACTGTCTAGACAGGTTATCATTTCCATAACTTTTATTACATTGGGGCTAGACTAATAAATTCTAAGGGATATTGCATAACTGCAATATGTGAAAATATTCTAGTTAGGCTGGCATTTTACCAAGGGATTATATAAAACTATAAACAATACTGTATATGTGCAATAATGTGGTTGGACTAGTATTCCACTAAGGGATTGAGCAGTACTGTAATGTATAATTCTGTGGTTAGATTAGAGTTTAAATTAGGTGTAATACTGTGATATATTGGTGTCTGCAACTTGTCGGTCATGTCTTTTATCTTTAATCTTTATATCCTGTGTGTATGTTACGTTAGGCAACGTATGAATCTCACTGAAACAGAGTTTCCCCTTGGGGACAAAACCTTAACCTTTACCTTTTAAAGTGCCATTATGAATGCTGTCTGATTATGATTTCTGTTTTCTGTAGTGTAATGTGTAGCTAGAAATCTAGATGGCAGTGTTGTGTGTTCAGCAGTGTTATTCATTTATGCTGTAGGTATTTATGGTCACACTTTCTCAG
The DNA here is from genome assembly GCF_027409825.1 of Scomber japonicus. Taxonomy (NCBI): domain Eukaryota; kingdom Metazoa; phylum Chordata; class Actinopteri; order Scombriformes; family Scombridae; genus Scomber; species Scomber japonicus. The sequence continues at coordinate 15,215,625 of NC_070586.1, forward strand.
ATTCACTTTCTGATACAGTATGGCAACAAAGAGGGTTTGCACTGGAAATAGCATTATAAAATGATGAACTGAAGAGCTATTTTGCATTATTCACATGTCTTGGGTAAAATACACGGGGAAAACAGTCCCCCGGAAAGGCCCAGAGAGGATAAACAATGGAAGCACATTGATGCTAAAACGGAAATATTTACTTGAGCTTCTGGAGAGCATAAGGCTCCAAGCATACACAAAGCAGAAGACTAAAACAAGAGCCTGCATATTTCCTCAGACTTATTTATGTATTTGGCTTCAACTCTTGTGTTTGCATTCAGTGATTTGTGGTGTAATAAACATTTACATTTTTGCAAGCATGATGCTTTTTAACTTTATTTATGTCTAATATTATTGAGAACAAGAAGATAGTTTTTAAGTCAATATCTGTTTTTTGGCTTGTGTGACTTTTCTTTCTTTCCATACTGTCATTCCTGGGAAAAATTACCATATGAAATAGCTCACACAGACCACAGACATTCCTTGCATCGCCTGCATAACTGCTACATCTAGTCTAAGGAATTTAGGAAGCCATTTATCACTAAGCTATTTATCACTTAGTCTTACCTGTTCCTCTTCTCTACCTCCTCCACAAGCTCATCAGTGGAAAATTGCCCTCGGACCACCATGATCAAGTTCTTAATGACATCCTCAGAACAATCTACATCCAAAAGACCACCTATGACCACTGGCAAACGACTGGGGTTCACCTAGAAACAAGTGCAACAATATTCAAATGGCAAAATGGCAACATATAGGTCAAATAATGTTAGATCTAGAAGTTTAAGATGTAGTTTCTGGTCATGTTTCTTAAATTTGCCATTTTGGTAATGTAGCAAACAGAATATGTTTAGGTTTTAGACTGTTTGTGGGGCAGAACAAGACGTGTCATCTTGGGACTTGTGATGGGCATTTAAATGAAGACAATAATAAGCTGATAAATGGACAATGAAAATAATCAACAGTTGCAGGCCTACTTACTTTCTGCACATAGATTTCAATGTATTTCTGTAGATTGTTGCGGTAGAGGTAGAGCACCAGGTCATGGACAAAGTCAAAGCGATCACACACGATGATGAGAGGAAGCTGGTCTGTTAGTTTGGCCTCCTACAAAGAGAAGAAACTTTCTGTTTTAACTCCATCAACATTGTTGCTGAATGATATGAATCAATTGCTCTCTGACACTGGGAAATCTTTTACCTTGAGGAAATTTTTAACCCTCTCTGGGTCGTAACAGTTGCTCTCTCTACAGATTCTCTCTACTTCTTTGATCTGTCCTGTTTTACAGGCAGCCTGGATGTACTTGAAGTGAACGTCAGGCTCCTGGCTGAAATTCACAATCGACCCAAGGAAGTAAAACAAGCCTTGAATAGAGATGGCACAGAGAGAAACAGCACATAGTCAGCTCTATCTATTAACTCTTAAAACCTACATGAAAATGAAAATAATTTGGTTTTAATTCATGCCAAAATGACCCAAGTCTGCAACCAAAATCCCACCCATTTGTGATACCTACCCTCATAACTCTTGAAGGATTCAAAGAGCTCCACTAATGCCTGAGTCCCCAGCTGCTCGTGATACTTAGATGCTACCTGGACACAAAGCTGCAGGTTCTGTCTGATGTTAGCTGACAGCATGGCTCTTAGACACTCCAACGAGTCGTCAACGGACAAAGAACCAAAGAAGTTCACCAGCCACTAAAAGGAGAATCAGAAGAAGAAAAAAAGAAGGCAGCAAGAAAGTGAGACAGCAGGCTGAGCAGGGAGAAGGAGGAAAAGAAGTAGATTCAAGAGGCAGTTTCACACATCATCAAAAAAAACTGCTCCCAAAAGAGTGGTATTCACAAACATGACTGCACCTCCACAGGCCTACCTCAGGGTTGAGCAGATGTGTGTGCACCACGGCTCGTTTGATATCATACAGGTCGGTGTAGTGTTCAAGAGCTCTCTGCAGCAAACCTGCCTTCTCACACAGCTGAGCAACATGGGCACGGTCATAGTGTGTGAACATCTGGTTGCCCAGGATCGCATCTGCTACCTAAAAAATAAAAAAAAAATAAAATGTACACATACATGGTCATATAAATCATTGTGAATATCCAAGCTGTAGTTGTTTTTTGTCATTTTAGTCTGAATGTTCACCTGGGGTGCATGTATGAGGTTCATCTCAAGCAGGCGTGTCTGTAAGTGTCCTTCAGCTGGGCGGTTGTTCTTTAAAGCATCCAACAGGAAGGAGGTGCACTGCTGGATTAGGCTGCCCTCCATGAATACATCCACAATCTACAACAGCAGAAATCAAAAATATGGAAGATTGAAAAAAAGTTTGGAGAATTTCTACTGCATAAGAATCATGATTGAGTTAGCATGCACAATAAAATTCAGATTCACACATTACTAAGAGTCACAGGTCCAGATGTTTCTGCTTTTTATTTTTAACAACATGTGCAGAGGCCACAACTGAAATGGGCCAGCCAACTTAACTTTGAGAAGCATCAAGTCATCCAGTTTTCTGGTGGAGACTTGGACAAAGTTGTAATGTGGCTTTAAAAGGAGAAGGGGGTCACTGACTCAGTAAATTCCTGGCATTGCTGGCACATCTGGAATAACACAGATGGAGGCTCCCACACTGGGCACTTTGTGTGTTTGCGTGCATGTGTGAGGGTAGACGTGCAGATGTGTTTTTAAAGGAGGGCATGTGTGGGAGGAACCATATGACTCAAGTGAGTAAGGTGCTGGTGTGTGCATTACCTGGTTGATGTTGGCCAGCGGCTCCTCATCCTGGACCAGCATCTGTGCAAACTGCAGTCCCTGGTCAGGGCTGACTCGCATCACATTCCTCAACAAAAACACCCAGTCTGGGGTGTAGCCAACCTACAGAAGTACAGTTGGATTAAAGCTCACTTCTCAATCTAAACATTTTGAATTCATATGAAAAACGAATAGATAGATAAATATACAGAATGATCTTCTGTATTCTCTTATAAACAAGTCAAAGATGCAGTGAATAAACTTGTCTCATATACTGCTCACATAATAAACTCCCAGATTACCTTCTTAGCATACAGCACTATCTTCTGGAACTGGCCGGTCTCAGCGAAGCACTGGATGACCTTGTTGGGGACGTTAGCTCTGAGGTACACACTAAGAGCGAGGGTAGGGTCAGATGCCTTCACCAGATCACCCAGCTCCTCTGAGCACTCCAGCTGCAACAGATATACACTGACCATAAATATCATTGATAAACATCAATGGGTAGGTGGAGCTATAAACAAGCTCCATTTATGAGTGACAGTCTCATATATATGGCCATTATCAGTTTGGAAATCACAAAGAAAAGAAAGTCTACAGCTCATCTATAAATCAGTCCAGCCTTATGAAAGCTGCCTTGTTCTAATCCTCCAGTCGTACCTTGTCCTCCTTCAGCCATTTCTCCAGCAGCTGCTTGCGGCCCTGCTGCAGGACAGGCCTGCACAGCTCCAGAGACTCAAACTTGTTGAGCTGGCCCTGGTCCAGCAGAATGCCAAAGTACTGCAACAGTGGAGATGCCTGACCCGGTTGAGCCGGCACACTCTGAAACTTACGAATGGTCTCGGCTGTCCGCAAGATACCCTGGGGAGGGGCATAGCAAAGAATGGAGGAATTATGGGTAACGGAAAAAACAAGGAAACAATGAAAGAGGAATGGCATTGAATCTTTTGAGTAAGAATTTCATATTTATTTGAGTACATGTAAATAATGCCATACAATGCCTATGAACAATATTGACGTCTTCCTTTAAACATATTCATATGTCTATTTATTTACAAGACTGAATCACAGCAGGTGTAATGTTTTCAATAATCAGCTGAAAAATACATAAATGTCAAGTGAAAACAAACTTCTACCAATTGATCTATATCAAAATATTAATTTGTGCAAGCAGCATTCTCAATGTGCAGTCACTACAACACATTGCAGTAATGGACAGACATACCTTGGGTGCTGATGCAGCAACCTTTGCGGCTTCTGAATAACTTCCCTGGGCAAACAGAGTGTTGAACTTCCTGCCAAAAAGCTCCTCAGCGCCAGCAAGGTTTGACCTCACAGCCATCCTCAAGGCCAGATCTGGGTTCTGCAGCACGTTGGTGGCATAGTTGACAATGTTTTCCTCTTCAACACATACCGACAAAACCTAGTAGGGAAAGATAAACACAAGATCAGTGATGTAAAAATATATCCTTTGAGATTGTTTGAATCACACAACAGAGCAAATTGTTCTGCTTTCCATCATCCATTTCCATCAAAATGTGTGGGGGTTTTTTTGGGCAAGAACATTTAAACATTTAACTTTAACATCAATAGCAGACCTGCTCTGATGCCGTTACAAAAGCCAGTAATTACGGGAATTACTCACTACCTATTTATGGCTAATTTCTCACCTGTCCCTTCTTGTTAACCCCAATAATTCCTGAAGTGGCTTCATGAGGAGAAGTGACGAAGATGGTCTCTGCACTGATTCGGTTCATGTAGATACACACTCCAGACTCCAGGTCGTACAGGTGAATGTAACCGTACTTAGTGATCAGATATATTACACCATGCTTATTACCAATCTGAGGAGAAAAGACAGGCAGAACTTAATATCCACAAGTCACCCTTAGTATATCCCAAACCAGTGGGTATTAGGGGTCTTTTCTTACCTGCATAGCTACAGGAAAGTCTGTCTGGGCCTCCGGAGGAAAGAACACATCCACTGCTTTCTTAGTAAATGGTTGGTTTCCTGCAGCTGGCTGACCAACTTCAATGATGTGCAGCTGAAAGACGAAAAAGGAAAGGAAGTGACCACAGTGAAGTAAACACAAATTAACTATGAACTTTCTTAATGTCAATAGCTTTTTTGGTGATGTGTACCCAACAAACCATGACAAGATCACATTTTTTTCTCCTGATCTTTCCTTTATATGTCACACAGAGTCCTGTGTTCAAAGAACAGACTAAATACACTGTGATAGGATCATCCTTACGTAACATCTAGAGGCCCTCACCTTTCCACCAGCCTGTGAGCGCACAGCAAAGCAGAAGAGGGTGGAGGATTTGGCATTTCCCTCCACTTTGAACTCCCCAAAGGCGGCAGCATGACCCTCGATGGGCTGGGACACTTTCCTCTCAACAGAATAAAGCTGCATCGCCCCAACCACACGGTTTTGCTGCAGCACAAACACACAAAAAATGTAGGTATGTGTAGATAATATTTGATGCATTTAGATCATTAATGTCACCCCAATTTCAATTACAAATCAGTTATGAATAAATCTAGATTTAAGTTAGGAACTGTTTTGTTCTTCGTGGTTTAGTAACATAAATACTTTTTTATAAATGACTGTGCTTAGATTAGGTCCCTTATTAGGTTTTGTATTTGGTTTGTGAAGATTAGAATAAACAACTAGAAGTTTGGCGCTGTTGTACATGGACTTGAAGTAATCAAAGCTGCCTTTTCTAAGGCTCTACGCTATGTGAAACATCCACAGAAGCATTTATGGGTTGTGTTTTTCTGAATCTCTTCTTTCTACTTTTTCAGTTCCCAACCAATAAAACTATAATGTCACTAATATAGCCCCAGTTTCTCTGCTAAACATCCATTATCTCCACTCTTGCTCTCTATTATCTCTATATGCTTCATTACTGACTTAAAGTACACTTAACTTGTTCTAATATAGACTTTTTTCATTTATATTCTGAAGACAAGCCAAAAAGCACTAAAAGGGGGTCTTAAGGCTGCCCGTACACCAGAGCGGCACAAATATGCCAATGAATTAAATTTTCTTTTATTGTGATGTGATGTAGAAACACCTGACTACACTAACATGCACAGAGGTGTTTTTGAAAGCTCTGCATTAGGGCGTGAAAATGTCTACTGTGTGTTACGTAATGTTTCTTTTGTTAAAGCAAGCTCAGTGCACATCTTTTGTACTATGAATATGCAAATAAGGGATCAAAGGGTAAAGTAACATGCCAGTTCCTCTAGAAGACATTTTTCTGGCATTCAAGCTTACATGTACACCTCTACTTGTATGAGGCATGAGTAAATTTGTTCATGTGTGACTTCATACCTGTGCGGAAATCCCTATCAGCAATAGCCACTTCTGTTGTTCGTCAGTTCTGTAGTTAATGATCTGACATCCTGCTAGACTGGCGTGCCGATCGAATACTTTGGCTGGTTGGGAATCCCCCTCCATGCTCCAGTGATATACGGCGGTATCTGTCACCAAGGCGACCGTGTTTACCGATATCCACTTCCAGAACATGACCTCCTCTGTCATGGTGTGAGCCTTCATCTTACTCTTCATCTCAATGTTGAAGATCTGCAGTGTCTTGGCAGCTGAGGGGGAGAGGTCAGGATACAGAGAAAAGAAGTGAGACAAACAGGCAGCAGGTGAGATAAGCAGAGACAGAGATTCATAGACTTATAGCAGAGCTGGGTGATGTAATTTCAAATCAACATGATGATATTTTCACACATTTACCTCAATAATGATACATTTATTGTTATTTAACCCTGTGTACAACAACTATTACTATCTTTACTGGCTATGTGCACTTCTGGAAACTGTATCACATTTCCTGTTGAAATATCAGTTTCTATTTAGGCCTTTTTATATGTGTACCAAAATATTTTTGCATAAATCAATTATATAAACACAAAGAATAACTTGTAATCATATCAATCAATCAATGAGACGTGAATGTTTGTGGTAAGAAGTTGTTCTGTTGTGCTTGTCGTTCCTTAAACTTAGCCCAGTGGCTGCTCTAGTGACGCCCCTTTAGCCCAAATTATATTCCACTTTCACTGACCACCCATAAATCTTGATTTAATAGGACAGCTCACAACTGCACAGAGCTGGGAAAGACTACACAGAACATATAGAATGAAGCAAAAGTGAGACTCTGGAAATTGGTCGCTTTAGTTTTTCTAGCCTGGTCAGCTCACCCAAATAAAATTAAAACAATTCTCAGCTGTAGTGGTATTTAGTCACAGTTAATACTATTTTTGTTTTATGGTCCTAGGTTTGGAGATATCTGTCACTGAGATTTCTGCTTCCAACTAATTGCAAAGGAGGAGAACGGAATTTCATTCGTTATACAATTAAATTGCTTTTTTTTAAACATCAACAGCAGGTTTTTTTTTCCAGAAACTATGTCCCAGTTACTCTGGATGACCCACAGTCCCCACAGTGAATTGTTTACTTTGGAATGACTTCCACTGAAAACTATGACCAAAAGAAAAGTCCCTATGAAACTGTTCAGCACATAGCACAGATTATCCAGAGAGATATGCACTGGAAATGATGCTGTTGAACTTTTTCAGTGTAATGTTGTGAGCACTATAAATTAAATTCCTTTAATATCAATGGCACTGGTGTGGAAGTGAAGGTATGTGATAAAGATATCTCAAGCACTGCACTATACAAATAAAACTGAAAGTCTTCATAGCTTACTACCAGCACAGAAAAGTCAGAAAGTATGTTTTTTTGTATTTGACGTCAACGGAACATTTAATGTTGTAATCCTGTACATATTTACCTGTCTGCCCTTGTTTGGATGTAACTGAATGATAGTACTGGCATGTCTGAGCCATAATAATGTTTCTGCTGGTCCTAGTAGTCTTACAGTACATATTTTAAGACACTCCATTGAATAATTATTACCCACAAACACACAGGTTAAGTAATGCAATGATTGAGGTGAATACTGGAGCTGTTTACAAACCACCATCAGCACACACAGCTGTAATGATACATTTAATGGCATCCCTTGAATGCAACAAGGAAAGATCTGAACGTTGATATGGCTGCTGTAACACACTCACAAGACAGTGTGTAATAGCTTGATGATGCATACCAACACACACCCACACACACACACACACACACACACACTACCAGCATACATCTAGTCATGCTAACACATGTTTAATTCTCATAAAAGTAGGATATATGCCTGCATGTTAGGTTGGAGCAGGCGTGTCATGTTGAGACAATTTACTGCCAGTGCGTCTGCAGAGATAATCCTTTCACAGTTGTCTGTCCTTTTGATTGATCAGTGGTCAAAATAGAAATTGCGTACTTGATGGGGGTGTTTTGGAATCTTTTATGAGAGAGACATGGCTACTGTATCATCACAACAGACTGCCAGACGGGTAGACAGACAGAAGGCAACTCACCGTCTGAGAAAGGACAGAAAGCAAGGGAGAAAAAGCAAAGTGTCAATCAGGTCAGAGTGAGTAGACACAGATAGACCACAGAGAGAGGGCAAACAGGGGCGCATTATCCTCAGAGGGTGGTGGGGGGGCATTATAGGCAAATCATCCTGATCAGCACTTGTGTTTGTGCTCTAAGGGCAAGATTCAGTGGCAGAAAATCAATTTGCACAACCAATTTAGTACATTCAGGCAATAGAACTGAGTGCACTCTACATATTTATAGCATTGACAGAGCATTAGTCATTGAATGACGGTGGTATTCCCACAGCTAAACTAGTACATGGCTAAATCTATTAAAACTACAGTTAATAATCATTATGAATGCCATGCAGAGTTCATTCTGGGAATTTAAACAACAAAAATAATCTCATCGCTTGGTATGAAGCCACTAATTATATCAGTGGTCTGTTTTTTTTCTAAACAACACCACAATATTTTTCATCTAATAGGCAGCAGTGTGGCTGAATGTCAAGCTATGTGACAAACTAAAGGAAAAACCAACATAAAGGGTCTAAGTAAGGTGTTGGGCCACCATGGGCCACCATGGGCCACCATGTGCCACCATGTGCCACCAGAAGGTGAAGGTTAATCATTATAGCATATGATTCACATCCTTTTTTATACTCTACTATTCAGTAGAGTATAAAAAAGGATGTGTATTCATAGATGAGAGCATGGTCATCCGGAAGAGACCACTCCCACCAGGAGAGAAATGTTTTATCATAGGATAAGGGTGATCACTCAGAACACTTTTGTATTGATATGCAGTGACTCTTCCCTCTAAAGGGACAAATGGACCCAAACCATGCCAGCAAAATGCCCCACACAGCAATCCACCAGATCCCCAGCCTCAAAGCAGAAGTCACGCATTCAGGACTGTATTCTCTTGGTGTACGCCACACATGCACTCGCCCACTTGTCGAGATTATGGTGAAGGATGATTCATCTGACCCTATCACTTATTTCAACATCTATGTAGACAAGTGCTTTTTGCACCTGGTCATTAAATGTGCTTTGTTGACCACAGTTTCTGAACTAGTTTACTGATGTCTTTCCCATAGATCTAAATGCAGATGTCACGTAAGTTACTGTTCCTGTTGAAACACCAGCCAGTTGAGCAATCTGTGACTGAGACTCCTGTCATCTGTGCCCCAACAATGAACCTTCTTTCAAAGTCATTTTCCATCTTGATACAAAATCAGAATCAACTGGGCCTGTTAAGCATTTGTATACATGCCGCAAAGCATAATTGGATTTAGATTGCTTAATTGTAACATGCAGTACACCTGTGTGGAAGCATCTGCAGTCGTTATGTTTCTCTGCTCATTTATTCAGGTTTTTCCTTTAATTTGTCACCCATTGTGTATTATGTCTCAGTGCACATGCTCGTACCTTTCAGGGCGATGACCTTGCTAGCGGGGTTCATGATGGCACTGTCAGCAGAGATTGGTCTCCTGATTGGGTTGGTGGGGTCCGTCATGTCCACAATCACCACCTGGTTCTGCTCGCCCACTTTCTCTCTGATGCAGATGAACTTGTCAGACTCCATGGTCAGATAGCTGAACCCAATGTTGGCTGGGTTCACCCCCAGGTTCTGCAACTGGAAATATTACAACAACATGAGCATTAATGAGACTCTTTACTGTACACTTTGCAGTTTTTGACCCAGGACTAAGGTCAAAATGTGGCTTAAGTCTAACTAACTGCTGGATAAGCCTTTTACTTTGTCATAACGCATAGTGTAAAATGGTGAGGAGTGCTAAAAAGACAAAAGTCTAAGCTGTGGGGAATGAATCTTATCAATATTTATTTGAATTCACAACACAATCTGCTCTCAAGGCACCAAAATTTGGCACTGAGTGCCCCAACGTGGCAACAAGGCATGATTGGTTCTACCGAGCGGAAACAAGATCCCTAATTGAAGCAGTAGTTGATCAGCCGTGGCCCCTATTGTCTGATTAAGAGGAGTGAGGGGTCATTAGTCCTTGTTGGTATAAAACAGAGCAGTCAATGGTTTTATAAAAATAGGTTAGGTAGATAGGTTAGTTTTTCAGAAATTGTGAATCACTACAACTGTGAGAGCTCCTTAAGCATACATCATGAATATGCACAAAAATTATGAGGCTGGTGGGACCAGTAGAGATAAGCTGTGGACAGAAACACACACAGGCACATGCGCGCACACACACACACGGTTAAACACATGGATTCCCTCCAGGCTAATGCCTGGAGGAGATAATGTAGAAGTGTACCCATTTCATTGTCATACTTCCAACAATAATTGTCATCCATGAGTCCCATTTTTGGAAGTTTGACTGGTATATAATAATACCTTAGGATGACTCTGTGATGTGTAAATTTGCTCATTGTGTCTCTAACTGACCACCCAACATCTGCCACCATGTTTTTCCATTTATCCGCCTCTGTATTTCTCAATTTTCAGTCTCTTTGCTGAACCAAAATTGGCTACCAGCTGTGGCCTTGTATTAGGGACAGATATGAGAGTGGAGAGTGGCATTTGCCTATTAGCAAAGAAAAAAAGTCAAACTATTCCTTCAATGACACATAACTACACAAATAACAAATGCTTACATTTATTACCATTTATACAGATGCAGGACTACAAATAATTCAATCAGGTTAAAAAAGGGTTTATAAATGTGTTCAAAACTGTTCAAAACATGATGAGCTTGAAATATTAATGTTGGAAATACAAGTTTGTCAAAAAAAAACTAATTAGGTTTCTCCAGAAGCTTTCGGCCACATCTTGTTGCCTTTGATGTTGTTGGACTCAGTTGTAATGGAGAAATATTTCTAAATAAATCAATACTTCATTCATAAATACAATAGTACATTACATAAATACTTCACATGAGGCATTATAAATACTGACAAGTACATTTTAAAATGTCTTTATATAACTGAATAGTGTGGTGTAGGGAGTGTACCTTAATAATCATTGGAAAAGATGAGCCATGAGCTAGTATTACATTTATAGATTTAATGGGGATTAAACCAAAATCTGTTAAAATAATAAGAACATTGAAGACTGCTCCATAGTGTGCCAACACTTTACTGTTTTTGGAATAAAAGTTACACCCTGCTAGAAGTTGAAAATCCCAATTTAACAGAGTCATGCCTTCTCTGTCACGACAACAACAAAAAAGTCTATGGGAAAATAAATATGGCTGACATTTGTCTTGCATGGGGAACAAGCAGCAAGTAGCCAACGAAAACGCTGCTATGATTAAAATAGCAGCAGGTCCGCTCCACTTTTCCAGGGGTATTCCTTAAAAAGCTGTTTTCCAAATAGAAGGTCTGCTGATACACAAAGCCAGGGAACAAGCACACAGGATGTTCATTTGAGTTAATAATCTCCTGTATTTCCTTCAGTATTTTGTGAACTATGCTACTATTTGCAATGCCAATACATCATTATATCTCAATAATAATGATTCAATCCTGACACTGTATGTAAGCAGTCAGCTGTAAGAAAAGTTTAATTATAACTTGATTATCCAAACTAAACCAGCTCGAGACAACATTAAAGAAAATCTCCAGTAGAGATCTGCTGAGTTTGTTTAATAAGGCTCCATCAGCAAATCCTATTAATCAGCATATTTACTTTCCTAACAAGACAAAGTCCCAAGACACAACAGCAACGTACAAACACCGAGCTGATGTCAACTTGTTCTGTGTCAGACCCTAGCAGAACTAACAAACATGAAACACTACCTAGGTTAACAGCTGCTGAACAGGGGTGTTATTGTGCACGTTGCCGAGCTAACTGTGAACAGATAGAGCAGACCAAACACGCACCGATGACTGAACTGACTACATTATGCAGTCTGAGGCAAGCGGAAAGGAATCCTTACGCTCAACACAAGGACTGTACTATCTCACAGTTGGCTGGTGGAGCAGCGAATGTGACTGCTGAGCCATTTAAATCATGTCATCTACAAAACAGGAAGGATGTGACAGTCAGCAGTCAGGCCTCCAGAGACAGAAGTTATCAATCAAGTAATGATCCATAATGAATTATAAACTAAGAAATAGCATTAGCTTTCCATTCACTCGAGGCATGGCTGCAGATTATTTAAAGCTGCACAGAGGGTTGGCTTGTAGCGCAGTGACCTTCAGCTTCACTGAGCTTTTTTAGCCTGTTAACTCATTGTTTTGGTTCATAACTCACAGATGCCACACACACTCATCAAACCTGTTTTCGGCAGCAATCAATGCAGCTTTAATATTATTATATATACTTTTAATTGAATCTTGTTGCAATGGGGAAAAAAATCGTTATTTTGAGCAAGGTGTAATTAAAATGTAAGAAAATTAGTTTTTGGTTGACACATATTAAACATGGTCTCATGTGACGATGAGACGCATACCAGTGGAGCAAGGTTAATGGCTATGAAAAACAGAAAATCAATCTGCAATTATTTTTATGACTAAACAAAAAACTAATCACTAAACATACTCTTGTTCCAGCCTCTTTAATGTGAATATTTGCAACTTCTCTGATTTAAATATGAACATAAACTGAATATCTTTGTGATATATATTAATATCAGGATAATGCTGAGCCCTAACTCCATGTACAAATGAGATCTGCAATGTTATGCAGAAATACAAGAGAAGGGGTTCTTGTAAAGGCCATAGAGAAGACCTGAGGGAGGATTGGTGCCATATGCTGCATCTCCTCTCAAGGCTGCCAAAACTATCTCTGGGAGGAGACAAGGGAGGGAAACTACAATAAAGATAGCAGAGTAGAAGATAAGGATGGGGGTGAAAGGAGGAACTCGAAACACAGTCCAGCATCCTGCAGACTAGGAGATGGGGGAGGGTGGAGGGGAAAGGGGGGGGGGGGTTATAAATGTACCTTTTATGAGAAAAGAAAAAGAAGGGATGAGTACTGTGTCTATACACTTCACTTCCAGGAAGACGGGCCTTTGGCAATCTACAGCTCTGGGTGGGGCGACTGACTCACCAGAGGAAAACCCCCCCCACACACACACACACTCCTACTTAGAAGAACATTCCAGACTAAAATCACACTTCAACTACAACCTCCTGTCTCCTGTGAGCCACAATATACCGCTAGAAACAGATCTTTACGCTCACACACAGACTCCTGTAAGTCATCTTCCCCTTGGTAGCCAAGGTTAACAATCCCAAACATATCACAATAACAAAGGCATAAGAACTTCACTGGTGATACAGCATTGACGGTATTTGGTGAGTCATAGGCTGGATGGATGCACTGCTGAGGCGCTGACACGTCGCATCAGCAGCTGAGGGTTTTTGGATTCATGAGAGAGAGAGGTTACACAAACACAATTAAAACTGAGGAGGAATGCAGCAAAATGACATGGAAGTGCTACCGCTTCACACTTCCTTGCACATTAGGGGGTATACAGTGTAGATAATCATGGAAACATGAACACTTCATGGCTCATTGCACATTAAAGATGGAGACAATGTGGTTGTTGTATGTGTGAGTGACTTCTCTTTCCATGCGCTCATGATTGAGTTTGGTGACTGAACACAGACGCGCTCATCCTCGTTTGTTCCAGCGATTGCTGCGGTCACAGATGCCTTGTTTTAAAACTGAGAGAGGTGAAATCACTTCCTCATCCTGCTTCCTACCCTGATGTGATTTGCTGAACTTAAATGGGGGCCGCTTACCTCATCTGTGCATCACATCTGTTCATTTGACGTGATCGTTTCATCTGCACACATACAGCAGCACACCAGGACACTGTAAACGGCCACAGAGCAGCAGCAGCAGCAGGTTGGATTCTCCTAACTCAACTCGACAGGACAATGTTCAGACGCTTTTGGAGCTGCGGGACATTTTTGCACAAGCTGCTATAGCACATAGGCTGCAGCACACACAGCCAGCAGCAAAGCCACATTAGCTGCAAATGACTTTCGCACTTTTATTTTAACACAGCGTCGTTCTCTGTCCTTGTCTTCCTTCCACAGAACTTGTCTGCAGTTTCAAGCCATGCATTTGGCTCCACACATCCAACTAGGTCACTCATCCATTTAGTCGATTAATGACACAATTTGACTTGCTTTTATGCACAGCCTGGACCTTAGATCATAAATCACACTAAAATAAACAGGCAGGGAAGACAAAAAGTGATGACGGAGACAAACTTCACCCCACAGCTTTGCGTTAATGACAGTGTGAGGCGAGAAAATGAGGAGTGCTGGTTCACCCACAGCTAAAACAATAACTTCCTCCTCCACGTCCATACTTAACAAACGTGTGGACTAAAGAACTGTGTTGAGTGTAATAACCTACATATTTGGACAGGCTGGTGCCTCACCATGGATCTAGGTCTATGTTACACTCATGAGCCCAGACTGTAGACAGAGCTGTAAATACCAGGCCAGGGGGGGGAGAAAAAAAAGCTAAACAACTTGAGGCCCAAAGTCCTTGGTTTGCAAATTCCAAGCATTTTTTACTCTGCTGGAGCCACCTAGATTCACAGGGGGATACGACCGGGGCAGAGCCGGGATTTCACGGTAGAGGTGAAATGCTGCTGCGTATCGCTGTCTCAAGGCTAGATTTTCTTAGCAGATGTAAAAGAGAAAGGTATGCACTGCTGGAAGCAATTTGAACTAATAACCCAGACGTTGCCAGGTACTGCACTGCCCTCCATCAGCACAGCAACAGTGTACCAGCCCTGTCAGTGAGGAGAGGAGCCTGGTAGCCTGCAAGCTCTCTTGGCAGTCACAGTTTGGTGAATAAAGGCTCTTTGGCTGACGAAAGTGGGGCTACTGGCCAGAGGAAGGGAGCAGAGAGAGATGACGGGGGGGGTGGGGGGTTCTGGGCTTTTTCTAGTGAAAGGCCATTTCACTGCCTGCTGTTACCATAACAACAGGCTACAGACAGGGGAGGTGGAGGGGGTGCGTCACAAAGTTTCTCTTTTGGCTGCAAGACACCGAGCGCAGGGGCTGCTATGGGACAACGATTATCAAAGTCCAAACCAGAGGAGAAAAAAAAAAAAAAGGGAACCATGGTGGAAATAGTTCCTTCACAGACGACCAAATAGCTGCCTGTTTGTTTTCCTTTTATTTATTTATTTTAATCCCAGCATAAAAAAGGGGCACTCAGTGTTGTTTTTTCCATCAAGAGGCTGCCAACCAAAGAATACAGGCCCTTTACTCTGTCATGTTGATCATTTTGAAGCTGCACAGATGCTCCTCTATATCATCAAAACACCAACAAATAGGCCTGGAAGATGCAGTTTATCAATATAATACTGATGCTGTGATATGAATCAAGGGGTCTTTAAAGGGTTTAGTTATTGCATCATTAAAAAATATCCTTTAAATGTGGCTTCTTTCTGTTATTACATGCTGCATCATTAAGTGATGCCGTTTCCTGAACATGAAAATGCTTCCACAACTTTACCCACACCTACTTAAGATGATACAGTCTTGACATATTTTCACATGATCAACATTTTATGGTGATTTTTGTCAGTAACGCCCAGCTCAGCAGAAAGAAACTGCACATTTTTTCACACACACACATATATAGAGCCTAATGTTGTTGTTGCTGTGGGTTACAAAGTAGAAATATGTTGCTGCAGGACATGACAACAACATGGTAGCCACAAAGCTTTTTTGGGTGCAAGTGCCATTCAGTTACAATATAACCGTGAACAGCTGAGCTCAGTTTCCTGCAACATAAAGTGTCAAAACACCGCAGTTTCCACCGGCGCGGACAGCAGGACTGAAAATGACAGCGGCGTTTTTCCACTTGAAGGGAAAAAACTGCGGCGTATCCACACACCGGGTCCGCATTGGAGCTGTGTACTGTTCAATTTTTACAAGTCATCATCTGCCCGGCAGGAGAAAACTAGGCCTGTAGCTAAATTGAGCACCACCCTGCAGCCCTATTTCAGATCCCATTTAAATGCGACATGTGCCGTGTGTGTGCGGACTTACATGGGCGAGGAGCTGCGCAAAAAAAAACAAACCAGCTAGAATTCATTTTAGGGGCTTTTTATGCGTCTCCTTACCTGCAGATGTTCCTGGAAACGTATCGGCAGTATCTGAGCCATTTCTGTAGGCTTTTCTGTCTGAAGAATCCGAGAGAAAGGAAAGGGGAAGGGGACCGCAGGAGGAATAGAGGTGGTCTTGTTCTGTATGTGCGCTAAACGTGCCCAAAAGTCAAATATGATGGGCTGTAGTAGGTAGTCTGGGTGGCTTGCGTTGGTTATCGTACGAATCCAGTGACTGCTCCCATTTAGCAGCCCACCTACGCCAGTCCGGAATCAAAAACTCCGCACCTCCGCTAAGGAAACTAGTCCACTTCAACTACTACTGAGCCCCCGTGTGTAAACCAGCTTCTCTTCGTGCCTTGTAAGGATGAGGGACTGTCCTAAAAAAAATTGGTGCTGAGTTATTGTAAGTGGTGACCTTGTATAAGCTACCCGTGGCGAGGGTTTTTCTTTTCTCACAGCTGTCAATGCGAGAGGTCGGATGTGCAGTTTGTACCCCTCCGCCGCAGCCCCTTCCCCCGTCCTCCACCAACTTCGAAATCAGGGCTCGTGACAGGCGCCCCACCTTTGCATGATCTCCACAGAAATCACACATACACCCCCATATTTAAAAAAAAAAAAAAAAAAAAAAGTGTATTGTTGTACGGAGGATACCAGAGATGACTTCTGATGTTTTAGAGTGTTTTCCCCCTTACTGCATCTTAAGAAACCTGCACAAGATATTTTCTATGGCCCAATACTCTCTTCTTCATCATCATCATCATTATGCCTGGTGAGGAGCAGGTTGTGCACAGTTTAAAAAAGATTGCTTAACTATATCATGAATTGTGCTTGTGCTATTAAGAAAAATAGTACATGTTGATTGTATAAAGTGTTGATTTAAACACTATTTGGACACATTTTTGCCTATGGAAAAAAAGGAGGACAGTACATAATTCAGAATTTGGTCAACCAGTCATAGTCAATGAGACCATAAGCTGTCAGTTTGCGGTTTGCCATTACTTCCTTTTAAAAAAAAATCAAAGCAGGCCTATTTGTACTACTGGAGTGAGTCAGAGTTACACACAGGATGTGGACAGCAGCACAGACATCATCGGAAATCAAAAAGCCACATCTCCAAAGGACGAGACTTTCACAATACAGTTTAACTTCTCCTACTGGAAGATAAGGAAGGAAATGAATAGATGCTGCATAGATATTAATGATGGAAATGAGCAAATTGATTTGATATAAGACACAGAAAGTTGTAGCATATAGTGAGTGAAATGCGCAAAATACACAAACCTTTTTTCACCTTGTACATTCCTTTGTGATTTTATTAAGGAAAACATTATAATAAAGTACTAAAACACTAAAAAAAAGCAGAGGATATAATCTAAATCCTGTAATTTACCTGTGATAGACCAGTGGTAATAAGTCTTTGTGATGTTACATTTTATTAATCCTATTTTTAAATGAAAATCTGTAATTTGGCACTTCCTTGTGACCCAGGGGTTTAATAGTGCCTCCATGGGGCATCTGTTGCATCTCTCTCTCCTCTCATTTCCTGTCAGCTCTCAACAGTCACTAACTAAAAAAAGGCACAAAAGATGCCCAGAAAACTGATTACTGATTACTACTTTTCATATAACAAGATACCGGTGGTGATGCTGCTGTTCTGTATACTGTAGGATGTTGTTGGGGTCAGGTTTGGATTATGTATCAGTTTGTCATCCCAGCAGTGTGCCCCACACCCATCTGCCAAATTGCACTGGCTCCAGGAAGTTATTTAGTGCTCATTAACATCAGCAGACTATGCAAATACAGCAGTTACAGTCGCATGAGGCTCTGCTGCTTTAAGCTTAACTCTAACACATGATATGGCCAGATTTAAAACTTGACCCTGTTGCTATCAAAAACACATCTAACAATGCCAATGATTGGTGTGCTCAGCTGAAACTTCTGCTCCGTCTATGTGTATTTTAATGAATTTTAAGTATATTGCAGCGTTAAATTGCCATGGTGACTAAGTTTCAAGGTTGAAATGAATCCATAGTAAATTTTAGTGACCATTATTTCAAGTTGATAGCTGGTGATGAAATAGTTATACTCCATTTAAAGAGTGCAAACAGGTGGCCGAAACAATGAAAAGGGTTCGATATTGTTTTGTTGATTTTTTATACACAAGCACTGATGGTTCTGCTATTTAGTATGTTGGCAGGTCCACGATTTATGTTTTTGGCCACAGAGAAGGTGGTTTCATCCTGACAGGAAGCAGGTGTAAACAAAGACTGCTGGTCAGTTGCCACAAGGACACACACACACACACACACACACACACACACACAGCTCCTGGTGTCTCAATGAAAGCCACAAACCCTCGGCTCACCACGCTGACCCTTATTGCCTGGGATTCAAAAAGTGGAGATTTGACAACATTTACTTTGTTAGAAGTGAGTTTACTGAAACAGCTTCATCAGACATCACACAACACACAAACTTCATAATGTACTTAATCCTTTAAGTGAATTCCATATGCCACAGAACCCCACGCTGGGGTCAGTTTAACATTTAGGTCACTTAAACCAGTTTAACTGATAGTTACTGGCCAACAACAGTAAATCTGAGGACACTATATATAAAACAGATGACTTTTCGTCTGTATTCCAGACTGAACAGACACATGTAACATTCATTATATTGAAAATCAAAGTAATTAAACTAAACTGAAGGGAAAAGATACACACCAAATCTGTACTCGTGACTGAAATTAAAATTATTGATTCATGCAGACGTTTAACGGTTCATCACACACACGACCATAATGATGGAAATCAGCAGGAGGCACCAAAGTGATGGTGAGGAGTTAAAGGACAGATTCAGTTTTTTCAAGTCTGTCTTAAAATAACAAGTGCCCATATGAACACTGAACCAGGTTTTTGCTTGCTGTAATCATTCATTTTGGCCCCTATCAATTATTGAAAGTGTGTTATGAGGGATGGTCAGAATGAACAGGAGGAGTGATTACTGCAAGAAAAAATATGTTTCAATGTTCATTTGTTTTAAGACAACAGACTTGAAAAAATTGTAAACTTGTCCTTTAAACTGCAAACCAATGATCTCTGTGGACTGATATCTTATTACAGTATAAATGTACAGTTTCTGTGTTAAACAGTCAACGAAAAGGCAGTTATGGCAGAGGGAGCATCATTTCCTCATGTAGAAACATCCAGACTGAGACTGACAGTAACACAGTGACACATTTTCCTTCTCACTAGAAGAACAGATAAACCTTTGCAGTTACTGCTAAACTGATGACAGAACAGAAAAATCGCCTCATCAAATAACAGAACTGATTTCAGAGGTTTATATTTCACGTTTATGCTTCTTTCACCTCGCTTACTCTGCTTATACAGTATTTCAGTGCACTGAATGGTTACATCGTCTATTTCATATTTACCAATAACATAAAGACTGTATGACTGATTTCACAGAGTTGTAATTTCACTTACAGAAACTGTGCAATTATTCTTATTGCTTCTTATTTGAAAGAAGCATGAGAGAGGCTTTTAAGGGCGTGCAGGGTGAGTTAAATACGCCATGTGCTTGGCCTGGCTCTTGCTGTCAATCAGACACAGCTGATTATTCTTGTGGTGACTTATTATCTCGTCCAGACTGGTGAAAATCTAAAAGAGAGGGAGAAAGACAAAGAAATAGAGGTGAATTTAATCCTTATTACTGACAGGTACTTTCTCTCTTTTTGAGTATGCATCTCTCTCTCTCTCTTAATCCTGTCCACTATGGCCTCACCTCTTCATTCTTCTTGCCCTCCTTTCCCAGAGCGTAGCCTTGTGTCTCCCCCAGGAATCGGATGGGAATGTTGTACACCTTCTGCTGGTAGAGCACAGCGAGGGTGTACGGCTGGCGGGCGTTCTGGGCCGAGCTGTGTCGGATGAGGAAGGCGCCATCCTTCAACAGAGAAAGAAGAGGTGAGAGGGAAACCAGAAAAACCTGAGCAAAATGGGTACAAAGACTACAACATAAAAAAAGAATGGAGATTAAAAGTCGGGGAGTTGTGGATAGTAGAATAAGGGTTAGTTAATGATGATAAAGAGGTAATAACATCTAATCACAAAGAGGTAATAATGTAGACACATATCTGAAGATAACAATGATGCAGAACTATTTAGTAATAGCAAAGTAAAATTGTGGCAACAATTGATATTATGATAATTGATATTATAGACTGACATTATTTTACTAATTATATACTATCACTATTATATTGATTTATTATTACCTCTTTTTTATCAAAATATTACCCCACTATTACCTACTGAGCTGGAATGTAACGTTGTACCAAAAGACTCAGGACCTTTAGTTATCCATTATCTCTGCAACGCCTATGCCTTAAGCCTTAGAGTTTGTTTGTGTTTGGCTTTACTAACTGTTTCAAACATAGAAACTGTTTGGTTTACCTTGTTGACTCGGCCCAAGAGATCCTCCGCTGTCTTTCTGTTGCAGTCTCCAGCAAACCAGTCTTTGACCTGTGATACGACATGAATATTTAAAAATAAAAGTTATTTGAACCAGTGCTCAGTAGCTACAGTATATAGTAGTTATAGTAGTTATATTTCTGTACAGGGCCATACCTCATTTCCTGCTTGTTTGTTAGCCCTCATACCAGCAGAGGAGGCTTAAAACAGATAGAAACATATTATGTGTCAAAATTTGGGAAATCTATATTTGGCAGCTGCCAGATGGTAAAAAGTATGATCCATGCAATGTTTGGATTACATTAGAGGAATTATCTAAGCAAACCCCGAATGATCACAGCCATCCCTCTGGATTTAAAAACAACCCCTCTCTTTTTTTTCTTTTTTTTTTTTAATTCGAGCTTACCCGCTGGCTTAGTGTCGGCCATGGGAGGATTTGGAGGGCTGAAATAAAGACAAGAAGGCTAACATTATACACTGGATTTAAGTTGATGAGGTCAAGTGCCATAAACACCTGGAAATGAATGTAAATTGTTGCATTTCACAGCTTTTTAAACTAATGCTCCATCTGTCTTTAGTTCATTCACTACAAATATATTGCCTCTTACCTGGGTTTAGCTTCCTTCAGGCTTGCAGGCAGAGGAGGCTTAACACTGGGTGCTGGTGGAGGAAATTTGGAAGGAAATGTGGCGCGTCTTGCTTCAACTGAAGGAGCTACAGAGGCAGGATGTGTTGCACATCATTAACATGACCAAAAGGATTGTTTCTTGGTGTTAAAAGATGCTGTACTGACGTATGAGTAAAGGTGATGTTGTCTTTACCTTTTACTTCATTCAAAGACGGCAAGAGAGAATTCTGAAAGGGAGGAAATGAATGTTACTGCTGTTATTAAAGCTTAATGTCCTGAAAGAAAACTTTCATTTCTATTTCAGCCTGCATCATTCAGACAGTCATGCTTTAAATAAAGACACAGTTTTGCATAAGAAAACGATGAGGTGAATAGTCACCGAGATGAAAAATCACACTCACTGATTTAGCTCTGGGAACTGGAGGCTTCATCCTGCAGATAGAGTAGAGGTTAATTTAATTGCATGTTTAGTACCAGGAATTTAAAAACATCCCTACTACAGTATATCGCCCACATTTGCATTTAGCTGGAAAAGAAAACTCAGCAGCATCACTGTCTGAAGGGAAATGAAGTATGAAGGCATGCAGACAGATTATATCTCACATCAGTTTTGTCGGTAATGTCACATCAGGTTAGTGTATATCAACATGTTCAAACAGGCTGACAGGCACCTACATGGGGATGGAAGAAGGAGGCATCCTCATTGGACCACGAGGGGTAGGAGAGCAAGCTGAGGAGCAAGATGAAAGGAAATTATCATTTGTATTAGACTTTCGTGAAATGTCACTATCTTCCACAATACATTTATAAGTAGTCGAAGTGACTAAACTTTTAATCGACATATTTGAGTTACTTTTTGTGAGATGTGATGCAACCTACCAGCTGTTGGTTCTAAATATAGGTCATCATTATCTTCCTGAAACACAAAAATACAAACAGTGTTCATTGCCAGTGAATAGAAACAGTCAAAAATTAATTTCTGAAGATAAATACTTTCTTGAGAAATGTTTTATGGCACAATGACTGACATAACAAACAATGTGTGGGACCCATGCACATCTTTCTTTACCAAGCGCTTTGCCCAAAAAACTGAAAACTTTCTGTTCTTCAAAGACTTTCAACTGTATAGGATGCTTCCTTAATGAATATTCTTCTTTAATAACAATTAGATCAAGTAAAAAAAAGTACAACGTATACAGAGGTGATTATGATGGACATATCCATCCAGAGAACGAACTATCAGGTTAACATCGGACTTAAAGGTAGAATATGTAGAATGAGCAGAACAACGCCATCTAATGTCTCGAGATCGTAGTCGCAACAACCAAAAAGTAATTCCAGCAGTTGGGTTGCCAGGTCCGGTGCCGGATTTTGTTTTAGCTCTAACTCTGTAAATATACCACTTTATCCACATGTCTAACCTTTTTAGGCGAGAAAGTAGCCCTCCACAATGTGACGCTAATTTGTCCAAATAACATCTGCTTAAAGTTTTGTTCCTGCGAATTCGGAGCCGCTCAAGTTAGCCGTAGCGAGTAACGCACTTCCGGTCATTTTCACAAAATAAAACACCCGTTGCCTTTTATTATTAAGAAAACCATAACGATAGAGTTGGTGCTTTTATTTTGAAAACAGGAAGCGAACATACCCTCGCTGTAACCAGAGACATTATAATAAGAGAAGGACTTTGCTGTAACTGACTTGAAACCACCGAGGTACATTACATTGTGGGAGTAGCAGCAATGTCTCTGCATGTACTGCCTAATCCTAAGCACTGATTGGCTTGTGTGTGGTGTCGTCAGAAGCAGAAGAGGCTCACGGTCGTAAACATCTAGTCACGTGTACTCTGAGATGGACGCGCAGGTCAGGAAATGACGTAACGGACCGTATATGGTTTGGTATTTGTGTTATTACATTACGTGTTGGACTAAATACATGGACATATTGAGGAAAGTATTTCGGTTTTATGGAAACGGATTTCATATTTCACAAGAATGGATACTTGGCGAGCTGTACAGAAAGACCTGTGTCATAAGATGATCGTTGTGGATAAAGGGAAGACTTTGAAGGTATGTAGGCATTATAGCTTTTCTTACTTAGCTCAGGGGCTAGCCGAGCTAATCGCTAATACTATTACGGCTTGAGCAACCATATAAGTCGTGAGTGGTCTTGAATGAATCAGGTCAATCTAAGCTTTCCAACTATGTACGGCATGAATATATATGTGTAAGGGTTGGTGTTTAAAACATTCAGAAGAACGTGTGGCTACCTCCTAACATCCGTCCTGTCCCGTGAACGGAACAGCGGGCGTTAAGAGGTTAATGATCAAATATCAAAATCCGAATAGCGTCAGAAAGTCAACCCACTCTCCACATTTCCATTTCTACCGTTTTGATACTTCATGGTACACAAACAAATAGCATCTCATATGAAAGCTAAGACCCTGGCGAGTTCAACAATACCACTATTATTGCGCTAAAAACTCAGTGAACCAGCAGCCAAAGAATACAAAGTTAAACAACCACTTATTTACAGCGACTAACAGATATTCTGTCTTACCTTCGAAGTTTTGTGATGAAAAGTTGTACTTGAGAGCAAAAAACGCTGGTTTTAGTAAGTCCAACACGGCCGTGTTTGTTTACAACTCCATTTCACCCAGTGCCTGCCTACAGTAGCTGCACCGGAACAACAGACAACCCTGGCAACCCGCAATTCCGGCCGCTAATTGGCTGGTACAGTGTACACAGAACGTCATTGTCGAATCCGTCAAAAAATTTTAAAAATATTAATTCAGACTAAATTTTTTTTTTTTATGGGAAAGCAATACTTTCATTCTGTACCCCTCAAAATCCCCCGTGGCTGTATTCTTTTTAAAAAAATATAGCTTTTAATAAATATTCTACATATTCAACCTTTAAGTAGGGAAAGTATAGTTTTTGTTTAGCCCTGTGTACAAAATTAATCTGTTTCAGTTTTAAATGTTGTGGTCATGATCTGCCAATTTTAAAGACTACATATTTGAGAGGTGATTATGACAAATACCATGTACTTTATGAGTTCAGTTGAGTACTCTGCTCTTTAAAAAAGCAGTTTATATTCTCCAGAACAAAGTCAGCAAAGAGGCAGCACCCCACAGTTAAAAAAAACAGCAAGAAGAATCACCTCATGTATCAGTGTTTTAGAGGATTATGATGATTCATTCACAATCAATCAGTGACTCTTTTTGCTGTTTTTAACGATGAAGAACCACTTTTTCCTGATTTTGTTCTGGAGAATATACTGCAGTGCATGTACTTTATGTTTGACAATAGATCAAAGTGATGAGTATCATTACAGTTTGTTTGAATGTACTATAAGTTATACGGTAGTATAGAATACATCCAAGTGCTGTTGAATCTTTAAACATATTCAACACTTTGAATATCAAAAAGTTATTAACTGATCTTCTTAAGTCTGTTAAACAATTCAAAATATAAATGCTGCTATTGTTTATTTCTTGACTTATCATTTTCATCTTTATTGTGTTGTTTTGAACCATAACTTAATAACAGGTATCACTGTCTGCTTAGTCTATTGTTGTTTCTTTGGGTTTTTTATGTGTATGTCCATATACTTGCTTGAATGTAATAAATAATAATATAAAAGCATAAAAGAGTCTACATGCTAAAGTTAGCAAACATCAGTTAAACTCACCTGCTCTTCATTTGGATCCAGATACACATCTAAAATAGAGAAAGAAAATACTTGAAGCAACATGTGTGCTGATAACTAATACCTGTAGAAATCTGTGTTGTGGTCTATGAGAAGAAATCCTACAGACAAACCCAATCAATCAGTCAAATGACCTAATCTTTTAAATGTCTTACTTTTGACTACACTTGTTCTGCAAAGAAATTATTGTGGCCTTACTGCAGATCAGTTAGTTAGTACCTTGTGAAGCATTGAAGCTACAGCTCTAGTGACACTAGGTGGCACTATCTTTGTATGATTCAGTCGTGGTGGAAATCTCTTAACCATTTATTTACCCAAACCAAACTGCTGTTGCTGCTGCTGTGCACAATGAGGATTTTTTGAGAGATATCACATCAGCAAATATAAAACCTTATATGGAGTGGGATTATCAGATGACTGTAGTACTGTAAAACAAATATTTATTTTAGTGTATGTCATTATTTACACACTTAACACCTCATTCAAGCGTTTACCTTCCTCCTAGTCATCAGTCACAATCACTGGTCCTTCACAAGCTGATGAAATATTTACATGAAAGAGTTATTAATGTTGGTGGAAGCAATTACTGCACCTTCCTCAGTGTTGGGCTCAGGAACTGGAGCAGGAGCAGAACGGACTGGTGGGGGAGGCATCTTCTTTCTCCCTGGTTTGTCATTTCTGTTTACCTCAGGTGCTGTGAGGGAAAAGGATAGGATGCTGCATTTAAAATGATCAAGAGAGGATATCAATGAAAAACATCAATACATGATTTACAGCAAATGAAATGAATTCTGCTGACTGACTCACGTTTCTTGGTGTTGAGGTCAAAGTAGAACTCTTTAGCACGCTGGTGAGGTTTCTGAATGACAGAGGGGAGATCATTTTACAATAACATCTCAAAAACATGACACATGCAAACTTCCAGGATACTAAGCTGTAGTTACCAAAGGTTTGCCCATCCTGGGTGGAGGAGCCGCCTGCCTTTGTGGAACAGCAGGATTGGATGTCCTTTCTGCAAAACACATTTTTAGGGAAAATGTTGCTTTT